>NC_044040.1:133314560-133625887 GCF_901765095.1 Microcaecilia unicolor
TCAGTGGGTTCTGCAAATAGTCCGGCAAGGATACACCCTCAATTTGACCTCCAAACCTCCAAATTGTCCACCGGGAGCTCAGTCTTACAGCTTCCAGCACAAGCAGGTACTTGCAGAGGAACTCTCCGCCCTTCTCAGCGCCAGTGCGGTCGAGCCCATGCCATCCGGGCAAGAGGGGCTGGGATTCTATTCCAGGTACTTCCTTGTGGAAAAGAAAACAGGGGGGATGCGTCCCATCCTAGACCTAAGGGCCCTGAACAAATATCTCGTAAAAGAAAAGTTCAGGATGCTTTCCCTGGGCACCCTCCTTCCCATGATTCAGGAAAACGATTGGCTATGCTCTCTGGACTTGAAGGATGCCTATACACACATCCCGATACTGCCAGCTCACAGACAGTATCTGCGATTTCAGCTGGGCACACGTCACTTCCAGTACTGTGTGCTACCCTTTGGGCTCGCCTCTGCGCCCAGGGTGTTCACAAAGTGCTTGGCTGTAGTAGCAGCGGCACTTCGCAGGCTGGGGGTGCACGTGTTCCCATATCTCGACGATTGGCTGGTGAAGAACACATCCGAGGCAGGAGCCCTGCAGTTCATGCAGATGACTATTCGCCTCCTGGAGCTACTGGGGTTTGTGATAAATTACCCAAAGTCCCATCTCCTCCCAGTGCAGAAACTCGAGTTCATAGGAGCTCTGCTGGATTCTCAGATGGCTCGCGCCTACCTCCCAGAGGCGAGGGCCAGCAACTTGTTGTCCCTCGTCTCGCGGGTACGAGCGTCGCAGCAGATCACAGCTCGGCAGATGTTGAGATTGCTGGGCCACATGGCCTCCACAGTTCATGTGACTCCCATGGCCCGCCTTCACATGAGATCTGCTCAATGGACCCTAGCTTCCCAGTGGTTTCAGGCTGCTGGGGATCTAGAAGACGTGATCCACCTGTCCACGAGTTTTCTCAAATCCCTGTATTGGTGGACGATTTGGTCCAATTTGACTCTGGGACGTCCTTTCCAAATTCCTCAGCCACAAAAAGTGCTGACCACGGATGCGTCTCTCCTGGGATGGGGAGCTCATGTCGATGGGCTTCACACCCAAGGAAGCTGGTCCCTCTAGGAACGCGATCTACAGATCAATCTTCTGGAGTTGCGAGCGATCTGGAACGCTCTGAAGGCTTTCAGAGATCGGCTGTCCCACCAAATTATCCAAATTCAGACAGACAACCAGGTTGCCATGTACTACGTCAACAAGCAGGGGGGCACCGGATCTCGCCCCCTGTGTCAGGAAGCCGTCAGCATGTGGTTCTGGGCTCGCCGTCACGGCATGGTGCTCCAAGCCACATATCTGGCAGGCGTAAACAACAGTCTGGCCGACAGGTTGAGCAGGATTATGCAACCTCACGAGTGGTCGCTCAACTCCCGAGTGGTGCGCCAGATCTTCCAAGCGTGGGGCACCCCCTTGGTGGATCTCTTCGCATCTCGAGCCAACCACAAAGTCCCTCAGTTCTGTTCCAGGCTTCAGGCCCACGGCAGACTGGCATCGGATGCCTTCCTCCTGGACTGGGGGGAAGGTCTGCTGTATGCTTATCCTCTCATACCTCTGGTGGGGAAGACTTTGTTGAAACTCAAGCAAGACCGAGGCACCATGATTCTGATTGCTCCGTTTTGGCCGCGTCAGATCTGGTTCCCTCTTCTTCTGGAGTTGTCCTCTGAAGAACCGTGGAGATTGGAGTGTTTTCCAACCCTCATCACACAGGACGAAGGGGCGCTTCTGCATCCCAACCTCCAGTCTCTGGCTCTCACGGCCTTGATGTTGAGAGCGTAGACTTTGCCTCTTTGGGTCTGTCAGAGGGTGTCTCCCGCATCTTGCTTGCTTCCAGGAAAGATTCCACTAAGAGGAGTTACTTCTTTCTATGGAGGAGGTTTGCCGTCTGGTGTGACAGCAAGGCCGTAGATCCTCGCTCTTGTCCTACACAGACCCTGCTTGAATACCTTCTGCACTTGTCTGAGTCTGGCCTCAAGACCAACTCTGTAAGGGTCCACCTTAGTGCAATCAGTGCATACCATTACCATGTGGAAGGTAAGCCGATCTCGGGACAGCCTTTAGTTGTTCGCTTCATGAGAGGTTTGCTTTTGTCAAAGCCCCCTGTCAAGCCTCCTACAGTGTCATGGGATCTCAATGTCGTTCTCACCCAGCTGATGAAACCTCCTTTTGAGCCACTGAATTCCTGCCATCTGAAGTACTTGACCTGGAAGGTCATTTTCTTGGTGGCAGTTACTTCAGCTCGTAGAGTCAGTGAGCTTCAGGCCCTGGTAGCCTAGGCCCCTTACACCAAATTTCATCACAACAGAGTAGTCCTCCGCACTCACCCTAAGTTCTTGCCAAAGGTTGTGTCGGAGTTCCATCTGAACCAGTCAATTGTCTTGCCAACATTCTTTCCCCGTCCTCATTCCTGCCCTGCTGAACGTCAGCTACACACATTGGACTGCAAGAGAGCATTGGCCTTCTATCTGGAGCGGACACAGCCCAACAGACAGTCCGCCCAATTGTTTGTTTCTTTTGATCCCAATAGGAGGGGAGTGGCTGTGGGGAAACGCTAGCAGATTGCATTTCCTTCACTTACGCCCAGGCGGGGCTGGCTCTTGAGGGTCATGTCACGGCTCATAATGTTAGAGCCATGGCTGCGTCGGTAGCCCACTTGAAGTCAGCCTCCATTGAAGAAATTTGCAAAGCTGCGACGTGGTCATCTGTCCACACATTCACATCTCATTACTGCCTGCAGCAGGATACCCGACGCGACAGTCGGTTCGGGCAGTCAGTTCTTCAGAACCTGTTTGGGCTTTAGGATCCAACTCCACCCCCCGAGGGCCCTGTTTGTTCTGTTCCAGGCTGCACTCTCAGTTAGTTGGTAAATTTTTTAGGTCAATCTCAGTTATGTCCTCGCCGTTGCGAGGCCCTATTGACCATGGTTGTTGTTTTGAGTGAGCCTGGGGGCTAGGGATACCCCATCAGTGAGAACAAGCAGCCTGCTTGTCCTCGGAGAAAGCGAATGCTACATACCTGTAGAAGGTATTCTCCGAGGACAGCAGGCTGATTGTTCTCACAAACCCGCCCGCCTCCCCTTTGGAGTTGTGTCTTCCCTTCTCTTTGTATTGCTACATATGAGACTGGCCGGCTCGAGCCGGTTTCGGGCGGGAAGACGGCCGCGCATGCGCGGTGCTCGCGGGCTCGCGAGGGCTAGCAAAGGACTTTGCTAGTGAAGATTCCGATTGGAGGGGCTGCCGTGGACGTCACCCCATCAGTGAGAACAATCAGCCTGCTGTCCTCGGAGAATACCTTCTACAGGTATGTAGCATTCGCTCTCTCTGACATACTCTCTGTCTATCACACTCTATCTCTCTGTCACACACACACACACACACACACACACACAGAGAGACACTCTCTTTCTCTCTCACACAAACACACACACACACACTCTGTCTCTCTCTGACACACACACTCCATCTCTCACACTCTCTCTCTCAAACATACACACTCCGAGGAAAACCTTGCTAGGGCCTGTTTCATTTGTGTCAGAAACAGGCCTTATTTACTAGTAATTAAATAAATATATATATATACATCCACATGTTACGAACCAATGACGAGACAAGGCGAGTCATAGGTTGTTTGCTTATTTGAAAAGAGTCGCTACCGATGGTTCTAACTGTGGTTCTTTTTTCCTTTTCTGTGGGGAGAAAATGTTTTCTCCTGTTTTTTCATTTCAGAACAAATTTAATATAATAGTTAAGGTTTTTGGTCAAGTGCAATTAAAGTTATGATGAAGGCACAAGGATTTCTCCGAGGACAAGCAGGCTGCTTGTTCTCACGACTGGGTGACGTCCGCGGCAGCCCCCACCAACCGGAAAAAAGCTTCGCGGGACGGTCGGCACGCAGGGCACGCCCACCGCGCATGCGCGGCCGTCTTCCCGCCCGTGCGCGACCGCTCCCGCCAGTTCCTTTTTTTCCGCGCCTGGAGAGAGTCGTGCCTTGCCGCTCTCTCTACTTCAGCCGCCGGATTCTTGCGATCGCGTATACGCGGATCGCGCTTCGTTAATTTAATTTAATTTCCTTTTATCTTTTCTTTTTACAAAAAAAAAAAAAAAAAGACTGCGCGTGTGGAGCACGCGCTCCCCTTTTCCCTCGCTTCCAGCGGGGACGCTACGTTGCGGCCTAGTGGTCGCTCGGTCGTTTGTTTTTTCGTGGTGTGATTTTAGCCACCATTGACGACTTTGACTTCGCCGACGCGATTTTTCCGTCGATGTCCTCGAAGGTCCCGAGTGGATTTAAAAAGTGTGGTCGCTGCGGCCGGCCGATCTCGCAGACCGACACCCACGCTTGGTGCCTCCAGTGCCTCGGGCCGGAGCACAATCTCAAGTCGTGTGCTTTGTGTCTCGGTCTCCGGAAACGGACTCAGGTTGCGAGGCAAGTTCTGCGGGACCGTCTTTTTGGAACTTGCGCCGGCCCCTCGACGTCGACCTCGACGGCATCGGTATCGAAGGCCGGTTCTTCGGTACCGGTATCGATGCCCGAGACATCTGCACCGATGGCAGCGACCCCAGGAGAACAGGTCCCGTCGGCCCGCCGGTCCGCCGGTGAGAGTGGGGTTGAGAGGCCGCGTGGGCAGTCGGCCCCGGTCACTCCCTCAGCTCGTGAGCCACGGGACCGAACCCTGTCTGACCCGGTGCCTCGAGACCGAGGGGGATCGAC
Source organism: Microcaecilia unicolor (assembly GCF_901765095.1). Classification (NCBI taxonomy): domain Eukaryota; kingdom Metazoa; phylum Chordata; class Amphibia; order Gymnophiona; family Siphonopidae; genus Microcaecilia; species Microcaecilia unicolor. The sequence goes on from NC_044040.1 coordinate 133,319,305, forward strand.
CTCCTCCTCCTCCATGCCCTCCGGCGCCGGTGACGTGCATCGAAAGAAGGACAAAAAGCGTCGTCACCGGACGCCCTCGGTGCATCCTGAAGAGGAGTCGACGCCGAAGCGTCATCGTCGAGAGGAGAGGTCCCCGTCGGTTGTGGAGGTACCGACGCGTCGGGGTTCCGGCACCTCGGTGCCGTCTCCTGGCTCCCAGCAGCTTCCGGCACCGACACCCTTACCGGCCCCACCGCCTTTCCCGGCAGCGGGCCTGGACGAGTGCCTCAGAGCCATCCTTCCGGGGATCCTGGAAGGGCTGATGCGCCAGGCTGTGCCGGCGCCGGGGGTGCTTGCGCCCTCGGCGCCGATGACTGTGGCGCCGGCGAGCTCTAGCCCGGCGCCGGAGCTGTTGACACCGCCGCCGCTTGCGGTGCCGGTCTCGACTGCTACGCAGGTGGAGTCCCCGTCGACGTCGATGGAGGGAGCTCCGTCCCCGCCGGCGCGGGAGTCCACCGCTCGACGACACCGAGACCTCGGTGCCTCGACGTCGAGCCGGGCCCGGTACAGGACTCAGCTACATGAGCTAATGTCCGATACCGAGGATGAGGACTCGTGGGGGGAAGAGGAGGACCCTAGATATTTCTCCTCAGAGGAGTCTACGGGCCTTCCCTCGGACCCCACGCCTTCACCGGAGAGGAAGCTCTCACCTCCTGAGAGCCTCTCCTTTGCCTCCTTTGTGCGGGATATGTCGATCACCATTCCCTTCCCCGTGGTCTCTGTGGAAGAGCCGAGGGCCGAGATGCTCGAGGTCCTCGACTATCCATCACCACCTAGAGAGTCCTCCACGGTGCCGCTGCACAATGTCCTGAAGGAGACGCTGCTCCGGAACTGGGTGAGACCGTTAACTAACCCCACCATTCCCAAGAAAGCAGAGTCCCAGTACAGGATCCACTCCGACCCAGAGCTCATGCGGCCCCAATTGCCCCATGACTCAGCGGTCGTGGATTCTGCTCTCAAGAGGGCACGGAGTTCGAGGGATACCGCCTCGGCGCCCCCGGGGCGGGAGTCTCGCACTCTGGACTCGTTTGGGAGGAAGGCCTACCAATCCTCCATGCTCGTGACCCACATCCAGTCATACCTGCTCTATATGAGCATCCACATGCGGACCAATGTGCAACAGCTGGCGGACCTGGTCGAGAAGCTCCCGCCGGAGCAGTCCAGGCCTTATCAGGAGGTGGTCAGGCAGCTGAAGGCATGCAGAAAGTTCCTGTCCAGGGGTATTTTTGACACCTGTGATGTGGCATCTCGTGCTGCGGCCCAAGGTATAGTGATGCGCAGGCTCTCATGGCTGCGCGCCTCTGACCTGGACAACCGCACCCAGCAGAGACTGGCCGACGTCCCTTGCCGGGGGGATAACATTTTCGGTGAGAAGGTCGAGCAGATGGTGGACCAACTGCATCAGCGGGAAACCGCTCTCGACAAGCTCTCCCACCGGGCGCCTTCAGCATCCGCCCCCACTGGTGGGCGTTTTTCCCGGGCACGGCAGGCTGCACCCTATTCTTTTGCAAAGCGTAGGTACAACCAGCCGGCCCGAAGGCCTCGTCAGGCACAGGGACAGCCCCAGCGCGCTCGTTCTCGTCAACAGCGTGCGCCTAAGCAGCCCCCTGCGCCTCCACAGCAAAAGCCGAGGACGGGCTTTTGACTGGATCCACGGGAACATAGCCGCCCTACAAGTGTCCGTACCGGACGATCTGCCGGTCGGAGGGAGGTTAAAATTTTTTCACCAAAGGTGGCCTCTCATAACCTCCGACCAGTGGGTTCTCCAAATAGTGCGGTGCGGATACGCCCTGAATTTGGCCTCCCTGCCTCCAAATTGTCCTCCGGGAGCTCAGTCTTTCAGCTCCCATCACAAGCAGGTACTTGCAGAGGAACTCTCCGCCCTTCTCAGCGCCAATGCGGTCGAGCCCGTACCACCCGGGCAGGAAGGGCAGGGATTCTATTCCAGGTACTTCCTTGTGGAAAAGAAAACAGGGGGGATGCGTCCCATCCTAGACCTGAGAGGCCTGAACAAATTCCTGGTCAAAGAAAAGTTCAGGATGCTTTCCTTGGGCACCCTTCTGCCAATGATTCAGAAAAACGATTGGCTATGTTCCCTGGATTTAAAGGACGCATATACTCACATACCGATACTGCCAGCTCACAGACAGTATCTCAGATTCCGCCTGGGCGCACGCCACTTTCAGTATTGTGTGCTGCCATTTGGGCTCGCCTCTGCCCCACGAGTGTTTACCAAGTGCCTCGTGGTGGTAGCGGCCTACCTACGCAAGCTGGGAGTGCACGTGTTCCCATATCTCGACGATTGGCTGGTCAAGAACACCTCGGAGGCAGGAGCCCTCCGGTCCATGCAGTGCACTATTCAACTTCTGGAGCTGCTGGGGTTTGTGATAAATTACCCAAAGTCCCATCTCCAACCGTCCCAGTCTCTAGAATTCATAGGAGCGCTGCTGAATACCCAGACGGCTCAGGCCTATCTTCCCGAAGCGAGGGCCGCCAATCTCCTGGCCCTGGCTTCGCAGACCAGAGCGTCCCAGCAGATCACAGCTCGGCAGACGTTGAGACTTCTGGGTCATATGGCCTCCACAGTTCATGTGACTCCCATGGCTCGTCTTCACATGAGATCTGCTCAATGGACCCTAGCTTCCCAGTGGTTCCAAGCCACCGGGAATCTAGAAGATGTCATCCGCCTCTCCACCAGCTGCCGCACTTCACTGCGCTGGTGGACCGTTCGGACCAATTTGACACTGGGACGTCCATTTCAAATTCCACAGCCCACGAAAGTGCTGACGACGGATGCCTCTCGCCTGGGGTGGGGAGCTCATGTCGATGGGCTGCACACCCAGGGTATGTGGTCCCTCCAGGAAAGGATCTGCAGATCAACCTCCTGGAGCTCCGAGCGATCTGGAACGCACTGAAGGCTTTCAGAGATCGGCTGTCCTACCAAATTATCCAAATTCGGACAGACAATCAGGTTGCAATGTTTTACGTCAACAAGCAGGGGGGCGCCGGATCTCGCCCCCTGTGTCAGGAAGCCGTCGGGATGTGGCGCTGGGCATGCCAGCACAGCATGCTTCTCCAAGCCACATACCTGGCAGGCGTAAACAACAGTCTGGCCGACAGACTGAGCAGAGTCATGCAACCGCACGAGTGGTCGCTCCATTCCAGAGTGGTACGCAAGATCTTCCGAGAGTGGGGCACCCCCTCGGTGGATCTTTTCGCCTCTCAGACCAACCACAAGCTGCCTCTGTTCTGTTCCAGACTTCAGACACACGGCAGGCTAGCGTCAGATGCCTTTCTCCTTCATTGGGGGACCGGCCTCCTGTATGCTTATCCTCCCATACCTTTGGTGGGGAAGACCTTACTGAAGCTCAAGCAAGACCGTGGCACCATGATTCTGATAGCGCCCTTTTGGCCCCGTCAGATCTGGTTCCCTCTTCTTCTGGAGTTGTCCTCCGAAGAACCGTGGAGATTGGAGTGTTTTCCGACTCTCATTTCGCAGAACGACGGAGCGTTGCTGCACCCCAACCTTCAATCCCTGGCTCTCATGGCCTGGATGTTGAGGGCATAGACTTCGCTGCGTTGGGTCTGTCTGAGGGTGTCTCCCGGGTCTTGCTTGCCTCTAGGAAGGATTCCACTAAGAAGAGTTACTTTTTCAAGTGGAGGAGGTTTGTCGTTTGGTGTGAGAGCAAGGCCCTAGAACCTCGTTCTTGTCCTGCACAAAACCTGCTTGAATACCTTCTGCACTTATCGGAGTCTGGCCTCAAGACCAACTCAGTAAGGAATCACCTTAGTGCGATTAGTGCTTACCATTATCGTGTGGAAGGTAAAGCCATCTCTGGAGAGCCTTTAGTCGTTCGATTCATGAGAGGTTTGCTTTTGTCAAAGCCCCCTATCAAGCCTCCTACTGTGTCGTGGGATCTCAACGTCGTCCTCACCCAGCTGATGAAACCTCCTTTTGAGCCACTGAATACCTGCCATCTGAAGTACTTGACCTGGAAGGTCATTTTCTTGGTGGCAGTTACTTCAGCTCGTAGGGTCAGTGAGCTTCAAGCCCTAGTAGCTCATGCTCCATATACCAAATTTCATCACAACAGAGTAGTGCTCCGCACTCACCCAAAGTTCCTGCCGAAGGTGGTGTCGGAGTTCCATCTTAACCAGTCAATTGTCTTGCCAACATTCTTCCCCAGGCCGCATACCCGCCCTGCTGAACGTCAGTTGCACACATTGGACTGCAAGAGAGCATTGGCCTTCTACTTGGAGCGGACACAGCCCCACAGACAGTCCGCCCAATTGTTTATTTCTTTCGACCCTAACAGGCTAGGGGTCGCTGTCGGGAAACGCTCCATCTCCAATTGGCTAGCAGATTGCATTTCCTTCACTTACGCCCAGGCTGGGCTGGCTCTTGAGGGTCATGTCACGGCTCATAGTGTTAGAGCCATGGCAGCGTCAGTGGCCCACTTGAAGTCAGCCACTATTGAAGAGATTTGCAAGGCTGCGACGTGGTCATCTGTCCACACATTCACATCACATTACTGCCTCCAGCAGGATACCCGACGCGACAGTCGGTTCGGGCAGTCGGTGCTGCAGAATCTGTTTGGGGTGTAAATCCAACTCCACCCTCCAGGACCCGAATTTATTCTGGTCAGGCTGCACTCTCAGTTAGTTGTTCTTCGTAGGTCAATTTCTGTTGTACCCTCGCCGTTGCGAGCTTCAATTGACCTGGGTTCTTGTTTTGAGTGAGCCTGAGAGCTAGGGATACCCCAGTCGTGAGAACAAGCAGCCTGCTTGTCCTCGGAGAAAGGGTATGATACATACCTGTAGCAGTTGTTCTCCGAGGACAGCAGGCTGATTGTTCTCACCTACCCTCCCTCCTCCCCTTTGGAGTTGTGTGTTTCATCTTTTGCTAGTTATTCAACTGGTGGGAGCGGTCGCGCACGGGCGGGAAGACGGCCGCGCATGCGCGGTGGGCGTGCCCTGCGTGCCGACCGTCCCGCGAAGCTTTTTTCCGGTTGGTGGGGGCTGCCGCGGACGTCACCCAGTCGTGAGAACAATCAGCCTGCTGTCCTCGGAGAACAACTGCTACAGGTATGTATCATACCCTAAATTGGAATTTGGTTATGAGCCCCTGCCGCCAGAAAAAAAACACATTTACAATCAAATCAATGGGAGTTCATTAAATTACAAAGAGCAGCAGTGCAGTCCAGTTTCTATTAGGTTTCGCACTGCCTCTGTGGCCTATTTCTTCCCTCTGTCCAGTGTTCTTTACACATAAAGGAGAGCACAGCAGGCACAGGCAGTGCAACACCTATTAGAAACCCTCCAACTTTCTTTTCTGCTATTGAGCAGGAAAGCTTGAGGAAGGGGGTGGGAGGATTGGAGGAGAAAGGGATGAAGTAGAGGGATGGGGAGATGTTAATGGATGCAAAGAAATATGGAGTGTTGGAAATTACTGATGAGGGTGAGAGAGCGAGCAAATTGGAATTGAAGTGCATGGTGGGAGATAGAAATGAAGTACAGAAGAGATGAAGGCAGAAGAAAAAGGGAAGAGAAACATTTTTGAGGAGGGGTAGAAAACAGTGAGGGGGGAAGTAAGAGAGGTCTAACTGAGGGATGATTAAGTGAGCAATGTGTGAGAGTGGATGGGGGCAAACAATTTGAAAGGTCTAGTAGGATGAAGTATGGACGTGAGAGGAAGAAGGTGAAAGAGGATGAGGGAAAGGAAAGAGTAGCATACTAACTACCATGCAAAAAGATGAACAGAAAAAGGGGGGGGGGGGGGGAAAGAAAACCAGATTGTGACATAAAGACAGGAAATAAATATCTAAAAGAATGATAAGAAAACAGAAATCAGAGGGGAGAGGAAATGTAACATAACAGAAAATGAATAAATAAGGGAAAATTATAAAGAAAATACATGAAAGAAACAAATATAAAGATAAGGAGAATAAAAGAAGGTTTGAACATACAGTATTTTATCGAAACATACACAGAATAAATTAGCAGACCAGACGTACCTGGTAATGGTGGTGTTAATGACGTTCAGACCCTTGGCAAAAGAGTCATTTGTTGCCTCTTAGAGACTTTGATTTTGATGACCTGTAAGCAAGTCAGACATTTTTTTTTTTTTATTTCAATTTCACTTTGCTCTGTATGGCAGTGTAGGTTGTATCATGCATCTTTTTAATATCTTTGGTGAGAAATAACTAACTAGTTGAGAGTCAAAAATTGCAAATGTGGCAGTGACTAATGGCTTTTCTTTGCGCATGTCTCATATAGTTGCAAGATTTTGGGATTCCCCAAGATATGAAGCTTTGAATAGTTACCTGGTTTCATATCAAATCAATTCTTGTGTACCGCTAATATCCTCTTTCCAGGGTTCAAAATGGTTTACATTCTAGGTGACACAGAAGCCAATAATGTTAGTGTGAGGTATGAGAACAATTAGAGACCATTGGTGTAATAATGCAAGAGACCAAAAACATTATAGGAAAGGATAATGGATGATACTAGGAGGTAGATGTCAATGGATTGTTATGAAGCAGTCTTTGGGAAGAGAGAGGTTTTTCGCCACTTCCTGAAGCTACGGTAGCTGTTTTCTGTTCTAATGGCAATAGGTAGGGAGTTCCATATTTTAATTCCAAATACCGGGAATAAAGAGCTGAAAATCTTCTGATTTCGAATTGTCTTTTGAAACCGTGACACTAGCACCAGTTGTTCTTTCAGTCTGTTAACTGGACGAAACGTAGCAAAGTGGTTTTAGTCAGCAGTTCAGAGGTGAAACCCTGTAAGATTTAAAAAATTAAACAATCAGCTTTGAACCTGAATCTTTCTGCTATGGAAAGCCAGTGCAGTTTGTTAAGATGAGTTGAAACACTAGTATATCTATTCAATCTGTATATTAGTCTTGCAGCTATATTCTGTATGATTTGCATTTTTTTTCTGATATTGACAAAATGCCAAGAAATAGAACGTTATATAATCCAAGTAAGGTAGGACTAACATTTGGACTCGTAGTGCAAAGGCTTTTTGGTCGAAGAATGATCTGACTCTGCATGAGTTGTCTCATTTTGAATAGTGTTTTCTTCCATAGCTAGTTAATATGGGAAGAGAAGGTGAGTAAAGAACCAGGCAAGACCCCTAGTACTCTGGTTTCAGACTCGACTGTAAAGAACATAAGAGTAGCTGGACTGGGTCAGACCACTGGTCCACCTAACCCTGTATCCTGTTTCCAAACAGTGGCCAAGCCAGGTCACAAGTACCTGGCAGAAACCACACTCCTCTAATGGCAGAAACCCAAATTGTGGCAGCACTCCATACTACAAATCCCAGGGCAAGCAGATGTTTCCCATGTCTGCCTCAATACCAGACTATGGACTTTTCCTCCAGGAATTTGTCCAAACCTTTTTTAAACCCAGATACACTAACCGCTGTTAACACATCCTTCGGCAAAGAATTCCAGAGCTTAACTATTCGTTGAGTGAAAAAAATATTTCTTCCTATTTGTTTTAAAAGTATTTCCATATAACTTCCTCGAGTGTCCCCATTGAACAAAGATATTAATGATGGGACCTCAACTCCCTGATTTCGAAACCACAGGACCTTGTTTTTTTACACATTCAATTTCAGTTTATTGGTCAGAGCCCAGGTGCTAACAGCAGTTCTGCCATTTGCTACAGACTGAGTTGTATCTTTGATGCTGTCACTTGTAAGAGAAACAGGATGTCATCCGGGTAGGATAATAGTAGTTCATTAAGACCCAGGTGTATTGAGGCAAGGGGTGACATGAAGAGATTGAACAATATAGGTAAGAGGGAAGATCCCTGTGGGACCCCACAGTTAGGAGACCAGTAGTTGGAAAGTTGGTTGTTTTGCTTGACAGAATAGGTTTGATTTGAAAGGAATTCACTGAACCATTTGATCACAGTCCCTGTTATTCCTATCTGATCCTGGCGTTCAAGTAGCAATGTGTGATTAACCGCATTGAACGCCACCAATATATCGAATTGGAGAAGAATTACTTGCAGGCTTATTTTCGAAAGAGAAGGGTGCCCATCTTTCGACACAAATCAGGAGATGGACGTCCTTCTCTCAGGGTTGCCCAAATCGGCATAATTGAAAGCCGATTTTGGACGTCCCCAACTGCTTCCCGTCGCGGGGATGACCAAAGTTCCCATGGGCGTGTTGGAGGCGTAGCGAAGGCGGGACTGGGGCGTGCCTAACAGATGGGCGTCCTCGAGTGATAATGGAAAAAAGGAGGGTGTCCCTGATGAGCACTTGGCCGACTTTACTTGGTCCATTTTTTCTTACGACCAAACCTCAAAAGGGTGCCCGAACTGACCAGATGACCACCGGAGGGAATTGGGGATGACCTCCCCTGACTCCCCCAGTGGTGACTAACCCCACCCTGAAAAAAAACAATTTTTAAAACTTTTTTTTGCCAGCCTCAAATATCATACTAGGGTCCATTGCAGCAGTATGCAGGTCCCTGGGGGAGGAGGTGTATATATGTCAGCGGAGGCATTGCGAAGGCATGGACGTCCTTTCAAACATTTTGGACGTCCTGAACTGCCCCCCCTCCCCCACAGGAACGGCCAAATTTCAAGGGAGTGGAGTGGAGGAATGGCCTAGTGGTTAGAGCACTGGTCTTGCAATCCAGAGGTGGCCGGTTCAAATCCCACTGCCGCTGCTTGTGATCCAAATTCCAAATAAATAAAGGGGCTGTCGGAGGCATAGCAAAGGCATGGACATCCTTCTCACAGAAACATCCACATTTTGGACGTCCTCAACTGCCCGTCACAGGGACGGAGGCATCCTAACACATGGATGTCCTTCACCCATACTCAAAAAAAAAAAAAAGACGTCCCTGACGAGCACTTGGACGTTTTTACCTGGACTTGTGTTTTTTTAAGGTTAAACATAAGCACTGCCATACTGGGAAAAGACCAATGGTTCATCAAGCCCAGCATCCTGTCTCCGACAGTGGCCAATCCAGGCTTGAAGAATCCGGCAAAACAAAAAAAAAATGTTCTATGGACTTTTCCCTCAGAAATCTGTCCAAACCCCCTTTAAACTCCATAAGGCCAGCTGCTGTCACTACATTCTCCGGCAACGAGCAGCAGATGAATCCATTACGAATGGGTTGTGTCCACCTACCAGCAGGGGGAGATAGAGAACACTGAAAACCATAGTGCCTCTAGGACGGCTAGCGCCATCCGCCTCTCAGTATTTCTCTATCTCCCAGCAGGGTTGGGTGCAGCTTGTTCAGCTCCTTCAAGTTTCTGCCTGGGGTGGCTCCTGTGCTTTTGCCAGTTGTAGCAGGGGTGTTGTGGCTAAGTGGAGCCCACTTTAAAGGCACATAGGTTCGCCCTTTCCTTGCCTTTACCCTCCCCCCTGGGTGGATGCAGGCATATAGGTTCGCCCTTTCCCTGCCTTTCCCACCCCCCATGTGTGGATGCAGGCATATAGGTTAGCCCTTTCCGTGCCTTTCCCACCCTCTTCTGCCTCCAGAGTGCCTCTGTAGCTGTTTGCCTCTAACTTTCCTCACAGCGTTAAAATAAACATGCTTTTCAGCGCTGCTATTTCTGAGGCTTTTTCTGACTGTGCAGCGTGACCGGCGCTCGTGGACTCGGTCCTTTGAGGTAAGAGCGGTACTCAGCTCCTCCGGAGAGGGCCCACGGACGGCGTTCCGATTGGGGTGATTTTGGTGCAAAGCCGCCATTTTGAATTTTATTCTGCCGTTTTTTGGCGATGGCTGCTGAGGGAGTTAAGCGCTGTTCTCGTTGTGGCACGCGCAGATCAGCAGCGGGGCTCTGTAAAACGTGCTGTTCCTTGTCATCAAGCAGATGAAGCCATTACGTATGGGTTATGTCCATCAACCAGCAGGGGAGATAGAGAGCACTCAAACTTTCACAGTGCCCTCTTGGCCAGCTAGCTCCACTGCCTCTTCAGTATTCTCTATCTCCCTTAGCAGGGTGGCTGCAGCTTGTTCGAGCTCCAGAAAAATCTGCCGGGAGGTGGTTCCTGGCTTGCCAGTTGTTAACCGGGGTGTTGGAGGCTATAGCAGCTTCACTTTAAAGGCACATAGGTTAGCCCTTTCCCTGCCTTACCCATACCTCTGTGGATGTGGACATATTGCCTTGCTTTCCCTGTCCTTACCCACCAACAGTGGATGCAGGCATATAGGTTCGCCCTTTCCCTGCCTTTCCCACTCATCTGAGCCTCCGGAGTCTTCAATAGCTCTGCTTTCCTCACAGCTAAAAAAAAACAAAACAAAAAAACAAAGTTGCGTCGCGTTTTTAAACGCAGAGACGCTGGAACAGAGGTTTTTGACCTGATTTTCAGCAGGATCGTTGTTGTACACTAGATCCTTTGAGGTAAGAGTGTTTTCCAACTCCTCCGGGGTGGGCCCGTGATCGGGGCGATTTTGGCGCGAAACCGCCATTTTGGATTTTACCGTCGTTTTTCGGCGATGGCTGCGGACAATGTAAAGCGCTGTTCCACTTGTGGCAAGCGCAAATCAGCAGCAGGGCTCTGTAAATCGTGCTGTATTGGCGTAGGAGCCAGCCCGAGCATGGCGAGCGATGTTTCTTCCCACTCTGAGCTGGCAGCGGGCGCCATTTTGCTTACACCGCATGGCGCGGCCTCCGTGGACACGGAGAGACCTGAGCCGGGTGGGGCACCTCGAGATGAGGTTATTTCAGGAGTGGCTAGCACCGGACAGGATTTGGGTGCCCAGGGTGAGATTTTCTCCCCGGATTTTGTGCTTTTGCTGCATAAAGCATACATGATGAAAAGAGCCCTTCCTCAAGGGTCGCCTGAGGCTCCTCTGATTGCCCCCCCCCCCCGATGGATACTGGCCTGGGACTGCCCAGTGAGGCTTTTTTCCCGGATGCTTGGCCTAAAGATAAGCGCAGAAGGGTGAATTCCCCTTCAGATTGTGGTGCACCTTTTTCCCCCCCGTGGTCGGGGTGTGAGGATTCGGAGAACTCTGACAGACGTTCTTGGTCTGAGGAACCAGAGTCAGGTGCGGATTTACCACAGGATCTGGATGATCCCTCCGCGGTGAGGATTTTCCACCGTGATGAGCTGCCAGCGCTTATTTCAGATACCCTGCAGGCCCTCTCGATTGAAGATCCTGACAGTGGCATGGCCTCCTCGGGTAATCCCAGGATGGCTAGTACCAAGAAAACTGCTCGGGCCTTCCCTTTGCATGACTCCATCCTAGAGCTTGTTCGGCTCAGTGGGCTGACCCCGAGGGACCTTTGAGAGTTTCCCGGGCTATGGGGCAGTTATACCCTCTGCGTGAGGGACATATGGCTCGTTTTCAAATGCCTACAGTGGATGCCCTAGTCACTGCGGTGACAAAGAGAACTACCCTCCCTGTTGAAGGAGGTGTTGCCCTGAAGGATGTTCAAGACCGTAGGCTGGAAACAGCGTTGAAACGGTCCTTTGAAATTGCAGGTCTCACTGTTCGGGCGTCTGCATGCAGCTGTTATGCTGTGAGAGCCTGCCTAGCTTGGCTGCAACAGGCAGTGGCTCAGCCCGGAGATGGAGCGGAGCCCTTCTTGGATGTGGCTCCGCAGATGGAGGTGGCCTTGTCCTTTCTGGCTGATGCCCTTTATGACCTTGTCAGAGCTTCGGCTAAACAAATGGCAGTAGCAGTGGCGGCTCGCCGTCGTCTGTGGCTACGACACTGGGCAGCGGACATGGCCTCTAAGCAAAGGTTGGTGAAGTTGCCTTTTCAAGGACTTCTCCTATTTGGTGAGGAGTTAGAGAAAATTGTGAAAGGCCTGGGTGATCCAAAACTCCAGCGCTTGCCCGAAGATAGGCAGAGGCCTTCCTCTAAGGGCCAGGCGGTCCACTCCTCGTACAGACCTCGCTTCCGTGAAGCTAGAAGGTACCGCCCGGGGCGTTCTGCTGGGTTCACTTCACGTGCCCGTGGTCAGCAGAGGAACTCCTTTCGCTCGGACAAGCGTTCCGCAGCCGGTGGCTCAAGACCAGGAGTTCAGGGGCGACCCTCTCAATGATGGTGCGCCGGCCCTCTCCTCGATGCCTGTCATCGGAGGACGGCTTTCCCTCTTTGTCGAGGAGTGGGCCAAGATTTCCTCAGATCAGTGGGTTCTGGACCTGATCAGAGATGGATACAGAATAGAATTCAACGCCCCAGTAAAAGACGTGTTTGTGGAGTCCTGATGCGGTTCTGCCGTCAAACGGGCGGCGGTGGAGGAGACTTTACAAGGTCTGATTCAGTTAGGGGGAGTGACCCCGGTGCCTCCCGCCGAGCAAGGCTGCGTCCGATACTCCATCTACTTTGTGGTGCCGCGAAAAGGTGGGTCCTTTCGCCCTATTCTGGACTTAAAAGAAGTGAACAAGTCCCTGAGAGTGCGGCATTTCCACATGGAATCCCTGCGCTCCGTCATTACGGCGGTTCAGCCAGGAGAGTTTCTCACGTCTCTAGACCTGAAAGAAGCTTACTTGCACATACCGATTTGGCCCCCGCACCAGAAGTTTCTGAGGTTTGCGGTGTTGGGAAAACATTTCCAGTTCAGGGCCTTGCCTTTTGGCCTCGCCACAGCTCCCCGAACCTTTTCGAAGGTAATGGTAGTAGTAGCTGCTTTTCTCAGGTGAGAAGGTATCAGGGTTCACCCGTACCTAGACGACTGGCTCATCAGAGCAGACTCTGCAACAGAGAGCTTACAAGCTACAGCCAGAGTGGTCTCAATACTGCAATCTCTAGGCTGGGTCGTCAATATGGCCAAAAGTCACCTGTCCCCTTCACAATCTCTAGAGTTTTTGGGGGCCAGGTTCGACACAGTCTCGGGCTATGTGTTCCTACCCGAGCTAAGGCGGTGCAAGCTTCAGAATCAGGTCCGTCTGCTCCTGAGGATGCCCCACCCGCGAGCTTGGGACATTGTCCAGCTGCTGGGATCGATGACAGCCACGATGGAAGTGGTACCCTGGGCGAGAGTGCACCTGAGACCTCTACAGTATTCCCTACTCCGGAGATGGTCTCCTATTTCTCAGGATTACCAATGCAGACTTACTTGGCTCCCTGCGGCCCGTCTCAGCATGGAGTGGTGGCTCTCGGACAGCATGCTGCGGCGAGGAATGCCGCTGACGCTCCCCGTTTGGTGCCTAGTGGTAACAGATGCCAGCCTGAATGGCTGGGGCGCACACTGCAAGGGGAAGCATGCCCAGGGTCTATGGACACCCGAGGAGTCAGAGTGGTCCATCAACCGCCTAGAGTTGAAAGCGGTGTTTCAGGCGCTTCTGGCCTTTCAAGTGACCCTGGAAGGATTGGCTGTCAGAGTGATGTCAGACAACACGACAACGGTGGCCTATATAAATCGACAAGGCGGAACAAGGTGCAGAGCACTAGCCGCGCAGGCCGAACTGATTTGCCACTGGGCCAAGCTGCATCTTCAGTGTCTGTCGGCAGCTCATATTGCAGGTCAGAGCAATGTGCAGGCCGATTTTCTGAGCAGGCATCAGATCGATCCAGCAGAATGGAATCTGGCAGACGAAGTATTCCTGCAGATCTGTGCCAAATGGGGCAAGCCTGTGATGGATCTAATGGCGACAAGTGCCAATACCAAAGTCCCGTGCTTCTTCAGCAGAAGGAGAGATCCTCGCTCGGCGGGGTTGGATGCCTTGGCTCAACCCTGGCCTCCGGGTCTACTTTATGTGTTTCCCCTATGGCCCTTGATAGGGCGCCTGCTCTTGCGGATTCGGCTGCACCCAGGAGAAGTGGTCCTCATCGCCCCGGATTGGCCAAGGAGACCTTGGTATGCAGACCTCCGACAGATGCTCCTGGAGGCTCCTCTGCCGTTACCTCTGGTACCGAACCTGTTGACTCAGGGACCGGTAGCCATGGAGGATCCGGCCGCTTTGGTCTTACGGCATGGCTATTGAGAGGGCGCAATTGAGGGATAAAGGTTATTCCAATAAAGTTATTTCCACTCTCCTGCAAGCCCGCAAGCGGTCCACTTCCATGGCTTATGCCAGGATTTGGTGCCTGTTTGAGTCTTGGTGTGCTTCCAGAGCCATTGTTCCAATGCGGGCTCCTGTCTCGCCGATTCTGGACTTTTTGTAGGAAGGTGTACAAAAAGGCTTAGCCTATAATTCCCTGCGGGTGCAAGTGGCAGCGTTGGCCTCCCTTCGTGGTAAGGTGGAAGGCGTGTCTTTGGCTGCTCACCCAGATGTGGCATGGTTTCTTAGAGGGGTGCTTCGGCTCCGACTTCCAGTGCGAGCACCCTGTCCAGCTTGGAACCTGGGGCTAGTTTTGAAAACCCTGCAGGCATCTCCTTTTAAGCCGCTTCGGCGAGCATCGGAGAAAGACTTGACACTGAAGGCCGTTTTTCTGGTGGCCATTACCTCGGCGAGACGGGTGTCAGAGCTCCAGGCGCTGTCCTGTAGAGACCCATTTCTGCAATTTTCAGAGTCCGGAGTCACGGTTTGGACCGTGCCTTCCTTTATGCCTAAGGTGGTTTCAGCTTTTCACTTAAACCAGCCTATTTTCTTGCCCTCTTTTTCAGAGGAAGAGTTTCCAGAATCTTTTGGGCAGCTGCAGCTTTTGGATGTGCGCAGGACTCTGCTGCAGTATCTGCGAGTTACTAACTCTTTCAGGACTTCTGATCATCTGTTTGTTTTGCTATCCGGTTCTCGCAGAGGGTCTCCAGCGTCTAAAGCCACTATTGCCCGCTGGCTCAAAGAAACTATCTTTTCAGCTTATCTGCTGGCCGGCAGGGTTCCGCCTGTAGCCTTTAAGGCACATTCTACTAGAGCGATTTCTTCCTCTTGGGCTGAAACTGGAGCACTCTCTCTTCAAGAGATATGCAGTACAGCAACATGGGCTTCTAAGCTCTCCTTTGCCCGACATTACAGGCTGGATGTGGCTGCCAGGAGGGATGCGCGTTTTGGTGCACAAGTGCTAGCGCGTGGTGTGGCTTGTTCCCACCCTATCTAGGGATTGCTTTGTTACATCCCATACGTAATGGCTTCATCTGCTTGATGACAAGGAAGGGAAAATTAGGTTCTTACCTTGGTAATTTTCTTTCCTTTAGTCATAGCAGATGAAGCCATGAGCCCTCCCTGTATGATTGTCTGTATGCTGTGAATCTGTTTTTCAGGTTCTGTTCTAATTTCCTGAAGTTCCTTTCTTGGGAGAAAGTTGGAAAACAATCTTCAGGATTCATGTTCAGTTTAAATTTAGGAGGATGTGTTCATTCCCTCCAGGAGGCGCGTGTGTTCCCCTCCAGTTCTATAAATAGAAGGATGAGTTCATTCCCTCCAGTGTGTTGGGAGGATGTGTGATTCCCTCCAGGAGGCGTGTGTGTTCCCCTCCATTTATACAATAAGGAGGATGAGTTTATTCCCTCCAGGAGGATGTGCATTCCCTCCTTTATGAGTTCATGCCCTTGTGATGGGCCATTGTTCGCTGTGAGGAAAGCTCTTGTGATTCCCATTGCGGTTTGCCATACTGCTTTGGAAGCTTCAAATACTGAAGAGGCAGTGGAGCTAGCTGGCCAAGAGGGCACTGTGAAAGTTTGAGTGCTCTCTATCTCCCCTGCTGGTTGATGGACATAACCCATACGTAATGGCTTCATCTGCTATGACTAGAGGAAAGAAAATTACCAAGGTAAGAACCTAATTTTCCCTTTAGAAGGTAGAGCCAGTACGACCATGGCGAGCGATGATTCTTCCCGCTCGATGGAGCTGGCAGCGGGCGCCATCTTGGAAGCGCTGCATGGCTCGACCCCCGCGGTTGCGAAGGAGTCTGAGAGCAGAGGGGCGCTTCGGGCCGAGGCTACCAGAAGAGCTCCTTTCCCGGTGGCTCCTAATTCGGAGACGGGAGGTCAGGGCGAGTTTTTCTCCCCCAAGTTTGTGCTTATTTTACATAAAGCCTTCATGCTGAAAAGAGCTCTGCTGCAGGTGTCTGACACTGCGTTGCTACCTGGTCCCCCTCCGACTGATGATGGCCCAGGGCTGATATCGGATGCCCCTGAGCGTTGGATGCACGCTAAGCATAGACGGGTAAATTCCCCGTCGGAGAGTGGGCCCCCCCCCCCCCCCCCCCGTGGTCGGGCTGTGGGGACTCTGAGGGATCTGGCAGGCCTTCTTGGTCTGAGGAGCCAGAGGAAGGTGCCGGTTTGCCACTGGATCTGAGTGATCCCACTGCGGTTCGGATTTTCCACCGCAATGAGCTGCCAGCATTTATCTCTGATGCCTTACAGGTCCTCTCTATTGATGACCCTGTTTAAGGCGAGGCCTCCTCTGGTAATCCGAGGATGGCGAGTTCTAAGATGCCTGCTTGTGCCTTTCCTTTGCATGACTCCATCCAAAAGCTTATTTCTGCTCAATGGGCTGACCCCGAGGGGCCCTTAAAGTGCCAGGGCGATGGGGCATCTTTACCCTCTGAGTGAGGAGCACTTGGCCCGTTTTGGGATGCCTAAAGTGGATGCCTTAGTCACAGCAGTGACAAGAAAGACCACCCTCCCAGTAGAGGGAGGGGTCGCCCTGAAGGACATTCAGGACCGGCGGCTGGAATCAGCGCTAAAACAGTCCTTTGAGATTTTGGGCCTAGCCTTAAGGGCGTCTGTTTGCAGTTCTTATGCTGCTCGAGCCTGCCTCTCTTGGGTACAACAGGCAGTGGAACAGCCCGTGGATGGTGTGGAGTCCCTCGCTTAGGTTGCACTGCGCATGGAGTCGCCCTTGTCATTTTTAGCTGACGCCCTCTATGATCTGGTCAGAGCTTCGGCTAAACAGATGTCTGTGGCGGTGTCCACCCACCGCCTTCTATGGCTATGGCATTGGGCGGCTGACATGGCCTCTAAGCAAAGGCTGGCGAAGTTGCCCTTTCGGGGCCTTCTGTTATGGAGAGGAGTTGGAGAAGATTGTTATAGACCTGGGGGAAGCTAAACCCCAGCGGTTACCTGAGGATAGGCCGCAGCCTTCTTCCAAGGGTCAATTGGTTCCCTCCTCCTCCAGACCTCGCTTCCGTGAAGCTAGAAGGTATCGCCCGGGGCGCTCTGCTGGGTTTACTCAACGTGCCCGTTTTCGGCAGAGGAACTCCTTTCGCTCGGACAAACGCTCCGCAGCGGCAGGCTCAAGGCCAGGCGTTCAGGGCCGTCCTCCATAATAATGGGACGCCGGTCCACTCCTCCTTTGCAGCTGTATGAGGACGCCTTTCCCTCTTTCTCGAGGAGTGGACTAAGATTACCTCAGATCAGTGGGTCCTGGACCTGATCAGAGAAGGTTACCGATTGGATTTCGGTGCCCCGGTGAGAGACGTGTTTTTGGAGTCCCAATGTGGCACTGCCGTCAAACAGGCAGCGGTAGAGGAGACCTTACAAGTCTTGTTGCACCTTGGAGCGGTGATCCCTGTGCCTCCCGCCGAACACGGCTGTGGTCGTTACTCCATTTATTCTGTTGTGCCGCGAAAAGGCGGGTCTTTTGGCCCATTTTTGACTTAAAGAAAGTCAACGAGTCACTAAGAGTGCGGCATTTTCACATGGAAACCCTGCGCTCCGTCATTGCGGCGGTACAGCCAGGAGAGTTCCTCACGTCTCTGGACCTAAAAGAAGCTTACTTGCACATTCCTATATGGCCCCTGCACCAACAGTTCCTCCGTTTTGTGGTGTTGGGGAAAACATTTCCAGTTTCGGGCCTTGCCTTTTGGCCTCGCCACAGCTCCCCGAACCTTTTCCAAGGTAATGGTGGTAGTAGCTGCCTTTCTCAGGCGAGAGGGTATCCGGGTTCACCCATACCTCGACGACTGGCTCATCAGAGCGGACTCTGCAGAAGAGAGTGGTCTCAGTACTGCAATCTCTGGGTTGGGTCGTCAATATTCCTGACCTAAGGCGGTGCAAGCTTCAGAATCAGGTCCGTCTGCGCCTGAGGATGCCTCGCCCGCGAGCTTGGGACTTTGTCCAGCTGTTGGGGTCGATAACGGCCACCTTGGAAGTGGTGCCATGGGCGAGAGCGCTCATGAGACCTCTGCAGATTGCCCTGCTTTAACGATGGTCTCCTATGTCCCAGGATTATCAATATAGACTCACGTGGCTCCCTGCGGCCCGACTCAGTATGGAATGGTGGCTCTCATACAGCATGCTGCAGCGAGGAATGCCGCTAGCGCTTCCCGATTGGTGCCTGGTGGTAACGGATGCCAGCCTGAAGGGCTGGGGAGCACATTGCCAGGGAACATATGCCCAGGGTCTGTGGACACCTGAGGAAATGGAGTGGTCCATCAATCGCTTGGAACTGAGAGCAATATTCCAGGCTCTTCTGGCCTTTCACAATACTCTGGAGGGACTGGCTGTCAGAGTTCTGTCGGACAACACTACAGCAGTGGCCTACATAAATCGACAAGGCGGCACTCAGTGTCAAGCACTGGCCGCAGAGGCCGCTCAGATATGCCACTGGGCCGAGCTACATCTGCAGCTTCTGTCAGCAGTTCACATAGCAGGTCAGAGCAACGTGCAAGCCGATTTTCTAAGCAGGTATCAAATCGACGCTGCGGAGTGGGAACTGGCAGACGAAGTGTTCCTTCAGATCTGTGCCAAATGAGGAACACCCGTAGCGGATCTTATGGCCTCAAGCGTAAATGCCAAAGTCCCATCCTTTTTCAGCAGACGGAGAGATCCTTGCTTGGCGGGGTTGGATGCCTTGGCTCATCCCTGGCCCCCGGGCCTCCTGTATGTGTTCCCTCCTTGGCCCTTAATAGGGCGACTCCTCCTGCGAATTCGGCTGCATCAAGGAGTGGTGATCCTCATTGCCCTGGATTGGCCCAGGCGGCCGTGGTTTGCAGACCTCTGGCGGATGCTGGTGGAGGCTCCCCTTCCTTCGCCTCTGGTACCGAACCTGTTGACGCAGGGCCCCAGTAACCATTGAGAATCCATGCTGCTTTGGCCTTAAGGTATGGCTATTGAGAGGGCGCAATTGAGAGACAAGGGCTATTCTAACAAGGTCATCTCCACTCTTTTGCAGGCCCGCAAGCGTTCCACTTCCGTTGCCTATGCTCGGATATGGCGCCAGTTTGAGGCTTGGTGTGTTTCTAAAGCGATCACACCCATACGGGCTTCTGTCTCGCCGATTCTTGACTTTTTGCAGGATGGTTTACAAAAAGGCTTGGCCTATAATTCCCTGCGTGTTGAAGTGGCAGCCTTGGCATGTTTTCGGGGAAAGGTCGCTGGCCTCTCCCTGGCTGCGCACCCGGACATTGCACGGTTTCTTAGAGGGGTGCTTCGGCTCCAACCTCCCGTGCGGGCCCCTTGTCCGGCTTGGAACCTGGGGCTAGTATTGAAGGCTCTTCAGTGTTTGCCCTTCGAGCCGCTGAGGCGAGCTTCGGAGAAGAATGTGACTCTAAAGACAGTCTTTTGGTGGCCATTACATCGGCGAGATGGGTGTCTGAACTCCAGGCGCTGTCCTGTCGAGACCCATTTCTGCAATTCTCAGAGTCCGGAGTAACGGTACGTACAGTGCCTTCCTTCCTGCCTAAGGTGGTTTCAGCGTTTCATTTAAACCAGCCTATTTATCTACCCTCCTTTTCTAGGGAGGAGTTTCCGGAATCATTTGGGGCAGTTGCACCTTCTGGATGTGTGCAGGGCTCTGTTGCAGTATCTGCAGATGTCTAATGCTTTCAGGACTTCTGATCACCTTTTTGTATTGTTGTGATGTCCTCACAGAGGGTCTCCAGCGTCTAAAGCCACTATAGCCTGTTGGCTTAAGGAAGCCATTTTTTCTGCATATCTGCTATCTGGCCGGCCTCCGCCTGACGGCTTTAAGGCACATTCCACAAGAGCGATTTCTTCCTCTTGGGCTGAGACAGGAGCACTCTCTCTTCAAGAGATAAGTAGTGCAGCTACTTGGGCTTCTAAGCTCTCTTTTGCCCGTCATTACAGGCTGGATGTGGCTGCCAGGAGGGATGCGCTTTTTGGAGCACAAGTGCTTGCGCGTGGTGTGGCTTGTTCCTGCCCTATCTAGAGATTGCTTTGATACATCCCATTCGTAATGGATTCATCTGCTGCTGATGACAAGGAAGGGAAAATTAGGTTCTTACCTTGGTAATTTTCTTTCCTTTAGTCACAGCAGATGAATCCATGATCCCTCCCTGATTGATTCTGTGTCGTGTTCAGTTTTTCCTGCATACATGTTCCCTCATTGGGAGAAGTTGGAAAATAGTTTTCAGGGGATCTGTTCTACTACAGGAGGTTGAGTTCGTCCTCCTTTGTGTTATTGCTCCTGTTCTGGGGCATACGTTCACTGTGAGGAAAGTTCATGTTATGCTACGTTGCGGTTTAACACTGCTTTGGAAGCTTCAAAATACTGAGAGGCAGATGGAGCTAGCCGTCCTAGAGGCACTATGGTTTTCAGTGTTCTCTATCTCCCCCTGCTGGTAGGTGGACACAACCCATTCGTAATTGATTCATCTGCTGTGACTAAAGGAAAGAAAATTACCAAGGTAAGAACCTAATTTTCCCATTCTAGCTTCATCTTGTGTCCCCTGGTTCTATTGTTTTTTGAAAGTGTAAACAAACGCTTCACATCTGTCCGCTGTACTCCGCTCATTATCTTATAGACTTCTATCATATCACCCCTCAGCCGCCTTTTCTCCAAGCTGAAGAGCCCTAACCTTCTCAGCCTTTCCTCATAGGGAAGTCATTCCATCCCTTTTATCATTTTTGTCGCCCTTCTCTGCACCTTCTCTAATTCCTTTATATCTTTGCCTGTATGAAGCCGTCTTTGGAATGCACAGAGCAGCCATGCATAACGCTTGGCTGTTCTGCACTGGCTTCCCCTCCTTAGGAAAGAAATCGTGTGCAAATGAGCTAACAGCAAGCAGCTCATTTGCATGCGATTTGTTTCATGCATGCCCCGTTCCTTTCCGAATTGCTAAGGGATCGGTAAGGGAAGGGCTTTTTCCGTTCAGTTAGTGCATCAGTTAGTCCACTGCAGTGCCCCCTAGGGTGCCTGGTTGGTGTGCTGGTATGTCATGGGGACCAGTGCACTATGAATGCTGGCTCTTCCCACGACCAAATGAGTTGGATTTGGTCGTTTTTGAGATGGGTGTCCTCGGTTTCCATTATCGCCGAAAACCGTGGACGACTATCTCTAAGGGCGACCATCTCAACATTTATGTTATCTATCTCTAAGGTCTACCTAAATGTTGAGATTTGGGTGTCCCCGACCGTATTATCGAAACGAAAGATGGCTGCCCATCTTGTTTCGATAATATGGGTTTCCCCACCCCTTCGTGGGGACGTCCTGCGAGGACGCCCTCAGGAAAACTTGGGCGCCCCCCCCGTTTGATTATGCCCCTCTTGGTCACCTTTGCATAGGTGGTGTTTATTTATTTATTTATGAACATTTATACCCCACTTTTTTTCCACATAAAGCAGACTCATATGTTTGACATATGTAGTTAGAACTAGCAGCAATGATTCCATACTATGTGACCGTCTGAAGCCAAACTGTGACCAGTGTAACATAGAAAATTTTTCCAGATATAGAGAGTTGTTTACTGATGTAGGTTTCCTTCAACAGCGGAGTGAGAACAATTTTGCCTATATCAGGAGAAAGGGAGGAAGAGAGCCAGTTTTTATCGGCTCATTGAGATCATCGAGTAACCAGTTTACTGCTTCCTTAGGGATGGATTTGAGTAGGTAATTTGGGCATTGATCCAGGGAGCAGTTGGCTCGGGAGCATTTCAACAGCAGTGATCTTACATCCTCAACTGTTAGTGGTTGAAAAGATTCCCAGTTTTAGTCAGTTTTGAGTCCTTGGATTGTAGAATCTCCAGCGTTTGAGGCTGAACTAAGGGTTGGACTATTTTCCTCTGTTGGAGTAGCTTTAGATAGTTCAGACCTAATTTGGAGGAACTTATTGGCGAAATGATCAGCTAGGTCTTTGGCAGTGGAACATGTTTTTCTGTGAATATTAATCATCATTAGTGGAAGCTAGTTTTTTAACTAAGGAGAAAAGTTTTTTGTTGTCAAGATCATCTTGACCTATTAGGCTGCTATAGTACTGACTTTTTGAATCAGCTACCTTCTTTTTTTGTAGCATCAGAAGGCTGACTTCCATTTGGATTTATCAGTAGTATCTTTGTTCTTTCTCCGTTGCTTTTCAAGGAGTCAACATTCCCTTTTTAGGATGGATAGTTCCTCTGTAAGCCATGGTGAATTTCTAAATGTCGACCTTTTTAGTGGTAAATGGAGCAATTTTGTCTAGTATGGCTTTCACCTTGGTGTTCCAGTGGGATTTGATCGAACCATGTGTAGGAGATGAGGTAGTGAGGGAATCTGTTGGCTCATACCAGAAAGTGACATCGTTGATTTTACCTCTGGTGCAGTGGCGTAGCCAGACTGCCAATTTTGGGTGGGCCTGAACCCAAAGTGGGTGGGCACAAAATTTTCTCTCTACCCCCCCTCCCCCCCAGCAAAATTTAGTCACACTCAGATGCATTTGTCACACAGGGTAAAGTGCTGCTTTTCAGTGCATCCGATGTCAGACAATTTATTTAATAGCCTAATCCTTTTCAGTGAGCTTTCAGAGGCCAGTATAATGCTGTTACGGTATCCTCTCCTGACCTAAGGAAGGAAGTATTGGTCTCTGAAACTTTATTAACACCATATTACTTTATCCTAAATTAAAAATAAAATTATTTTCTTTACCTTTGTTGTATGGCCATTTACTTTTTCTCATTGTGTTGCTCTCAGTCTCTAGATTCTGCTTTCCTTCGTTTTCGCTTAACTCTTCTGCCAGGGTTTCCTGGCCATTTGTCATTTTTCTCTCCTTTTTCTTTGCTTTCTTCAATATTTTTCTGCCTCTCTCTGTGTCCAAATTTAATTCATTCTTACTATCCATTCTTTAATTTCCTTCATCTACTTATGGCTTTTCATCTTTTTCTCACCCTTGTTCTCCCCATGCCCCTTCCTCTTATTCTCCAATCTTTCACTACTCCCCTTTTCCATTCAGCAGCTCTCCTCTTTCTCTCCCCATCCTTCCAGCGTCTCCCCTCTCTCTTCCCATCCTTCCAGTAGTCTCCCCTCTTTCTTTCTGCATCCTTCCATCCAGTGTCACCTCTTTCTCCCTACCCTTCCATCCAGCGTCTTCCTTCTTTCTCTCCTAATCCTTCCATCTGTCTCTCTCTCCCTCCTCCTAACCAGTGTCTTTCTATCTCTCTACCCTTTTCTGTTCAGTGTCCCTTCTCTCTCCACATCCTTCCAGTCTCTCCCCTTTCTCTCTACATCCTTTCATCCATCTCCCCTTTTTCTCTCCCCATCCATCCATCCATTTCCCTCTTTCTCTGCCATCCTTCCGTCTGTTTTCCCTCTTTCTCTGCCTTCCTTCCATCTGTTTTCCCCTCCTTGTCTCCCCATCCTTCCATCTGTTTTCCCCTCTTTCTCTCCCCATCCTTCCATCTGTTTTCCCCTCTTTCTCTCCCCATCCTTCCATCTGTTTTCCCCTCTTTCTCTCCCCATCCTTTCATCCAGTGTCTCTCTCCCCATCCTTCCGTTTTCCCTCTTTCTCTGCCATCCTTTAAAAGGATTTTAAATGCTCCCAGGTTTCGACCTAATTCATGTTTAATGTGGGATATAAATGTCATAAATAAGTAAATAAATAAAAAGAAACGCTGAATTTTGAGCACCTGATTCTCATAACATGATGTCTGTTTTAGTGGCCCTTTACCAGGAGAAAAAAAAAATCTCTGCACGAATATAATAACCTGCCCCTCCAAATGATACACTGATTAAGATTTATAACAAACTACTTCCTCTGTGTACATCCGTATGCTGCACAAGCTGGAATGTTTGAAAATATAAATGAGATTAAAAATAAAAATGCTACCAACAATAAAGAAGAACAACGTGGGATGAAGCAGCTATCGGTTTGCTTTGTGTTGCGCGAACGCAGAACGACCCCTGCACGAGGAAGGGGAAACACAGATTAACCTAAGTGGCTTCAACTATTGACGTCACTTCATCTCCTGTTCTCAATGAATCCTCTTTGCCGGTAGGTTAAGCTCACCTGAAGCGAAACAGGGGCAGTGATGTAAGAGACGGGAGGAGCCTGCAGAGCCAGCAGCCAATGCTTCGAGGCTTCCTGCGGTGCCACACTTTTTTTTTTTAACATTTTTTCTCGTTAGCGTTGGCGCTCAGCTCAGTCAGCTGAGCGCTGCTTCTTTTTGTAGCGCCGGCCCTGCTGCTCAACAGGAAAAGCAGCAGTGGCCGGCAATGGGAGCTGGGGCTGGCGAGGGCCTGGAGGAAAAGTGGGTGGGCGGGCCAGAGCTGAAATTGGGTGGGCCTGGGCCCACCCAGGCCCACCCATAGCTACGCCCCTGCTCTGGTGGAGATGGGTTTGGAGGACTTGTGCCTGGTTAAGCTTGACATACAGATATCAATGGTGAAATCTAGTAGGAAGTGGTCAGACCATGATACTGGCTTCCATTTGAATGAACTGATCAAGCTATTAGGATAGGAAGTCATGAAGTCTAACGTATGGCCTTTTTCATGAGTTGCACCCTCGAAGAACGTAGTTAGTTTGCAGTCCTTTTAAGAATGATTTGAAGTTGTGGACATTGGTGTCCACATCATTTTCCAAGTGTAGGTTTGCCATCCACTAAGGCCACCACTGATACTGGAGTTAGTAAATACTGGGTGAGAGATGTCTTACTAAAGTCGCTGACCCTCAGTTCTTTTGTGGTGAGGAGGTCCATAGTGGCTGCTATTTGGGGTGGGGTAGGGTTTTTTTTACAGTATGGCCCAAAATGTCTAGACCACAATCCCACCCCACCCCCTTTTTACAAAGCTGTGCAGCAATGCCGACACATTTGAATGGGCTGTGTCGGCATTACGCTTTGTAAAAAAAAGGGGGGGGGGTAGGGAAGAAAAGACCATTTTATTTTTGGATTAGTAATTCAAACTATGGAAATCTGAATTTTTGATACCTTTGTATTTTGCATAGTACAGGAAGAAATATATTTCTGTTTCTGCTCCTCCATTGCATTAACTTCTTAGAGTTTCCAGTTCAATGTTAGTTTACATATTGTTATTTCTAATTCATAGTTCCTTATTCTATCTTTAGTGATGATCTATCAGTGTTCTGCTTATGAGTGAGATGAGATGTTCTACTGGTGTGTAGTTTCTTTGTAGGGATTTATAGCAGTCTGACTTGTTCTGTTTTCCCAATCAGAGCTGGGTTTGTGTTCTAGGAACTGGTGTGATTTTCCAAGGCTGCCTTTTCATAGACTTATGGTTAGTTATCAAGACCAGGGCCACCTTCCCTCCAAAGGACATCCCTGCACCCTGCATGTGACTATCAACATTTTTATTTTCTAGAAAAGAATCACTATTTATTTTGATATGTGGTTGGTAAAAACATTTCCTGAGGGAATTTTCCCTGGATCTCAAAAAATACAGTTGGTCAAGCTATATCCTGCATGAGGCTTCTGCTCATCTGTGTTCCTCAGACTGCTTGGAAGGCAAGTGTTATTGATGTCGCAGGATAGATGAGGTAGAGCTTCTCCCTTTTGTTTGGTCTTTGAATTAAGAAGGATGCCACTGCTCCACCCCCCCCCCCCCCCCCCCCCCCATGGCTTGGTAAACAAGTGTCCCATATTTGCCTGCCAAAAATCTGGTAACCTTACTGAACCAGATAGCCTCAGGGTAGGGATGAATTCTGGGCCCATTTGGGCCACAGATCCTCTGAAATGAAGCGCTGCTGCTCCTGTATAGTATCTTTACTTCAGCCTCAAATGAAGGATAGATCCTGCACCAAAAGAGAAAGTAACCAAAATTCAGCATGGTTTTTTTTTCGCCCCATATTGAGTGATTCCCAATTCAGTGAGTTTGGATACAGTTTGTATGCTGGAAAAGAGAAGCTGACAAGGGGCCATTGGGAGAGAATACTTCAAACTAGTTGTTCTTCCCTCTCACACCACTGTTCACTCTATAGCACCAAATCCACTGGCTGTCTTTTTTGTTTTTGTTTGTTGTAATGTCAGAGGGGCCCCCAACTCCTCTTTTTTTTTTCCATGTTACCCAGTTCCAGGCTTTCAGTCCTGGATTTCTGACCACCCCATCAAAGTGCATTATGGGAGTTACAGCACTCAATAGGCAATACGCAGTGTACCTGAATGTAACTGGTCTTTAGCTACTACTGAAAAGGTGTGAGGAAAATCTAAATAAATAAAAAAAATCAGGTGCTACAAATCCCACAGTACTTTGGGATGTAAGATAAAAAACAGGCCTGGCCAAAAAGTCTGTAGCTTGGAAATAGATAACTTGGCATCTCTGCCTTTTCTTTTCGTTGGGGTCCTCCCCCATCTTACAATAGCAGCAAATTCACCTCCAGGGGGAAAAATGGTTTTATACCACTGCTTTAAAAACTCTTACCTCTCCTCTTTTTCCAAGGTAAACAAAAACAACCCTTGATTTTACACAACTCCACCTATTCTTCTGTGCACCCAGCTTTTAAGAGGCTTGGCTTCTCAACCACAAAACTACAGCTCCCAGGTAGCACTGGAAAAACTGTCCTGCGTAGTGTAACGTGGCGTCTTGTGCATTTCTTTTCTCCTTTCCTAACAACCCATGAACAGCATTTCCTGGTGACAGAGGAGAGTTGGAAATGGGAATTTCCCTATAAACAAGATCTGTTTGATTTGTTTTTATCCTATTTTTTTTATTGTTACAAAACATTTGGAAGTACCTCGGAGATCATGACTATCAGTGCTGCAAATGCAGGTATGCTTAGTTTTTCACTGCTTTGCGTGTAGCCCAGGTTGTGCTGACGAATCAGTATTATTATTTTCGATTTATAACATTTCTTTGGTTTCAACATTTTTTAAAGACCAAGTCACTACAAAGAATGCACAGTGTTATAGTAGGGTTCTAAAAATGTAAATGCGCTGAAATCTGCAGCTGGGGTTTCTCTCGGTTGTTGTTGTAGACAGTATACGATGTGTCACGTGTGTAAAGATCAGAAGGTGTCCCAGCACTTTTCTCCTTTCCTTCAACTGTAAAGAGAGCTCTGCGCAGTGTGAGTCTTTCCATTCTTAAAATGTAACTCGAGCCGTAAAGGGAGTGTCCTGAACCCTAATTGACATGACCACTGGTGTGTTGCCCTGTAGTTATGCAAGTTCTGCAGGGCAGACTTTATCTCACACGCTGTTTGCAAGTCTGGTTGGGAGCTTGACAAGACATTTAAAACCAGATTTTTTGAGAGGTGAGAGTAAAATTACACCTCGCAACTTGTCTTTTCCTTTCATTATAAAAGCTTTTTCTTGTTGAAGGATGTTCATATCATCTTATTTTCTTTTCCATGTTTTATTTTATTCTGTTTCTATTGATAACCTTGTTGAAGGAGTTACTCTTAGCTCTTATATGTAGGGTTACAATATGTCTTTTATAACAGGCAAATATTTAATTTTTTGCACAGTTTTGCAGAAAAGCAGTACCCTTGCTGTCTCCCCTGTTCCAAGAAAGTTTAAGGTGGTTCAAGTGCATTATAAATAGTTCCACTAGAAGGCAGGAGAGGTCATCATAAAAGGATTTATATTTCAGCTTCAGTGACTGTGCAGTAATTAATGGGGAAATTTTTGCTTTCAACTCAAGTCCTGGGAGGTGGCAATGAATATTGGACACACAGACCCAGTAGATGGTATTTTCCAAGGATAAGCAGGACCAGTTGTATTCTTGCACGTGGGTGATGCCATCTGATGGAACTCGGTGCAGACGCTGGCTAGCGAATAGATGTTGCAAGAAAATTCTAGTAGCGTCCCACCACACATGCACAGGTCCCTCATTTTTCCATGGGGAAGGGAGGACGCTTTCGCAGTCTTCCCTTAGCGCTTTTTCTCATCCTATGCAGTGCCTTCCTGTACAGATTTTTTTCCTTCGCATTTACTTTATTATTCTCTCTAATTTCTCTCTTTATTTCTCCTTTTAGTTCTTAGGGGCCGATGCACAAAGGTTGCTGTTAAATATGACAGTCGCATGAACTTGCCAACTCATAAACAGCAACTGATACACAAAGAGGATGTCATGCAAATGAGATTCACGGAAATTTAATAGTAACCTTTGTGCATTGGCCCCTGGAAGCATCTAGCACATATGCAGAACAAGAGGAGGAGAGGGTAGAGAGCTTCTGCATTCATGAAACGTGAGTTACACTGACAGGTTTTACAGACAACAGCCAGATGAATCTGTTGGACCATGAAGCTTACCCAGACTGTCATTCAAATACAAGTTTGAGAGTATTACAGGGACCATTGGATTCATTCCCCGAGAAGGTAAAGGTTAGCAAACCGCCAGAAGGAGCAGAGGGCTTTCTGCACCAGGTCTGGGAGTGATTGGGAATCAGAGGTTGAAGGGAGAAGGAAACTGAACAGGGGGCATCCCCAGAGTTGCCAGCATGAATGAGAAGGGGTCCTTTCCAACAGCTCCTCACCTGCTGTAAAATCTTGCACGTTAAAGGTAGATGTTCCTTACTGGTCGTTGCATGGAATTCTCATTATAATACTAATGAGCTTGTAGTACATTTGCATTTTATGCTCAGTAGCTGCTACAACACATGATTAAAGCCATGCAAAACCCCTTTGTACAATAGACGCTACATAACGTTTGCTTTAGACTGCCTACAACCAGTCTAAAGCAAACGTTGCAACCACGGTAAGCTTTGTGCATCGACCTCTCAGTGTTTTCAGCCCTCCTTTTCTTTTTTGCAGCTCATAGATCTGCATAGACCTGAGCTCAATTTGGGCTCTGCCCCTTTTTGTAGTTGAAAATTGAGTTCAGTTATAACCATGATCCTGTTTGCGATGTACAATAAGACCCCCAGTTTTTTTAAGAGGTGCACCCAATATGGTTGGGTAATTTTGGTTACTGGCCCACACACTTGGTGCATCTGGTGCCTTGGGCTTAACTATGATCCTAACTCTTGTTCTCTCTGTTTAAGAATGCAGTTTAGGACAAAGAGGGTGCATCAGGTACAGCAGTAGAGACTTCTTGGCACTTCAAAGGCCAATCCATCAACATCGGCACTGGAAGCACCAGTCTTTGTACCCTGGTATGATACTGTCATACCAGGGTACAAAGTATATCGTAGTGATAGGGTGGACCGGACTGGTGGAGGGGTAGCATTGTATATTAACGAGAGCCTTGACTCAGATTGCAAATTCAGCAGGACACAAATCACACCTTTGAATCATTGTGGGTTGAAATTCCATGTAGAAAAGGGAAAAGGACGGTGATAGGAGTGTACTACCATCCACCTCGCCAGGATGAGCAGGTAGACACAGAAATGATAAAAGAAATCAGAGACGCAAACAAAATGGACAGTGTGATAATAATGGGTGACTTCAATTATCCAAATATAGACTGGGTAAATGTAACATCGGGACACACTAGAGAGGTACAATTCCTTGATGAAATCAAGGACAGCTTTATGGAGCAGCTGGTGCAGGAGCCAACAAGAGAAGGAAAAATTCTAGACTTGGTCCTTAGTGGAGCGCATGATCTGGTGAGGGACGTTATGGTACTGGGGCCACTTGATAACAGTGATCATAATATGATCAGTTTTGATATCGATCTTGAAGTAACTGTACACAGAAAGTCAAATACGTTAGCGTTTAACTTTAAAAAAGGAGACTATGATAAAATGAGAAAAACAGTTTAAAAAAAACTTAGGGGGGCAACTGAGAGGGTAAAAACTGTACAACAGGCATGGACGCTGTTCAAAAATACCATCCTGGAGGCCCAGGCCAAACATATTCCGCGAATTAGAACAGAAAGATGGAAGTCCAAAAGACAGCCGGCATGGTTGAAAAGTGAGGTGAAGGAAGCTATTAGGGCTTAAAGAAACGCCTTCAGAAAATGGAAGAAGGAACCTTCTGAAAATAACAAGAAGCAGCATAAGGAGTGTCAAAGCAAATGCAAGGCGCAGATAAAGAAGGCCAAGAGGGATTATGAAAAAAAGATAGCATTAGAGGCAAAAAATCATAGCAAAATTTTTTTTCGGTATATTAAAAGCAGGAAGCCGGCAAGAGAATCGGTTGGGCCGCTGGATGACCAAGGGGTAAAAGGGGCGATCAAGGAAGATAAAGACGTAGCGGAGAGATTGAATGAATTCTTTGCTTCGGTCTTCACCGAGGAAGATTTGGGTGGGATACCGGTGTCGGAAATGGTATTTCAAGCGGACGAGTCGGAGAAACTTACTGACTTCACGGTAAACCTGGAGGACGTAATGGGGCAGTTCAACAAACTGAAAAGTAGCAAATCTCCTGGACCGGATGGTATTCATCCTAGAGTACTGATAGAACTGAAAAATGAGCTTGCGGAGCTACTGTTAGTGATATGCAAGTTATCCTTAAAATCAAGCGTGGTACCGGAAGACTGGAGGGTGGCCAATGTAACGCCGATTTTTTTTTTTTAAAAGATTCCAGGGGAGATCTGGGAAATTATAGACCTTTGAGTCTGACATCAGTGCTGAGGAAAATGGTAGAGGCTATTATCAAAAACAAAATTACAGAGCACATCCAAGGACATGGATTACTGAGACCAAGTCAGCACGGCTTTTGTGTGGAGAAATTTTGCCTGACCAATTTACTTCAATTCTTTGAAGGAGTAAACAAACGTGTGGACAAAGGGGAGCCAGTTGATATTGTGTATCTGGATTTTCAAAAGGGTTTGACAAGGTACCTCATGAAAGGCTACAGAGGAAATTGGAGGGTCATGGGATAGGAGGAAATGTCCTATTGTGGATTAAAAACTGGTTGAAGGATAGGAAACAGAGAGTGGGGTAAAATGGGCAGTATTCACAGTGGAGAAGGGTAGTTAGTGGGGTTCCTCAGGGGTCTGTGCTAGGACCGCTGCTTTTTAACATATTTATAAATGATTTAGAGATGGGAGTAACTAGCGAGGTAATTAAATTTGCTGATGACACAAAGTTATTCAAAGTCGTTAACTCGAAAGAGGATTGTGAAAAATTACAAGTGGACCTTTCGAGACTGGGAGACTGGGCGGCTAAATGGCACATGACGTTTAATGTGAGCAAGTGCAAGGTGATGCATGTGGGAAAAAAGAACCCGAATTATAGCTACGTCATGCAAGGTTCCATGTTAGGAGTTACGGACCAAGAAAGGGATCTGGGTGTCATCGTCGATAATACACTGAAACCTTCTGCTCAGTGTGCTGCTGCAGCTAGGAAAGCGAATAGAATGTTGGGTATTATTAGGAAAGTGTTATGACCCGGTAGTAGTGAGCCCCTGTGCCCCGACTGAGCACGGCAGAGATGGAGTGACGCCGCACTCGGTCAGGCAGCCAGACAACCCCTAGCTTCATCTGGGAAGCGACCACCGTTCACCAAGAGTTGAGCTCCCAGCTGCAGGTGGCCACCAGGACTTCTGGAACCGGCGGGGTTGCACAGCCGCTGACCAGGCTGATGGGCAAGCAGACACAGTCCAATAGCCAAGTAGTCCGAAGGGCAAAGAATAGTCAAAACAGTCCAAGGTCTAGGCAGGCAGCAAACAATCATGGTCAGGAAATCAAGCCGAGGTCTGGTACACAGGAATACAGGAACTGAGGAAAGCCGGTGAACAGAACTCCGGCGTGGACCTCTGAGACAATTGAGGCCGAAGCAACGAAAGACTGAAGGCAGGGCCTTAAGTAGTGGAGGAATTAGGCTCAAGCATGTGCAGCTGATTCAAGATGGCTGCCCCCCTCAGCAGAGGTGTCTATGTCCAAATATGGACTTCCTTCCTGACCTTGTTACTCCAAGATGGCTTCCCAGGACCTGATCTATCCAAGATGGCTGTGGCCATTGATCCAACCCAGATGACGGTTGCCAGAAATAGGAAACAGAAACAGACCCTCCTTCCTTCCTGAAGCTTAACCAACACCAAGATGGCTGGCTATCTTCTCCGGACCACGACTCGCCGGTGAATCGGCCGCGCAGGCCTGGCACCAGGTGAGGGACGTAACAGAAAGGTATGGAAAACAGGTGTGAGGATGTTATAATGCTGTTGTATCACTCCATGGTGCGACCACACCTTGAATATTGTGTTCAATTCTGGTCGCCGCATCTCAAGAAATATATAGTAGAAAAGGTGCAGCGAAGGGCGACTAAAAAGACTAAGGAGGCTAGGGCTTTTCAGCTTGGAGAAGAGACGGCTGAGGGGAGACATGATAGAGGTATATAAAATAATGAGTGGAGTGGAACAAGTGGATGTGAAGCGTTTGTTCACGCTTTCCAAAAATACTAGGACTAGGGGGCTTGCGATAAAACTACAGTGTAGTAAATTTAAAACAAATTGGAGAAAATGTTTCTTCACCCAACGCATAATTAAACTCTAGAATTCATTGCCGGAGAACATGGTGAAGGCGGTTAGCTTGGCAGAGTTTAAAAAGGGGTTAAGACGGTTTCCTAAAGGACAAGTCCATAAACCACTACTAAATGGACTTGGGAAAAATCCACAATTCCAGGAATAACATGTATAGAATGTTTGTACGTTTGGAAAGCTTGCCAGGTGCCCTTGGCCTGGATTGGCCGCTGTCGTGGACAGGATGCTTGGCTCGATGGATCTTTGGTCTTTTCCCAGTATGGCATTACTTATGTACTTCATGGCTGTCCAGACATCAGCTACCACTGGGAGTTCACCAGCATCGAGGAGGTCTGAAACAGCAAGCAGATCACAGTTCGGCAGTTGTTGAAATGGTTAAGCCACATGGTCTCTTCAGTGGGAGTCACTCCCATGGCTTTTCTTTATTTGAGCGATGCCCAGTAGATCCTAGCTTCCCAGTGGTCTCAGGCAGCTGGAAATCTAACGGATGACATCTAGGTCCCTCCAGAGTAAGGTCACTCCCTTCTCTGGTGGATAATTCAATCAAATTTGACTAAGGGACTACCATTCCAAATTCCATGTCCTCAGATGGTGTTGACAATGGATGCATCCAGCCCGGGGATGGGAACTCATGTTAATGGGCTTCATAGCCAAGGGACATGGTCTGCTCAGGAAACAGATCTCCATATCAACCTGCATGAAGGGAAGGGAGAGGAAAGACTACGCAAAACAGTGGATTTCAATAAGTGGCTTGAGTCTTGGTGTAAAGAAGAAGGTTTTAGATACATAGGAGCATGGGATAGTAAGTGGAAAAATAACAGGCTGTACTGTAATGATGGGCTACATCTTTCTGTAACAGAAAAAAAGGATCCTTGGGGAGAAAGTCAGACAGTATGTTTCTAGACATTTGAACTAGAAGGCGGGAGTGACAAAAGGAAACAAGGGAATTCAGAAAGTTACCCCCAGAATAAACATGATGGCAGAGGGAAAGGTCATTTAAATATAGAAAACCACCTAAACTCACCATGCAAATGGAAAACAATGAGCACAAATGCTCGTACTCTAGGTAAAAAGGTTCAAGACTTGCAAGCCCTGATGTTTGAAGAAAATGTGAATGTTGTTGCTATTACAGAGACGTGGTTCAATGATTCCCATGAATGGATTGTGACTATACTGGGCTATAATCTTTTTAGGAAAGATAGAGAGGGCCGAAGGAGTGGAGGAGTGGCACTGTATGTGAGAGACAGTATCAGAGCAGCTGAAATGCAGGGGACCTGGGGAGAGGAAGAAGCTTTATAGATAGATCTGGAAAGAGAAAATGGAACATGTATCCACATGGGGGGTTATCTGCAGACCTCTGGCACAAATGTAGAAGCTAGACAAAGATCTGATAGAAGGTATTCAAAAGATTGGTATGAAAGGGGAGGTGCTACTGTTGGGAGATTTCAACTTGTCTGATGTGGATTGGAACGTCCCATCTGCAGAATCGGAAAGATGTAGGGAGATTGTGGACGCCTGTCAAAGTGCCTTGCTCAGACAAATGGTGACAGAACCCACAAGGGAAGGGTCAATGCTGGATCTAGCTCACGAATGGAGGAAGTGTTTCCAATATCCGGGTGGGTGCCCGGTAATAGTGATCATCGCACTGTATGGTTTGATATAAAGGCGGAGTGCAGACACACAAAACTCAAAAGTACTGGATTTCAGACATACTGACTTTGATAAAATGGGAGAATACCTGAAGAAGGAGCTGTTGGCGTGGGAAGGCGTAGGAGAAGTGGAAAATCAGTGGTCCAAGCTAAAGGCTGCTATAAATATGGCAACTGATCTTTGTGTGAGGAAAGTAAACAAAACAAAGAGAAACAGAAAGCCTATGTTTTTATCTTTCTGCCCTCTCCCAGGTATAAAGGTACTAGTTACCTGTAACTTCATGGAATATGGTCCTAACACCACCAGGTGGAGAGTCAGTAATTTGTTTATTTCACTTACCAATCAGGAATACGATTAGAATACATAATATAATTAATTAATTCTCATGTGAGACAGCAACCGGGACACACACGTGACCTCTGACATTAGCTCTCTGATTGCCTCTGTCCATAATTCTCTTTTTATACCCTTTTCTCCCATAGACTGGTATCGGAAGTACAAAGTCAGCATATTCTAACGTTCTAGCAAATTCTATCTTACAGAAGCAAAATTCTCCATAACATATTTGCTTATCATAAGTAAGGTCAGTAAAACCTACTTTGCAAAAACCATCTTCCCAGCAACTAAAGTTATGTCTCCTTCATTATCTGCTTCCATGGTCAACAGCAGGTTTTCACTCTTACATTACAGTATTCTCTTAACCACACATATCTTTGTTATGACTCCATATCTGCCTGTGTCTCCAGCAGAAGGAGCAAGTTGACGTGAGACTCAACATTCTATATAATTTCTTATGATTTAGCTTCTCAGTGATTCTTAACCTGTTCATAGCCTGTTCACAGAGGCATAGCTGTGCTCATAATTCTCAGTTACTGTTGCAAAGTTATTTTATGGTTCATAATCTATATGTCCCATATAAACAGTTCCTCCCTTGAAGGTCTTTGTAAGCAAGACCTTCACCAAAGTTGGGAGTTACCAGTGTTTTTTTATATGACACCTAGTCTTATCTCTAGGTGAATATGCACACCTTAGGATCTGCGTGTTCTCAGCAAGCAGATGATTAGTGCTCCAATTCCAGACTGTCTTAGGTTGCAGGCATGAGAATCCCTTAGTAGGGGGAAAGACTCGGTCCTGACTTACCCTGTTATGGCTAGGCAATTGCATTAGCACTAGGAGGTGGATAGTAAATAGGAGAGACACTAGTGTACTATAATTGTGAGATAGAGTGGCTAGGATGTGTAACAGATAAAGGATAATGTGTAGCAAGACAATAAGGTGTAGGTGGAATCCTTTAAAACTCTCACCCATGGTCTTATTAAATTACCCATTAGTATTTGGTGATAAGAGAAAAGATGATCATGTATTATACATTACTGTTCATTAACATTAATATTTAGATTGGTTATGTCCCATCAGGTGTAGTGAGCATAACCAAGCTGAAAAAAAAACAGCAAAAGAGGCTTTGTTCAAGAAATACAAAAGAATGCAACGAGAGGATCACGGAAAAGATTATCAGATTAAACTTAAAGAAGGGAAGAAGGAAATACGGCTAGCGAAAGCACAAGCAGAAGAAAAAAATGGCTAAAGATATAAAGATAGATGACCAGACCTTTTTCAGATATATTGGAGAAAGGAGAAAAGATAGTTATGGAATTGCAAGACTGAAAGATAACGTGAATGGTTTTGTGGAGAGTGAGGAGGATAAAGCGAATGTGCTAAACAATTATTTCTCTTCAGTATTCATGGAGGAAAATCCTGGTGAAGGACCGCAGTTGGCTGCCGAGGGAATAGCTGGAAATGGAGTGGCTACTGCGCCGTTTACGGAAGAAAGAGTTTATAAACAGCTTGAGAATCTGAAGGTGGACAAAGCTATGGAGCTCAGGATACTGAGGGAGCTCAAGGAGGTCCTAGCGGAAACTCTCTTAAAGATTTATTTAATAGATCTTTAGAGACAGGAGAGGTTCTGCGAGTTTGGAGACAAGCGGATGTGGTCCCTCTTCACAAAAGTGGAGACAGGGAAGAAGTGGGAAACTACAGACTGGTAAGTTTCACGTCGGTGGTAGGAAAAATAATGGAGTCGCTGCTGAAAGAAAGAATAGTTAACTTTCTTGAAGCCAACGAGTTACAGGACCCGAGGCAGCATGGCTTTACCAAAGGAAAATCCTGCCAAACAAATCTCATTTACTTCTTTGACTGGGTGACCAAAGAACTGGATGAAGGACGTGTGCTAGATGTAATCTACTTGAATTTCAGCAAAGCCTTTGATGAGGTCCCCCACAGAAGACTCGTGAATAACTGAAAGGGGCTGAACTTAGGACCAAAAGTGATGAACTGGATAGGAAATTGGTTGACTGACAGGTGGCAGAGGGTAATGGTAAATGGAATCCGCTCAGAGGAAAGGAAGGTGAGCAGTGGAGTTCCTCAGGGAGTCGGTGCTGGTGCCGAATCTGTTTAATATATTTGTGAGCGATATTACTGAAGGGTTGGAAGGAAAGGTTTGCCTTTTTGCGGATGAGACGAAGATAGCAAATAGAGTGGATACCCTGGAAGGGCGTAGAAATGATGAGAAGGGATCTCCAAAAGTTAGAAGATTGGTCGAGGGTCTGGCAGTTAAAATTTAATGTACCAATTACCTAAACCGGGAAACTCTTTCTCATATACCTGAGCAATATGTTAAATCTGTAGTTCACAGGGTTTTAAACTATCTACTATAATAAAACGCACCCTCAACATTCTGAGGACACTGACGTCACTGAAGTCACTCAGACTCCCAGAACGGTTCGTGGATTCATGGTGGTGAAGCCACCCCACAGACCCATGCCCCGCCCTCGTGTCAAACGTCATGACGTCGAGGGCGGAAAAAAAAATTTCACTAAACGGATCGCACCCACGCACGGGGAGGAGGAGTAGGGAAACACGCGGAGCATGTTTCCCTACTCCTCCCCCTGCCGACCCACCCGCAGAAAGGGAAACCACCTCCAAAGTCCACAGTTCCGACAGCCAACCCCCCCCCCTCCCCGTCCGCGCGCGCGCGCCAAACCTCAAAAACTATAAGCCCCGCCCACATAATGGTAGATCCGCCCCCCAGACCCCCCCCCCCCCAAAACCTGCAGGTCAAAAGAAGGAGGTCCAACACCCCCCCTCCGCAACAATCCCCTACTAAGCCACCCACCTTCGCGTTGCTTTGCCGGTGGGGGACCCGAAACCCCGCCAGCACAAGTCCTGTCTGCTGACTACGGCGTCATCTTCGGCGTTGCTAGCCTGTGCAGGCAGCCAGGGCTTCTGTGCGTCTGATGTCCTGCACATGCAGGACGTCAGACGCACAGAACCCCGCCCTGCACAGGCTAGCAACGCCGAATATCGCTGGAGGAGTCTGACTCACTCAGCACACACACAGGACTTCTGCTGGCGGGATTTTGGGTCCCCTGCCAGCAAAACTACGCGACGGGTGCGATGGGCACGGTGGGTGGGATGGCGGCGGCCGGGTGCATCGCCGTGGTTGGGATGGCGGCGGGAGAGGGGGCATCGCGCGGAGGCGCTTCATTACTTCTTGTTCTTAAAAGCAGGATCCTCCCTCCCCCCCCCCCCCAAAACTGAACCACTCACACTCTCTCTCTCACTCTCTCTCTCTCTCTCATCTGGCACCGCTTCCTTACCCCCCCCCCCCCCCACACACACACTTACTCACTCTCATTTGGCCACACTTCCTCAACGCCCCCCCAACACACACACACTCTTATCTGCCAGTGCTTCCTGAAACCCCTGCCCCCCACACACATTCACTCATCTGGCTGTGGTTCCTGAGCCCCCCAGACACACACACTCACTCTCATTTGGCCACACTTCAACGCCCACCCCCCCCCCCCCCCCAACACACACACACTCTCTTTCTCTCTCTCTCTCTCTCTCTCTCTCTCATCTGGCAGCGCTTCCTGAAATCCCTGCCCCCCACATACATACACACTCACTCATGTGGCAACCCCTTCCCCCACCACACACACACACACTCACTCATATCGCACCGCTTCCTGAACCCCCCCCCCCCCCACACACACACACACACATACTCTCGCTCATCTGGCAGTGCTTCCTGAAGCCCCCCCACCACACACACACACACTCATGTGGAAACACTTGATAAACCGCCCCCCCACACACTCACTCATCTCGCAGCACTTACAGACCCCCCCCACACCCCTCTTCTTCCAAGCTGAAACCCCCAACACACACACCCCTCCAACACACACACACACACACACACACTCTTTCTCACTCTCATCTGCCAGCGCTTCCTGAACCCCCCTCCCCCCCCCCCACATACACTCTCTGTCTCTCATCTGCCAGCACTTCCTGAAACCCCGTACACACACAGACACTCACTCTCTCTCATCTGCCAGCGCTTCCTGAAACCCCGTACACACACACACAGACACTCACTCTCTCTCATCTGCCAGCACTTCCTGAAACCCCGTACACACACACACACAGACACTCACTCTCTCTCATCTGCCAGCGCTTCCTGAAACCCCGTACACACACACACACACAGACACTCACTCTCTCTCATCTGCCAGCACTTCCTGAACCCCCCCCCCCCCACACACACACACACTCTTACTCATCTCGCAGCGCTTCCTGAAACCCCATACACACACACACACTCACTCTCTCTCTCATCTGCCAGCGCTTCCTGAACCCCCTGCCCTCCCCCCCCCCACACACACACAGTCTCTCACTCGCATCTGGTAGCGCTTCCTGAACCCCCCCGCACCCCTCTTCTTCCAACCTGACCCCCCCCCCCAACACATCCCCCCCTCCCCCTCCTCCAGCACACCAATTGCTTGGGTGCAGTGGCGGCAATCTCAGACACCACAGACAGAGGGGAGGGGGCCTGACACCAGAGAGACACAGGAAGGGAGGTATCTCTGTCACACACACACTCTGTCTCTCACATACAATGTCTTTCTGAGTCTCACTCTCACACACTCTGTCTCACACTGTATCACATTCACTCTCTATGTGTCACACAGTCACTGACACACTCTCTTGGTCTCATACACTCATGCTCACAGAGAATCTGTGTCTCACACACACTCTCTCTCTCTCACACACACACACTCACACTTTCACTTTGTCTCTCACACAGTCACTCTCACATACACTCTCCCAAACATACACACTCCGAGGAAAACCTTGCTAGCGCCCGTTTCATTTGTGTCAGAAACGGGCCTTTTTTACTAGTATATACATATTATTCATAATATTGTTTCTCTTTTATCATATTACTATAGCCGTTAAGCCCATTAAAACGGGTGAGATTTGTGTTTTTGCAAAATGTAATAATTCTCACCTCCATCCATGTCCAGCAACCCTGCTCTCTCCCCTGCCCCCCCCCCCTTGTCCAGCAGCCCTCCTGTATCCCCTGGCCTCCCCCCATCCACCAACCATCCTCTCTCTCCTGCTCTCCCCCCCCCCCCCCCCATATCCAGCAACCCTCCTATTTCCTTTGGCCTCCCCCCACCGTCCACCAACCCTCCTCTCTCCCCTGCCCTCCCCTCCCCTACATCGATACATCGCTCTGCTGCTGCCTGCAGCGCTTTCACACGGAGGTGAGAGGCGCTGTCATGTCAGTGCAGGGGGCCCGATACGGAGGAGGCAGGAGCGGCGGCGACGTCGGGGGTGGGGGGGTGGAAGTTGGTGCACCGTTGATGTTGCTTCGTCTCCAGGCTCCAGCAGCAGTGGCAGCGTCCGTTTCCCTCTCTGTTCCGCCCTCTGACGTCATCAGTCTTGGCGCGAGGGCGGGACAGAGAGGGAAGTCTCTACTGCGCATTTGCGGGTGAGTCGGTCACTTGTCATTTATATGTTTGATATTCTACTAGGTGGAAAAATTGAACGATTGAAACTCATGTGGTGCCCTTACTAAAACCATATTTATTTATTAAACTAAACATAGTCTCTTAATAACCATACAACGTATCTCTTCAAGTTAAAATTTAATGCCAAGAAGTGCAAAGTGATGCATTTGGGTTGCAGAAACCCAAAAGAGAGATACCGAATAGGTGGGGAAAGATTAGTAAGCTCGACTCAGGAGAGAGACCTTGGGGTGTTGGTGTCAAGAGGATCTGTAAGTGAAGAATCAATGTGACAAGGCAACGGCTGTGGTCAGAAGGATGCTAGGTTGCATAGAGAGGGGCGTAACCAGTAGATGAAAGGAGGTGTTGATGCCCCTCTACAAGTCGTTGGTGAGGCCCCTCTTGGAGTATTGTGTTCAGTTTTGGAGGCCGTATCTTGCTGAAGATGTAAAAAGATTGGAAGCGGTGCAAAGAAAAGCTACAAAAATGGTATGGGATTTGCGTTGCAAACCGTACAAGGAGAGACTTGCCGACCTGAACCTGTATACCTTGGAGGAAAGGAGAAATGGGTGATATGATACAGACGTTCAAATATTTGAAAGGTATTAATCTGCAAATGAACCTTTTCTGGAGATGGGAAGGTGGTACAACTAGAGGACATGAATTGAGGTTGAAGGGGGCAGACTCTGGAGTAATGTCACGAAGTATTTTTTCACGGAGAGGATGATAGATACCTGGAATGCCCTCCGTGGGAGGTGGTTGAGATGAATATATGGTAAGAGGGGTGAAAGTAGTAGCCCGACACCACCTCTGCGGCCAACCTCTCTGACCATCATCTGTTAACTTTCACACTTAAACACCCCGGTCCCGTCCAATCTTAACCAATACATTTAGGAATCTTCAGGCTATTGACCCTTCTATTCTGTCCTCCAGTGTTTCAAATCTCTTCTCTACCACTATGTTATCCAAGTCCGTCAATGAGGCTGTCTCTTCCTATAATACTATACTCTCGCTCCTCCCATTCCCCGTTCTGTAAAACGTACCAAACCCCAGCTTTGGCTGACCTCTAGAATCTGCTACCTACGTTCCTCTGCCCGCTCTGCCAAACGCCTTTGGCTGAAATCCCGTACCCATGCTGACTTCATACATTTCAAATTCTTGCTGACCTCCTTCCAGTCAGCTCTTTTACTTGCCAAACAGGACTATTACATCCAGTTGACAAATTCTCTTGACTCAAACCCTCGACATCTCTTTGCCACACTAAACACTCTCCTCAGTGCCTTCACCTCCAACTTCCCCTTCACTTCCCCCCCAGACTCTGACTGAGTACTTTCATGATAAGGTTCACAAGATTAAACTTGAATTCTCAACCAGGTCACCTCCACCTCTCCTTCCCTTAGTCCATTCTCTCAACCCTCCAACTCCTGCCTCCTTTTCTTCCTTTTCTGAAATCACTGAAGAGCAAACTACACTATCTCTCCTACTGTCATCTCTTTTATCTGTCATATCCTGAATCTTTCACTTTCCACTGTGACTGTTCCTGATGCCTTCAAACATGCCGTAATCACACCACTCCTTAAAAAAACCTTCATTGGACCCTACCTGTCCTTCCAACTATCGCCCCATCTTCCTCCTCCCTTTCCTATCCAAGATGCTTGAACATGCTGTTCACCGCCATTGCCTTGACTTTCTTTCATCTCAAGCTATTCTTGATCCACTTCAGTCTGGCTTTCGCCCCCTTCATTCAACTGAAACAGCGTTTGCTAAAGTCTGCAATGATCTGTTCCTGGCCAGATCCAAAGGTCTCTATTCTATCCTCATCCTTCTCGATCTGCTGCTTTTGACACTGTTGATCACAGCCTACTCCTTGATACGCTGTCTTCACTTGGATTTCAGGGCTCTGTTCTTTCCTGGTTTTCTTCTTATCTCTCCCAGTGTACCTTTAGTGTATACGTTAGTGGATCCTCTTCTACTTCTATCCCACTGTCAGTTGGTGTATCTCATGGATCTGTCATAAGTACATAAGTAATGCCACACTGGGAAAAGACCAAGGGTCCATCGAGCCCAGCATCCTGTCCACGACAGCGGCCAATCCAGGCCAATGGCACCTGGCAAGCTTCCCAAACGTACAAACATTCTATATATGTTATTCCTGGAATTGTGGATTTTTCCCAAGTCCATTTAGTAGCGGTTTATGGATTGTCCTTTAGAAAACCGTACAACCCTTTTTAAACTCTGCTAAGCTAACCGCCTTCACCACTTTCTTCGGCAACGAATTCCAGAGTTTAATTATACATTGGGTGAAGAAACATTTTCTACGATTTGTTTTAAATTTACTACACTGTAGTTTCATTGCATGCCCCCTAGTCCTAGTATTTTTGGAAAGCGTGAACAGACGCTTCACATCCACCTGTTCCACTGCACTCATTATTTTATATACCTCTATCATGTCTCCCCTCAGCCGTCCCTTCTCCAATCTGAATAGCCCTAGCCTCCTTAATCTTTCTTCATAGGGTAGTCGTCCCATCCCCGCTATCATTTTAGTCGCCCTTCGCTGCACCTTTTCCAATTGTACTATATCTTTCTTGAGATGCGGCGACCAGAATTGAACACAATACTCGAGGTTCGGTCGCACCATGGAGCGATACAACGGCATTATAACATCCTCACACCTGTTTTCCATACCTTTTCTAATAATACCCAACATTCTATTCGCTTTCCTAGTCGCAGCAGCACACTGAGCAGAAGGTTTCAGCGTATTATTGACGAAGACACCCAGATCCCTTTCTTGGTCCGTAACTCCTAACATGGAACCTTGCATGATGTAGCTATAATTCGGGTTCTTTTTTCCCCACGTGCATCACCTTGCACTTGCTCACATTAAACGTCATCTGCCATTTAACCGCCCAGTCTCCCAGTCTCGTAAGGTCCTCTTGTAAGTTTTCATAATCCTGTCGCGATTTAACAACTTTGAATAACTTTGTGTCATCAGCAAATTTAATTACCTCGCTAGTTACTCCCATCTCTAAATCATTTA
Source organism: Microcaecilia unicolor (assembly GCF_901765095.1). Classification (NCBI taxonomy): domain Eukaryota; kingdom Metazoa; phylum Chordata; class Amphibia; order Gymnophiona; family Siphonopidae; genus Microcaecilia; species Microcaecilia unicolor. The sequence goes on from NC_044040.1 coordinate 133,362,218, forward strand.
TAAATATATTAAAAAGTAGCGGTCCTAGCACAGACCCCCGAGGAACCCCACTAACTACCCATCTTTATTGTGAATACTGACCATTTAACCCCACTCTCTGTTTCCTATCCTTCAACCAGTTTTTAATCCACAATAGGACATTTCCTCCTATCCCATGACCCTCCAATTTCCTCTGTAGCCTTTCATGAGGTACCTTGTCAAACGCCTTTTGAAAATCCAGATACACAATATCAACCGGTTCCCCTTTGTCCACATGTTTGTTTACTCCTTCAAAGAATTGAAGTAAATTGGTCAGGCAAGATTTCCCCACACAAAAGCCGTGCTGACTCGGTCTCAGTAATCCATGTCCTCGGATGTGCCTTGTAATTTTGTTTTTAGTAATAGCCTCTACCATTCTCCCCGGCGCTGACGTCAGACTCACCGGTCTATAATTTCCCAGATCTCCCCTGGAGCCTTTTTTTTTAAATCGGCGTACATTGGCCACCCTCCAATCTTCCGGTACCACGCTCGATTTTAAGGATAAGTTGCATAGCACTAGCAGTAGCTCCGCAAACTCATTTTTCAGTTCTATCAGTACTCTAGGATGAATACCATCCGGTCCAGGAGATTTGCTACTCTTCAGTTTGCTGAACTGCCCCATTACGTCCTCTAGGTTTACCGTGAAGTCAGTAAGTTTCTCCGACTCGTCCGCTTGAAATACCATTTCCGACACCGGTATCCCACCCAAATCTTCCTCGGTAAAGACCAAAGCAAAGAATTCATTCAGTCTCTTCGCTACGTCTTTCTCTTCCTTGATCGCCCCTTTTACTTCTCGGTCATCCAGCGGCCCAACCGATTCTTTTGCCGCTTCCTGCTTTTAATATACCGAAAAAAATTTTTTACTATGTTTTTTTGCCTCTAATGCTTTTTTTTGTAATCCCTCTTGGCCTTCTTTATCTGCGCCTTGCATTTGCTTTGACACTCCTTATGCTGCTTCTTGTTATTTTCAGACAGTTCCTGCTTCCATTTTCTGAAGGCGTTTCTTTTAGCCCTAATAGCTTCCTTCACCTCACTTTTCCACCAGGCCGGCTGTCTTTTGGACTTCTGTCTTTCTTTTCTAATTCGCGGAATATGTATGGCCTGGGCCTCCAGGATGGTATTTTTGAACAGCGTCCACGCCTGTTGTACAGTTTTTACTCTCTCAGTTGCCCCCCTAAGTTTTTTTGTTTACCGTTCTTCTCATTTTATCATAGTCTCCTTTTTTAAACTTAAACGCTAACGTATTTGACTTTCTGTGTACAGTTACTTCAAGGTCGATATCAAAACTGATCATATTATGATCACTGTTATCAAGCAGCCCCAGTACCATAACGTTCCTCACCAGATCATGCACTCCACTAAGGACCAAGTCTAGAATTTTTCCTTCTCTCGTCGGCTCCTGCACGAGCTGCTCCATAAAGCTGTCCTTGATTTCATCAAGGAATTGTACCTCTGTAGCGTGTCCCGATGATACATTTACCCAGTCTATATTTGGATAATTGAAGTCACCCATTATTATCACATTACCCATTTTGTTCGCATCTCTGATTTCTTTTATCATTTCTGCATCTACCTGCTCATCCTGGCAAGGCGGACGGTAGTACACTCCTATCACCGTTTTTTTTCCCTTTTATACATGGAATTTCAACCCACAATGATTCAAAGGTGTGATTTGTGTCCTGCTGAATTTGTACTCTATCTGAGTCAAGGCTCTTGTTAATATACAATGCTACCCCTCCACCAGTCCGGTCCACCCTATCACTACGATATACTTTGTACCCCGTTATGACAGTGTCCCACTGGTTATCCTCCTTCCACCAGGTCTCAGTAATGCCTATTATATCCAATTTTTCATTTAGTGCAATATATTCCAACTCTCTCATCTTATTTCTTAGACTCCTAGCATTTGCATATAGACATTTCAGAGTATGTTTGTTGTTCCTATTTGCATGATGCTTAGTACCTGACACTATTGATTTGCCATCTTTTGTCTGATCTTTAGTTGTATTTAAGGGCACCTGGCCTACCACGGTCTGTTGTGCAACCTCACTATCCAGAAACCCTATCTTCCCTGTTTGTGAGGTATCTTTGCAAGAAACCTTTTCCCGAACCATGCACTTTTGAGCGACTGTCGGCTTTCCCCCCATTTCTAGTTTAAAAGCTGCTCTATCTCCTTTTTAAATGCCGACACCAGCAGCCTGGTTCCACTCTGGTTAAGGTGGAGCCCATCCTTTCGGAATAGGCTCCCTCTTCCCCAGAATGTTGCCCAGTTCCTAACAAATCTAAAACCCTTCTCCCTGCACCATCGTCTCATCCACGCATTGAGACTCCGGAGCTCTGCCTGTCTCTTTGGCCCTGCGCGTGGAACAGGTAGCATTTCATAAAATGCTACCCTAGAGGATCTGGATTTGATCTTTCTACCTAAGAGCCTAAATTTGGCTTCCAGAACCTCTCTCCCACATTTTCCTATGTCATTGGTACCCACATGTACCAAGACAGCGGACTCCTCCCCAGCACTATCTAGAATCCTATCTAGGTGACGCATGAGGTCCGCCACCTTCGCACCAGGCAGGCAAGTCACCAGGCGATCCTCACGTCCACCAGCCACCCAGCTATCTATATGCCTAATGATCTATATGCCTAATGTCCTGAGACCTCTTCTTCTTTTCTCCATCTATACTTCTTCCTTTGGTACTCTGATCTCATCCCATGGTTTTCAGTATCATCTTTAAGCTGATGATTCCCAGATCTACCTCTCCACACCAGAAATCTCAGCCAAAATCCAGGCCAAAGTATCAGCCTGCCTGTCTGACATTGCTGCCTGGATGTCTGAGCGCCATCTGAAACTAAACATGACCAAGACTGAGCTTCTTATCTTTTCCCCTAATCCAACCTCTGCTCCTCCCCCATTCTCTATTTCTGTGGATAACACTCTCATTCTCCCTGTCTCATCAGCTCGTAACTTGAGGTCATCTTCAACTCCTCCCTCTCCTTCTCTGCACATATTCAGCAGACTGCTAAAACCTGTTGTTTCTGTCTCGATAATATCACCAAAATTCACCCTTTCCTTTCTGAGCACACTACCAGAACCATCATCCACCTCTCGCTTAGACTATTGCAACTTGCTTCTCACAGGTCTCCTACTTAGCCATCTCTCTCTTCAATCTTTTCAAAATTCTGCTGCACAACTAATATTCTACCAGTGTCGTTATGCTCATATTAGCCCTCTCCTCAAGTCACTTCACTGGCTTCCTATCCGTTTCTGCATACAGTTCAAACTCCTCTTATTGACCGATAAGTGCATTCACTCTGCAGCTCCTCAGTACCTCTCCACTCTCATCTCTCCCTACATTTCCCCCCGGGAACTCCGTTCACAGGGTAAATCTCTTTTATCTGCACCCTTCTCCTCCACTGCTAACTCCAGACTCCGTTCCTTTTATCTTGCTGCACCATATGCCTGGAATAGACTTCCTGAACCGGTAGTCAAGCTCCATCTCTGGCCATCTTCAAATCTAAGCTAAAAGCCCACCTTTTTGATGCTGCTTTTAACTCCTAACCCTTATTCACTTGTTCAGAACCCTTATTTTATCACCCTCACTTTAATATTCCCTTATCTCTTGTTTATCCTGTTTGTCAAGAAAAATGTCAGGAAGTATTTTTTCACGGAGAGAGTAGTGGATGCTTGGAATGCCCTCCCGCGGGAGGTGGTGGAAATGAAAACGGTAACAGAATTCAAACATGCGTGGGATAAGCATAAAGGAATCCTGTGCCGAAGGAATGGATCCTCAGGAGCTTAGTCAAGATCGGGAGGCGGGGCTGGTGGTTGGGAGGCGGGGATAGTGCTGGACAGACTTGTACGGTCTGTGCCAGAGCCGGTGGTTGGGAGGCAGGGCTGGTGGTGGGGAGGTGAGGATAGTGCTGGGCAGACTTATACGGTCTGTGCCTGTGCCAGAGCCGGTGATTGGGAGGTGGGGCTGGTGGTTGGGAGGCGGGGATAGTGCGGGGCAGACTTATACGGTCTGTGCCCTGAAGAGCACAGGTACAAATCAAAGTAGGGTATACACAGAAAGCAGCAAATATGAGTTATCTTGTTGGGCAGACTGGATGGACCGTGCAGGTCTTTTTCTGCCGTCATCTACTATATGTCTGTCCTAATTAGATTGTAAGCTCTGTCGAGCAGGGGCTGTCTCTTCGTGTTCAAGTGTACAGTGCTGCGTACATCTAGTGGCGCTATAGAAATGATAAGTAGTAGTAATATGGTAATGGAATTCAAACATGTGGGGTAAACACAAAGGAATCCTGTTTAGAAGGAATGGATCTACGGAATGTTAGCTGAGATTGGGTGGCAACGCCAGTAATTGGAGAGGAAAACTAGTGTTGGGCGGACTTCTAGGGTCTGCGCCCTGATCGTGACTGAATAGATATGGATGGGCTGGGGTTTAAATTTTAAGGGGTTTCAAGATTAGCTTCAAAACATTTAGTACAGGAACAGTGCTGGGCAGACAAATATAAAGTACCACATACCATGTAAAATGAGTTTATCTTGTTGGGCAGACTGGATGGACCATTCAGGTCTTTACCTGCCGTCATTTACTGTGTTACTATGAGCTGAGGGCCATTTGAAATGCTGTAAAGGCATTCAGAGATCAGTTACAGAACCAAATTATTTTCACCCAAACAGACAATCAAATTGCAGTGTACTATGTGAATAAGCAGGGGGGGGGTACAGGTTCCTACCCCTTGTGTCAGGAAATGATAGGGATATGACAGAGGGCCCTCCTTCATAGGATAGTCCTGTGAGCCATGTACCTAGCAGGAAAGGACAACAACCTTGTGGCCAGACTGAGCAGGCTAATGCAACTTCGTGTGGCTAGTTAATGATTATCAGATTTGTTTTATTTTATTGTATTTGTGACATTATTGTTGTCACAAGGAAGGGAGTAGAAGTGAGCCCTTGTGCTGCTCCAAGGACCAGCAGTCAGAAACCCAATGCTTCACCTGTGGTGGCCACCGTTCCCCAGTGGTTGAGCCCCTGGGTTCAGGTGGCCAACAGGACTTAGGAGACGGGTGAAGAATAGGACTCGGCTCAGACAGAAGGAGGCAAAGACAGAGCAGAGCAAAAGACAGTACCAGGCAGTGGCCAAGGCAGGTCCAGCAGTGGTCAGGTCCAGGCAGTGGCCAAGGCAGGCGGCCATCCAGCAGTGGTCAGGTCCAGGCAGTGGCCAAGGCAGGCGGCCATCCAGCAGTGGTCAGGTCCAGGCAGAGGTCAGGTCAGGCAGCCATCCAGCAGTGGTCAAGTCCAGGCAGTAGTCAGTCAGGCAGTGATCCAGCAATGGTCAGGTCCAGGCAGTTGTCAGATTTTTTTATTTATTTATTTATTTTTGTTACATTTGTATCCCGCGCTTTCCCACTCATGGCAGGCTCAATGCGGTAGGCAATGGAGGGTTAAGTGACTTGCCCAGAGTCACAAGGAGCTGCCTGTGTCGGGAATCGAACTCAGTTCCTCAGTTCCCCAGGACCAAAGTCCACCACCCTAACCACTAGGCCACTCCTCCACTCGAGAAGAAAAATGCACCAAACACCAAACAGGTAGTAGCTAAGGCAATGAGGTAGTGAGCAGTTCCTGGTTATAAGGTGAAGGCATCTGATGTCAGAGGAGGTGCGCCCAAAGTGGAGATATTCAAAGGAGAGGTATATAGTCATCATAGGTGAGTACATCTGGCTCCTTGTTTGATATTCCAGGTTTGTGACAGTACCCCCCCCCCCCCCCCCCCCCCCTTCGGCCTGGTCCGGGCTTGGATGGAGAACTAGAATGGAAATCTGTAAGTAGGTCAGGAGAACTAGAATGGAAATCTCTAAGCAGGTCAGAAGCATGTATGTTAGTAGTTGGCTCCCAGGAATTATCTTCTGGATCATAATGTTTCCATGAGATTAGGTAATACAGTTTGCCTGCACGGCGTTTAGAGTCTAAGATTTCTACTACCTCGAATTCAGGGTCTGGAGAAGTGTCAAGGAGATTGGGTCGTGTCAGGGAGCCATTTAGTGGGTACGAAGGGCTTCAAGAGTGACACATGGAGCGTGTTATATATCCTGGAGTTGGACGGCAGATGTAAGCAATACGTAAGGGTTCCAATATGGGACCGGATAGTGAAAGGCCCAATAAACCAAAGGGCAAATTTATAGGAAGTTAGCCGAAGGCACAGGTATTTGGTATTTGACCAGACCTTTGTCCTGGTTGGAAGACGGGAGCTGGTCTACGCTGAGAGGTCAGCAAAGCGTTTATGACGGGCTGCAGCTTGCAGGAGATGAGTCTGAACTTGATCCCAGATGTCCTGAATGTTTTGGAGAGTGGACTGAACTGCTGGAGGTTCTGAGGTTCCAGGAATGGGCAGAGGTAAACGAGGATGGTGACCACAGACTACATAGAATGGAGATATGCGGGAGGACTCATCCAGGTTATTGTATGCAAATTCAGCCCAGGGAAGAAGGGCGGACCAGTTGTCCTCTTTGCTGTTTACATGCATACGAAGAAAATTCTTGAGTATTTGGTTCGTTCTACCAGTCCGTTCGTCTGTGATGGTAAGCAGATGAATAATCAGTGGTGATTCCAAAAGTGGAGCAAAGAGTTCTCCGTAATCAGGAAGTAAACCGAGGACTCCTGTCGCTATCTGTTGTGAAAGCCCATGGAGGCGGAATATGTGCTGGATGAAGGCCCGATCCAAACTTGTCGAAGACTGAAGAGAGGGCATAGGAACAAAATGGTCCATCTTGGAGAGTCAATCCACCACCACCCAGATTACCGTGTTCCCGTCAGAAGCAGGCAGGTCGGTGATGAAATCTATGGAGAGTTCCTGCCAAGGGACGTTAGGAACAGGCAGAAGTTGAAGGAGTCTCCAGGGTTTAGCATGAGTGTTCTTATTACGTGCACAGGTAGGGCAGGTAGTGACAAAGTGTTGGATGTCCTGAGCCATCCGAGGCCATCAGTAGTACTGTTGGATGAGATGCAGAGTCTTACAAAACCCTGGATGTCCAGCCAAATGTGAAGAGTGACCCCATCTCAGGACAGAAAGACCAGGTTTGGAGGGAACAGGAGTGATTCCTGGAGGAATGGGCATATTAGCTGAAGCTACATTACAAGCAGGATTTAACATGAGTCGAGGTTCATCGGTGTCTTCTTGTGGTTCAAAGGCCCTGGAGAAGGCATCAGCCCGAGTATTCTTCTCCACCAGCCGATATGTCAGACGGAAGTTAAAGCGGGCAAAAAACAAGGACCATCAAGTCTGTCTTGAATTCACATGTTTTGCATCTTGTACATATAGGAGGTTCTTGTAACCTATTCTGATTGTGAACGGGTGGCTTGCTCCCTCTAAGAGATGATGCCATTCTTGAAGTGCAAGCTTCAAAGCTAATAATTCCCGGTCCCCAATCGTGTAGTTACATTCAATGGGTGTAAACCTTTTGGAAAAGAAGAAACATAGGTGGCATTTCCTGGCCGAGGAGAGTTGGGACAAAATTGCTCCAACCCCCAGAGGGGAGGCATCCACTTCCAATATGAAGGGTCGAGTCACGTCCGGGCTCCGGAGAACTGGGGCTGAAAGAAAAGCCTATTTCAGACGGTCGAAAGCTTGAAGGGTTTCAGGAGTCCAATTCTTGACATCTGCCCTTTTTTTGGTGAAAGCAGTAAAAGGGGCTTTGATGAAAGATGAACTGTCTGTAGTAGTTGGTGAAGCCCAAAAAATGTGGCAAAGCTCGCAGAGTTTGAGGTTGAGGCCATTTTTGAATAGCCTGTAATTTATCCGGATCCATGTGTAGTCCAGTAGCGGAAATAATGTACCCCAAAAAGGGAATGGAGGTTTGATGAAAGGAGCACTTCTCGAGTTTGTAGTTGATTGTCTCGAAGTCGTAGGAGCACAGTGCATACATGGATCAGATGTTCTTGAGGGGACAAAGAGAATATGTGTTCAACTCTAAATTACTATTGAAATAAAGACTAGTTTAAGCTTAATGGATGCCTGGGCATCGGCATTCAAACTGTCTATATATTGGAAAGGTTTTATTTTTGTTTTCTTATTTCCTTTTTAGCTAGCGACACATTTTCTATTATGAATGGTCATTTATAATTATTGATTTTGAATAGTTCATGAAAGCTCATTTCTGCTATTTCTGCTTAAGCAATTCAAATTGATACTGCTCATACAAGGGTAACATTAAACCCTAATACTGGCCATGATATCACAATGTAGGTGTAAACCCTGTTAGTATCAGTCAGTTATGCCATTATTTAACTTTGGTACAGGCTCACTTAGTTGCATGTCTCTCAGCAGGTTTGACCGAGCTCCAAGTGGGGTTATGGTAAGGGATATATAAAACCCTGGGGTGCGCTCGAGATCATATAAAGAGAGACTCCATGCTCCCCAGTCATTATGCCTATGTTAATGCTTATGTATGGCCCTGCTACCATCTTGCCATGTGATGCGACTTAACTTCCATCTGCTTCTTAGTGCTCATGAATGCATGGCCATGACGGGTAATAGTAAGGCCCAAGAATTCCAACCAGCTCAAGAATTCTGGATACCTACAACCTAAGACAGCCTGCAATCAGAGTGCTAATTTAATGGTCGAAGGAACATTTAATTGAAACTGCTATAAGCAGGAAAGAACCTACAGGGCATTAGATTACCTTCCCATGCACCATATACAACAGATGCAATAGGAGCCCTAGAAAGACCTGTAACTATTTAGTAACCTGAGATTTCTACTGTCAGCAAAGTAACGAAGAATAATAAACAATGTCAAATAATGCAAACACATATGAAATAAGGATACATATTCCTGTTTCATGAAATTATGCTTGTAGAAGCAATAGGATAAGCCTGAACCCTTCTTACCACAGATTTCAACAAGAGGGGTGACATCAGGATTAGGGCCCTGGGGGTGGGTAATGAAAGGGGAATTCCATACACCCTAAATAATATATCAGTACCTGAGAATGACAAGCTTTGTGTCACCCCCAGCTGATGGGGTGACAAGTGGGGAATGTAGAAATATGGTACAGCTAGAAGCCCCCACTGGAAGGGTGGGAAGTTAAATCTCAGAGCTCAGGCTGTTAAAGACACAGGCCAAGTCAGAAATCTGATGGTTAACATGGCTAGGAGCTTGCTGGAAAAGCATGGCCTAGTTTTTAGCCCGGATTGAGGCCTAAATAATCTAAATTGGAAAAGTTTGGTCAAGGAATTTGAAAACAAAATGGAGCCTGTAGCTACAAAATGGATTCCCTTATTTCTGTATCTGAGTTAGAAAAAACTTGTTTTTGTGAAGATAATGCCAGGTGCAAGAAAATAGGGAAGTAAAAAGGGGAAGTAGCTGTCCAAGAGGGCAGGGAGTCTTTTTCCTGTGAGCATCCTTGCGGTCAAGCAAGTTTTGGGTAAACAACCTTTAACATTGAAGTCAGTGGAAAGCCATTGGTTTTAATGCAGCCAGGAGGGTATAAAAATGACAGCAAATCTGGGTGTGGGAAGAGAAGATCCTGCTGTCCTCCAGAGATGCTGCATGTCTGATTGATGTCCCTGATTGCGTTGCCTTATATTGGTAAGCATAATATACATATCTTTACCTTCTGTCTTCTCTCATTCTTGTAGAAAATCTCAGATTTTAGAGTAACCTTGTAACAAAGATGATTACTAGAAAGAGTCTAGATACCTTTACAGTGACAAGGAGTCAGATGACCACAAACTACCTTATAGACAAAAGCCTTCTTGTAAATCCTACCGATGATTGGCCATATGTCCCCTCCACACTGGGGACTTCATGGACAGTCTACTGTACATAAATTCAAAACTCAGACTCAACAAGGAAAAATCTCACTGTCTTATTCTCTCTTCTCAACACAAAACAAACCTCCCTTCATCCATAAAAATCCCGGAACATACTCTCCCAATATCTGAAGATCCTTGGAATTACTATTGACACCAACCTAACCCTGGAGAGCCAAGCCTCTGCCACCGTGAAGAAAATGTTCCATGCAATGTGGAAGCTCAAATGGATCAAACAATTTTTCCCAAGGGAAACTCTCTGTAATATAATTCAAACAATGGTAGTATCACATGTTGACTACTGTAACGCCATATATGCGGGATGCAAAGAACAGATCTTAAGGAAACTCCAGACCGCAGAGAACACGGCAGCTAGACTCATTTTCGGAAACACAAGATTCGAAAGTGCTAAACCCCTACGTGAAATACTGCACTGGCTACCAATCAAGGAACGAATAGCCTTCAAATTTTGCACTCTGGTCCACAAAATAATCCATGGTCTGGCCCCAACCTACATGACCGAGCTTATCGACTTAACAACTAGAAACATCAGCGAATCATCAAGAACGTTTCTAAACCTGCATTACCCAAACTGTAAAGGACAAATGCAAATCAACATATGCATCCAGCTTTTCCTACATTTGCACCCAGCTCTGGAACGCTTTACCTAGAAACATTAGAACTGCGAACACCCATCTAAAATTTCAAAAATACCTCAAGACTCGCCTCTTCCGGAAAGCCTACCCAGCAGACCCGAACTAATTCATGAACAATGCATCACATCTTTCGATCTAAGAAATGAACAATACCCCTTCCACATAATCCTATTACTTTAAAAACTGTACAAATGTTACCAATCCAGTTATAATTAAGTGTACTTCTACCCTTATCCTACTCTGTATTGCTCACTAGAAGCTGTAGTCCCATCCCCTGACACTTATCACCCTCATTGGGATTACTTCTCTCTATATGCTACTATCTATTCTCTGAGGACAAACAGGCTGCTTGTTCTCACTGATGGGGTGACGTCCACGGCAGCCCCTCCAATCGGAACACTTTCTAGCAAAGTCCTTTGCTAGTACTCGCGCGCCGATGCGCATGCGCGGCCATATTCCCGCCCGAACCGGCTCGTGCCGGCCAGTCTTCTTTTGTCCACGCTCGGTACGGTCGTGTTTCGCCGTTCGCGCCCCGAAAGTTGATCTCGCGCGTCGTTTTTGGACTTCGCTTTACAAAAAAAAAAAAAAAAGGTGTCGGAAGGAGACCTTTTTGGTCTGTTTCCCTGCCTGTATTTCTAGTTTTGCCCCGGTAAGTTTTCTTTCGTCGTCGGGGTAGGCCCTATTTAGGCCTCGGTTCGAAGTTTTCTTCTCCCTTTTTTTGTGGTGCCATTTTCGCCATTTCGACTTTTGATCTCGCCGGCGCGATTTTTCTGCCCATGACATCGAAGTCTTCCAGCGGCTTCAAGAAGTGCACCCAGTGCGCCCGGGTAATCTCGCTCACTGACAGGCACGCGTCGTGTCTTCAGTGTCTGGGGGCTGGGCACCGCCCGCAGGCCTGTAGTCTGTGTTCTCTTTTGCAAAAGCGGACTCAGGTAGCGAGATTGGCCCAGTGGAACGTTTTGTTCTCGGGCTCTTCGTCGGCATCGGTACCGGGAGTATCGACTGCTTCGACGTCGTCGGCGCCCGGACCTTCATCCTCGCCCCCGATTGCATCGAGTGCATCGGCCCTCTGCATCGGGGCTGAGACATCGGAGGGCTGCGTCGGCGTCGGTGGTACCGAGACCTCCTCGTCTGCTGATGTCGTCGGACGGTGGTGCTTCGTCTGGAGTGCAGATGAGGGCTGTCCATTCCCCTGCTGGTGGCGGTGAGCCTTCGGGTGGGTCTCCCCCTACCCTGAGGGCTCCTGCGGTACAGCCCCCCCGAGACCGACCTCCTTCGGCCTCGGCCCCGAGGAAGCGACGGCTGGATTCTACGTCCTCCTCGTCGGTGCCGGGAAGCTCCGGTGACATGCTTCGTCCCAAAAAGTCGAAGAAGCATCGTCACCGGTCCCCTTCCCGTGTCGGCACCGAGAGCTCTGGGTCGCCGAGGGAGTCGGCACCCATTAGGCATCGGCACCGAGAGGACCGCTCGCCCTCTGTTCAAGAGGTGTTGGTGCGCTCCCCTTTGGACAGCCCGGAACAGCCTCCACGCCCGGAACAGATTCTGACATCGACACCTGCATCGGCTTCCATGTCTTTTTCCACAGCCGCTCTGCACGAGAGTCTCCAGGCCGTTCTCCCAGAGATCCTGGGAGAGCTGTTGCGCCCTACCCCTCCGGTACCGGGGGTGCTTGCGCCACCGGTACCGTCGAGCGAGGCGCCGGCTGGACCATTGCCCGGGGTGAGGTCTCCGACATCGGTGCTGCTTGCGGTACCGACTACGGTAGTTTCCCAGGAAGGCTCCCCGACTACGTCGGCGGAGGGAGCTTCGCCGGTGCGGGCGAGGGAGTCTACCTCTCGACGCTCCCACCGTGGCCGTGGTTCCACGGAGTCGAGCCGGGCACGGCTGCAGACACAGGTCCGTGAACTTGTGTCTGACACCGATGGTGAGGCCTTGTGGGAAGAGGAAGAGGACATCAGATATTTCTCTGACGAGGAGTCTGAGGGTCTTCCTTCTGATCCCACTCCCTCTCCTGAAAGGCAGCTTTCTCCTCCCGAGAGTCTGTCTTTCGCTTCCTTTGTCCGGGAGATGTCTACGGCCATCCCCTTCCCGGTGGTTGTGGAGGACGAGCCCAGGGCTGAAATGTTTGAGCTCCTGGACTATCCTTCTCCACCTAAGGAAGCATCCACATTACCCATGCATCATGTCCTCAAAAAGACATTGCTGGCGAACTGGACCAAGCCTCTAACTAATCCCCACATTCCCAAGAAGATCGAGTCCCAGTACCGGATCCATGGGGACCCAGAGCTGATGCGCACTCAGTTGCCTCACGACTCTGGAGTTGTGGATTTGGCCCTTAAGAAGGCCAAGAGTTCTAGGGAGCATGCTTCGGCACCCCTGGGCAAGGACTCTAGAACCTTGGACTCCTTTGGGAGGAAGGCCTACCATTCTTCTATGCTCGTGGCCAAAATTCAGTCCTACCAGCTCTACACGAGCATACACATGCGGAACAATGTGCGGCAGTTGGCGGGCTTGGTGGACAAGCTCCCCCCTGAGCAAGCCAAGCCATTTCAGGAGGTGGTCAGGCAGCTGAAGGCGTGCAGAAAATTCCTGGCCAGAGGGGTGTATGACACCTTTGATGTTGCGTCCAGGGCCGCTGCTCAAGGTGTGGTGATGCGCAGACTCTCATGGCTGCGTGCCTCCGACCTGGAGAATAGAATCCAGCAGCGGATTGCGGACTCGCCGTGCGGATAATATTTTTGGAGAGAAAGTCGAGCAGCTGGTAGAGCAGCTCCACCAGCGGGACACCACTTTCGACAAGTTCTCCCGCCGGCAGCCTTCAGCCTCTACCTCTACAGGTAGTAGATTTTTTTGGGGAAGGAAGACTGTTCCCTATTCTTCTGGTAAGCGTAGGTACAATCCTCCTTCTCGACAGCCTGCGGCCCAGGCTAAGCCCCAGCGCGCTCGCTCTCGTCAGCAGCGTGCGACTCAGCAAGGCCCCTCGGCTCCCCAGCAAAAGCAAGGGACGAGCTATTGACTGGCTCCAGCAGAGCATAGCCGACATCCAAGTGTCAGTGCCGGGCGACCTGCCAGTCGGAGGGAGGTTGAAAGCTTTTCACCAAAGGTGGCCTCTCATAACCTCCGATCAGTGGGTCCGGCAAGGATACACCCTCAATTTGGCCTCAAAACCTCCAAATTGTCCACCGGGAGCTCAGTCTTACAGCTTCCAACACAAGCAGGTACTTGCAGAGGAACTCTCCACCCTTCTCAGCGCCAATGCGGTCGAGCCCGTGCCATCCGGGCAAGAAGGGCTGGGATTCTATTCCAGGTACTTCCTTGTGGAAAAGAAAACAGGGGGGATGCGTCCCATCCTAGACCTAAGGGCCCTGAACAAATATCTGGTCAAAGAAAAGTTCAGGATGCTTTCCTTGGGCACCCTTCTCCCCATGATTCAGGAAAACGATTGGCTATGCTCTCTGGACTTGAAGGACGCCTACACGCACATCCCGATACTGCCAGCTCACAGACAGTATCTGCGATTTCAGCTGGGCACACGTCACTTCCAGTACTGTGTGCTACCCTTTGGGCTCGCCTCTGCGCCCAGAGTGTTCACGAAGTGCTTGGCTGTAGTAGCAGCGGCACTTCGCAGACTGGGGGTACACGTGTTCCCCTATCTCGACGATTGGCTGGTGAAGAACACATCCGAGGCAGGAGCCCTGCAGTTCATGCAGATGACTATTCGCCTCCTGGAGCTACTGGGGTTTGTGATAAATTATCCAAAGTCCCACCTTCTCCCAGCGCAGAAACTCGAATTCATAGGAGCTCTGCTGGATTCTCGGACAGCTCGCGCCTATCTCCCAGAGACAAGAGCCAACAACTTGTTGTCCCTCGTCTCGCAGGTGCGAGCGTCCCACCAGATCACAGCTCGGCAGATGTTGAGATTGCTGGGCCACATGGCCTCCACAGTTCATGTGACTCCCATGGCCCGCCTTCACATGAGATCTGCCCAATGGACCCTAGCTTCCCAGTGGTTTCAGGCTGCTGGGGACCCTAGAAGATGTGATCCACCTGTCCACGAGTTTGCTCAAATCCCTGTATTGGTGGACGATTTGGTCCAATTTGACTCTGGGACGTCCTTTCCAAATTCCTCAGCCACAAAAAGTGCTGACCACGGATGCGTCTCTCCTGGGGTGGGGAGCTCATGTCGATGGGCTTCACACCCAAGGAAGCTGGTCCCTCCAGGAACGCAATCTGCAGATCAATCTTCTGGAGTTACGAGCGGTCTGGAACGCTCTGAAGGCTTTCAGAGATCGGCTGTCCCACCAACTTATCCAAATTCAGACAGACAACCAGGTTGCCATGTATTACATCAACAAGCAGGGGGGCACCGGATCTCGCCCCCTGTGTCAGGAAGCCGTCAGCATGTGGCTCTGGGCTCGCCGTCACGGCATGGTGCTCCAAGCCACATATCTGGCAGGCGTAAACAACAGTCTGGCCGACAGGTTGAGCAGGATTATGCAACCTCACGAGTGGTCGCTCAATTCCCGTGTAGTGCGACAGATCTTCCAGGTGTGGGGCACCCCCTTGGTAGATCTCTTCGCATCTCGAGCCAACCACAGTCCCTCAGTTCTGTTCCAGGCTTCAGGCCCATGGCAGACTGGCATCGGATGCCTTCCTCCTGGACTGGGGGGAGGGTCTGCTGTATGCTTATCCTCCCATACCTCTGGTGGGGAAGACTTTGTTGAAACTCAAGCAAGACCGAGGCACCATGATTCTGATTGCTCCTTTTTGGCTGCGTCAGATCTGGTTCCCTCTTCTTCTGGAGTTGTCCTCCGAAGAACCGTGGAGATTGGAGTGTTTTCCGACCCTCATCACACAGGACGAAGGGGCGCTTCTGCATCCCAACCTCCGGTCCCTGGCTCTCACGGCCTGGATGTTGAGAGCGTAGACTTTGCCTCTTTGGGTCTGTCAGAGGGTGTCTCCCGCATCTTGCTTGCTTCCAGTAAAGATTCCACTAAGAGGAGTTACTTCTTTCTATGGAGGAGGTTTGCCGTCTGGTGTGACAGCAAGGCCCTAGATCCTCGCTCTTGTCCTACACAGACCCTGCTTGAATACCTTCTGCACTTGTCTGAGTCTGGTCTCAAGACCAACTCTGTAAGGGTTCACCTTAGTGCGATCAGTGCATACCATTACCGTGTGGAAGGTAAGCCGATCTCAGGACAGCCTTTAGTTGTTCGCTTCATGAGAGGTTTGCTTTTGTCAAAGCCCCCTGTCAAGCCTCCTACAGTGTCATGGGATCTCAATGTCGTTCTCACCCAGCTGATGAAACCTCCTTTTGAGCCACTGGATTCCTGCCATCTGAAGTACTTGACCTGGAAGGTCATTTTCTTGGTGGCAGTTACTTCAGCTCGTAGAGTCAGTGAGCTTCAGGCCCTGGTAGCCCAGGCCCCTTACACCAAATTTCATCACAACAGAGTAGTCCTCCGCACTCACCCTAAGTTCTTGCCGAAGGTTGTGTCGGAGTTCCATCTGAACCAGTCAATTGTCTTGCCAACATTCTTTCCCCGTCCTCATTCCTGCCCTGCTGAACGTCAGCTGTACACATTGGACTGCAAGAGAGCATTGGCCTTCTATCTGGAGCTGACACAGCCCAACAGACAGTCCGCCCAATTGTTTGTTTCTTTTGATCCCAACAGGAGGGGAGTGGCTGTGGGGAAACGCACCATATCCAATTGGCTAGCAGATTGCATTTCCTTCACTTACGCCCAGGCTGGGCTGGCTCTTGAGGGTCATGTCACGGCTCATAATGTTAGAGCCATGGCAGCGTCGGTAGCCCACTTGAAGTCAGCCACTATTGAAGAGATTTGCAAAGCTGCGACGTGGTCATCTGTCCACACATTCACATCTCATTACTGCCTGCAGCAGGATACCCGACTCGACAGTCGGTTCGGGCAGTCAGTGCTTCAGAATCTGTTCGGGGTTTAGAATCCAACTCCACCCCCCTAGGCCCATGTTTGTTCTGTTCCAGGCTGCACTCTCAGTTAGTTGGTAAATTTTTTAGGTCAATCTCAGTTATGTCCTCGCCGTTGCGAGGCCCAATTGACCATGGTTGTTGTTTTGAGTGAGCCTGGGGGCTAGGGATACCCCATCAGTGAGAACAAGCAGCCTGCTTGTCCTCGGAGAAAGCGAATGCTACATACCTGTAGAAGGTATTCTCCGAGGACAGCAGGCTGATTGTTCTCACAAACCCGCCCGCCTCCCCTTTGGAGTTGTGTCTTCCCTTCTCTTTGTCTTGCTACATATGAGACTGGCCGGCATGAGCCGGTTCGGGCGGGAAGACGGCCGCGCATGCGCGGTGCGCATCGGCGCGCGAGGACTAGCAAAGGACTTTGCTAGAAAGTGTTCCGATTGGAGGGGCTGCCGTGGACGTCACCCCATCAGTGAGAACAATCAGCCTGCTGTCCTCGGAGAATACCTTCTACAGGTATGTAGCATTCGCTTTCATCCCAGAGTTGTATTCTCTTTTCCGGAACCTTATCAGTGTCGCGTCCTCGCGGACCTTGGCATACTGTCAGGCTTCCTCCCCGGGAGCACTGGGTTTGTGAGTCCATGGGCCACTACCGTGGAGCGGCAGTGGCAGGCAAGATCACCTCCAAGGTAGAGATAAGACAAAACTGGACCGGAACCCCGGACTGGAGTTCTACACAGGAATACACGGAACTGGAACGCACCGGACGGGTGCGCACTGGAGTGGAGCCCGCTGGACTGGAACACACTGGAGGGCCCCACTGGACTGGAACATACAGGAGTAAAACCCGCTGGACTGGAACACACTGGAGCGGAACCCACGGGACCGGAACCCGCTGGACTGGAACACACTGGACCTAGTCTTCACCTACGCTTGACCACCTTTCCCCGAGGGTTGAGCCCTCAGGTTCGGGTGGCCGGCAGGGCTTACAGGAAAAACCGGAACTGGAACTTGCAAGCAGGAACAGCAGGAATGAGGATCCAGGAGTGCCCCCTCGGCGAAGGCAAGGCAGCCAGGCAGGGAATGTCCGGGTTCTGGCAGTCGGCAGGTTAGACACAAGGACTAGTAGACTGTACCCAAGCTAATAGGAAAGCTATGCCCAGGCAAACCAGTTATACACAAGAAACATACACTAGGTAACTCAGGAGACTAGTAAAGCTATACACCAGCTAACAACAAAGCTGTGCCCAAGCTAACAAGTCATACACTGGAAACAAACACAGAGAACTAGCAAAGCTTTACACAGGCTAACAAGCCACACGGTGCCTAAGCTGGCTAGTCTAACCCTAGGAACAAACACAGAGAACTAGCAAAGCTATACACAGGCTAACAAGCCACACGGTGCCTAAGCTGGCTAGTCTAACCCTAGGAACAAACACAGAGAACTAGCAAAGCTATACACAGGCTAACAAGCCACACGGTGCCTAAGCTGGCTAGTCAAACATAGAAACTCACACAGAGCAAACACTGAAACAGTGTACAGAGCACTCTATACACCATGGCCCTTAGATGAAATGCAAAGGCCAGGGCTGTAGTCTCTAAGTGATTGATTAATAAAGCCCTTCCACACCAGAGGCACAGCTGCAGCAATCACCTTGCCTCCAAACAGAGGCTTGACACACAGAGAAGTCAGCCCAGCGGGAGCCATCTTGGATACTGGCATAGAGGAGTCGACGGCAGCCATCTTGGAAAAGGCATAGCCCACACAGGTGAGGTTCAGTAGGGCAATCAGCACACAGAGCCAGAGAGAAACTAAGACAGACACAGACAAGCAGAAGCCAGCACAGCCACTGACTCCCAGAAACAGGGTAAGTCTGAGGGTGGTCACGGCCACAGACATAACAATCAGCTTCCTTGCACCTACTGTTACTCTATTTCCACTCTTTATATATTCCCGGAGTTGGTACTCTCCTCTCCGGAACCTGTAAGCCACATTGAGCCTACTGCTATGCAGGATAATGTGGGATACAAATGTAATAAATAAATAAGTATATCATCCAGAGAGGTTCTGGCGGGTCCTCTTAAAGATTTGTTTACTAAATCCTTGGAGACGGGAGAGGTTCCGAGGGATTGGAGAACAGCAGATATGGTCCCTCTTCACAAAAGTGGTGATAGGGAAGAAGCTGGAAACTACAGGCCAGTAAGCCTCACTTCGGTTTTTGAAAAAGTAACGGAAGTGATGCTGAAGGAAAGGATAGTGAATTTCCTGAAAGCCAATAAGTTGCAAGATCCGAGACAACATGGTTTTACCAAAGGTAAATCGTGCCAAACGAATCTCATTGAATTCTTTGACTGGGTGACCGGAGAATTGAATCATGGACGTGCTATAGACGTAATCTACTTAGATTTCTGCAAAGCTTTTGACACGGTTCCCCACTGGAGGCGCTTAAATAAACTTGACAGACTGAAGATAGGACCCGACGTGGTGAACTGGATTTAGGAACTGGTTGACGGACAGACGCCAGAGGGTGGTGGTTAATGGAATGTGCTCGGATGAGGGAAAGGTGAGCAGTGGAGTCCATCTGGGATCAGTGCTGGGGCCAGTTCTATTCGATATATTTGTTAGTGACATTGCCGAAGGGTTAGAAGGTAAAGTTTGCCTTTTTGCAGATGATACTAAGATTTGTAACAGCGTGGACACCCAGGAGGGAGTGGAAAACATTAAAAAGGATCTGCAGAAGCTAGAAGAATGGTCTAAGGTTTGGCAATTAAAATTCAATGCGAAGAAATGCAAAGTGATGCACTTAGGGTATAGAAATCCACGGGAGACGTATGTGTTAAGCGGGGAGAGTCTGATATGTACAGACGGGGAGAAGGATCTTGGGGTGATAGTATCTGGGGATCTGAATGCGGCGAAACAGTGTGAAAAGGCAGTGGCCATAGCTACAAGGTTGCTAGGCTGTATAGAGAGAGGTGTGACCAGCAGAAGAAAGGAGGTGTTGATGCCCCTGTAGAAGTCGTTGGTGATGCCCCACCTGGAGTATTGTGTTCAGTTTTGGAGGTTGTATCTTACTAAGGATGTAAAAAGAATTGAAGCAGTGTAAAGAAAAGCTATAAAAATGGTATGGGATTTGCGTTACAAGACATATGAGGAGAGACTCGCTGACCTGAACATGTATACCCTGGAGGAAAGGAGAAATGGGTGATATGATACAGCTGTTCAAAGGTATTAATCCACAAACGAACCTTTTCTGTAGATGGGAAGGTGGTAGAATGAGAGGACATGAAATGAGATTGAAGGGGGGCAGACTCAAGAAAAATGTCAGGAGGTATTTTTTCACGGAGAGAGTGGTGAATACTTGGAATACCCTCTCACGGGAGGCGGTGGAGATGAAAACGGTAACTGAATTCAAAAATGCGTGGGATAAACATAAAGGAATCCTGTTCAGAAGGAATGGATCCTCAGAAGCGTAGCGGAGATTAGGTGGCAGAGCCGGTGCTGGGAGGCAGGGCTAGTGCTGGGCAGACTTGTACGGTCTGTGACCTGAAAATGGCAGATACAAATCATAGTAACATAGTAGATGACGGCAGAAAAAGACCTGCACGGTCCATCCAGTCTGCCCAACAAGATAACTCATATTTGCTACTTTTTGTGTATACCCTACTTTGATTTGTACCTGTGCTCTTCAGGGCACAGACCGTATAAGTCTGCCCAGCACTATCCCCACCTCCCAACCACCAGCCCCGCCTTCCGATCTTGACTAAGCTCCTGAGGATCCATTCCTTTGGCACAGGATTCCTTTATGATTATCTCACACATGTTTGAATTCCGTTACCGTTTTCATTTCCACCACCTCCCGCGGGAGGACATTCCAAGCATCCACTACTCTCTTCGTGAAAAAATACTTCCTGACATTTTTCTTGAGTCTGCCCCCCTTCAATCTCATTTCATGTCCTCTTGTTCTACCATCTTCCCATCTCCGGAAAAGGTTCGTTTGCGGATTAATACCTTTCAAATATTTGAACGTCTGTATCATATCACCCCTGTTTCTCCTTTCCTCCAGAGTATACATGTTTAGTTCAGCAAGTCTCTCCTCATACATCTTGTAACGCAAATCCCATACCATTCTTGTAGCTTTTCTTTGCACCGCTTCAATTCATTTTACATCCTTAACAAGATACGGCCTCCAAAACTGAACACAATACTCCAGGTGGGGCCTCACCAACGACTTATACAGGGGCATCAACACCCCCTTTCTTCTGCTGGTCACACCTCTCTCTATACAGCCTAACAACCTTCTAGCTAGGGCCACCGCCTTGTCACACTGTTTCGTCGCCTTCAAATCCTCAGATACTATCAGATACCCCAAGATCCCTCTCTCCGCCTGTACCTATCAGACTCTCCCCGCTTAACACATATGTCTCCCGTGGATTTCTATTCCCTAAGTGCATCACTTTGCATTTCTTCGCATTGAATTTTAATTGCCAAACCTTAGACCATTCTTCTTGCTTCCTCAGATCCTTTTTCATGTTTTCCACTCCCTCCTGGGTGTCCACTCTGTTACAGATCTTAGTATCATCCGCAAATAGGTAACCTTTACCTTCTAACCCTTCGGCAATGTCACTCACAAATATATTGAATAGAATCGGCCCCAGCACCGATCCCTGAGGCACTCCACATCCAGTTTATTTAAGAGCCTCCTGTGGGGAACTGTATCAAAAGCTTTGCTGAAATCTAAGTAGATTATGTCCATAGCTCGCCCCTGATTCAATTCTCCAGTCACCCAATCAAAGAACTCAATGAAATTCGTTTGGCACGATTTCCCTTTGGTAAAACCATGTTGTCTGGGATCTTGCAACTTATTGGCTTCCAGGAAATTCACTATCCTTTCCTTCAGCATCGCTTCCATTACTTTTCCAATAACCGAAGTGAGGCTTACCGGCCTGTAGTTTCCAGCTTCTTCCCTATCACCACTTTTGTGAAGAGGGACCACCTCCGCCGTTTTCCAATCCCTCGGAAACTTTCCCATCTGCAAGGATATATTAAACAAATCTTTAAGAGGACCCGCCAAAACCTCCCTGAGTTCCCTCAGTATCTTGGGGTGGATCCCGTCCGGTCCCATGGCTTTGTCCACCTTTAGCTTTTCAAGTTGTTGATACACACTTTCTTCCGTGAACGGTGCTCTATCCACTTCATTCTCATTTGTACTATTTCCAGTCCATCGCAGTCCTTCTCCAGGATTTTCTTCTGTGAAAACAGAACAAAAGTATCTATTTAGCAAATTTGCTTTTTTTCATCATTTTCCACATAGCCGTTCGCAGTATCTTTTAGTCTCACAATTCCCTTTTTAGTCATTCTCCTTTCACTAATATACCTGAAGAAATTTTTATCACCCCTCCTTACATTTCTAGCGATTTGTTCTTCCTCTTGCGCTTTTGCCAGTTGTATCTCTCTCTTGGCTTCTTTCAGTTTCATCCGGTATTCCTCCATGTGTTCCTTTTCTTGAGTTTTTCTGTGTTTCTGGAACGCCAGCTCTTTAGCCTTTATTTTCTCAACCAGTTGCTTGGAGAACCATATCGGTTTCCTTTTTCTCTTGCTTTTATTTACTTTCCTTACATAAAGGTTCGTGGCCCTATTTATAGCTTCTTTCAGCCTGGACAACTGTTTTTCCACTTTTTGTATTTCCTCCCATCAGCTCCTTCCTCAGGTATTCCCCCATTTTACTAAAGTCAGCATGTTTGAAGTCCAGGACTTTGAGTTTTGAGTGGCCACCCTCCTCTTCAGCTGTCATATCAAACCAAACCGTTTGATGGTCACTGCTGCCCAGGTGGGCACCCACTCGGACATTTGACACATTATCCCCATTTGTGAGCACCAGATCCAGTGTCGCTCCCTCCCTCGTGGGTTCCATCACCATTTGTCTGAGCAAAACACTTTGGAAAGCATCCACGATCCCTCTACTTCTTTCCGATTCCGCAGATGGAACCTTCCAATCTACATCCGGCAGATTGAAATCTCACAGCAACAGCACCTCTCTCTTGCCTCCCAACTTTTGAATATCTGCGATCAGGTCTTTATCTAATTCCTCCAATTGTGTCGGAGGTCTGTAGACAACACCCACGTGGACAGATGTTCTATCATCTCTTTTTAAGGTGATCCATATCGCTTCTTCCTTTCCCCAGGTCCCTGTCATTTCAGTCGCAGTGATATCATTCCTCACATACAGAGCTACTCCTCCACCTTTACGACCCTCTCTATCCTTCCTAGATAGATTATAGCCTGGTATGTTTGCATCCCATTCATGGGAACCATTGAGCCACGTCTCCGTGATTGCAACAACATCCAGGTCTGCCTCCAACATCAGGGCCTGAAGGTCATGAACTTTATTGCTTAGACTGCGAGCATTTGTGGTCATCGCTTTCCATCTACATTTCCTGGTATGCGTTTCAACATTAGTGATTTGGGGGGGTTTCTTTTCTCTTTGGGTACCTTCATATCTTTTTGTTCCACTTTTATTGTTTTTTCTTTGGTTTCCGTTATGTTTTCAAGAACATCACAGTGCTGTGATGGAGTAAAAGAATTTTGTAGGGGCAACACTTGTGAGGTCGGATGTTTTCTTGTCACATAACGAAGTCTGCCTGAGCCTACAGTGATCCATCTTTTTTAGGTGGTTTCATCCTTTGTGGTAGTGGTGATAATTTGGTATGATTCTGTGCAGTATGATATTGTGCGGTCCTAGATGCTGCTTTAAGTGCATCTAGTTCCTGTTTTACTTTACTGAGCTCGTGTTTTAATCTAGTGAGTTGCAGACAGATAGGACAAGCCTTAAGTCTCCAGATAATTGGTCTTGAAACCAAAGCACCACAATTATTACAGAGAATAAAAGTCATCCTGATTGGTTGAAATGGGTATGAACAGGTGTGATATAGTGAGAACAGCAGCCTATGGATCTGTTGGCTGAGATTCTTATTATTAGAGCAGTAATCCTTAGCTGGTGAGTAGAAGACTGGGGATTCCTGTGATAATGAGGGGTTTTCTTTTCAGAGACAGTTGTTATATGGGTGGAGTTAATTTGTGATAAGTAGTTTATTTGGGGAAGTTATTTATGAAGTGTCCGTCTTGGGGTGGGTGGGCTTAAGCTTAAGACTTTAGTAATGTGTCTGCTGTAACCTATCTGAAGAGCTGCACTTAAATTCACCAGAAGAACTGTCCAGGTGTACAGCTCTAAGGATTGGGACATGCAAATCACAATTTTAGCAGAGTGTGTAACAAAAACAGGAAAGATATAAAGATATAAATGCAGAATTAAGCCAGAACAATTCTTATCTGTGTGTATCCTTTAGGCAGGAGTCAGTAAAGACCATGTGGTTTAACTGCTCCTCCTCCAACACAAGCTATCAGCCTCACCTTAACCTACAGATTTACAAGCCAGATGGGGGAAGGGTACACTTTTAGAGAGCAAACAAAAGATCTAATTCTTTTGGTAGTTTTCAAATCAAAGTCAGGTATACACATAAAGTAGCACATATGAGTTTATCTTGTTGGGCAGACTGGATGGACAGTACAGGTCTTTCTCTGTCGTCATCTACTATGTTACTATAACAGAGGAATATAGGAGATCCCGGAGAATGTGATTGATTGAAGTTTTGAAAGACAGCTGGAGCATTGCATAGGCCAAATGGCATGACCCGGTTTTCATAA
Source organism: Microcaecilia unicolor (assembly GCF_901765095.1). Classification (NCBI taxonomy): domain Eukaryota; kingdom Metazoa; phylum Chordata; class Amphibia; order Gymnophiona; family Siphonopidae; genus Microcaecilia; species Microcaecilia unicolor. The sequence continues at coordinate 133,386,353 of NC_044040.1, forward strand.
TGCCCATCGTGCGTATGAAAAGCCATCTTCCGTATGAAAAGCCATCTTCCATTCGTTGCCACTGTGTATTTGGATCATATTGTGTAGGCTCCTCGGAGAATCCAGTTTGGTGAAAACGGTAGCCCCTTGTAGGCAATCAAATAACTCTGGTATGAATGGAAGTGGATAGCGATTCTTGACAGTGATATCATTTAATCCTCGATAATCTATGCAGGGTCAAAGAGTCCCATCCTTCTTGGTGACAAAGAAAAACGCAGCCCCTGCTGGCGAGGAGACAGGACAGATAAACCCTTTTTTTTTTTCATAATTTTTATTGATTTACTTTAAACTTAAACAGAAATATTACTGTTAAATAAAAAACAGCCACAAAATAAAACTTTTCTTACATAATCTTTTAACTTTACACTTTAAATGGCTTTCTTAGACCCCAAAAGCTAGGGGGGGGGTTTAGAATAGGTGAAGCAACATTTGTATTAACAATTTCTGTAAGAAAATGATGACACCGCATTTCTCAGTCTATTATTTCATTGTCTCTAGCGTTGTTTTGAATCTAGGAGCAACTTAAGCTGATCAGGAACATAAAAAACATATTTATTATTATTAAACCTCACAATACATTTACATGGGTATGCTAACAGAAAGGAACCTCCCAATTCTATTGTTTTTAATCTCATTGAAAGAAACTGTTTTCGCCTTTGGATAAACCCATTTTTAAGGATCTCTTGAATCTAGTCCTTAATGGCCTGGGACTCATCTCAAGGAACAGTATACAGTCGATGGCACAGTCAAAGTCACTGTGGGGAGGAAGCCGATCGGCCTCCTCCTTGCTGAATATATCAGAAAAGTCAGCATATTCCGGTGGCAGATGGGACCCCTGGGTGGCGCAAGAAAGGTAGAAAGAATGACGGGCCTGGGGTATGGTAGAACCATGTCCAGACAGAAAAACATTGTGGCCCCCACTTAACGATCTCAGGCACTCCAGTCAATGTTAGGAGAGTGCAGGAAGGCCTAAGGACTATGGGATAGATGGAGTACGGTAAAACTGGAAGCTGGATGGTCTTGTGATGTAGACCGCAATTATAGGCAAAGACGAATAGAGATCTGAGAGACCGCCCCAGGAAGAACTTGAATAGAAGTTACCTTTAAAACTGGATTCACGGGTAGTGTGGGAATCCCATACTGTCGCAGTAGTTTAGTGCTAATAAAGTTTCCTGCAGCCCCCAAGTTAATGAGGGTGACAGTCTCAATCTTTGTTCCAGCCCATTGGAGGATGACTGAGAAGGTCAGCAAAGACTTGGGGAGGTTTGAAGACAGGCCCAGGATCACTCTCCACGAAGTTCCCAGGCCTAGGCGTTTCCTGCATTCCGAGAGCATTTGCTGAGAAAATGACCAGCCTGTCTGCAATAGAGACAGAGGTTGTTGAGTCAACGACGGGACCTCTTCTCTTCTGATAAGCGGTAAAGGCCAAGCACCATGGGGTTCATCCGATTTCTCCTGTGAGGAATCTGGACTAGGAGGCGGTAGCAGGGGTCGCTGAAAGCGAGAAGCTAGGTGAGGAGGCGGCCGCTGGGCAGCGCGTTCTTGAGCCCTCTCCTGGAATCAAATTTTAATTCGAATGCATAAGACTATAATTTCATCAAGGGTGACCAGTCGGTCCCGTCCTGCAAGCTTATCCTTTATTCATTCAGCTAATCCCTGTCAAAACATGGCAGTTAGGGTTTCTTGATTCCAACGCAGCTGTGAAGCAAGGGTCCGAAACCGAACTGCGTAAGCCCCTACGGAGAGGGTTCCTTGTTGGAGCCTGAGGAGCTCACTAGCGGCCGAAGAAGGATGTCCAGGCTCGTCAAACACCATCCTGAAACAATGAAGGAAAGGTGTAAGATCCATAAGGATAGGATCCTGTTGTTCCCGTAGGGGAGAAGCCCAAGCTAGGGCTTGACCTGATAATAGAGATATGATGTCGACTACCTTAATGCGGTCCATGAGGAAAAACGCCGGCTGGAGCTCAAAATGCATAAGGCACTGGTTAAGGAAGCCTCGACAGGCCATGGGAGATCCATCAAAACGAGGCGGTTCGGGAACCCGGAGTGGGTGCGGAGGCACCTACCGGTGGCCCTGCTGAAGCTGGGAATAGACATCTTGGAGAACTCCCGATAACTGATGCGGTTGGGACTGCTGCTGTCGTACCATCTGCTCTAGGTCAGGTAGGTTGGGCTTGTCTGACGAGCTCATGGCCTCAGCTATCTGTCACGAGGTAGGGAGTAGAAGTGAGCCCTTGTGCTGATCCTAGGACCAGCAGTCAGAAACATGGTGCTTCACCTGCAGCGACCACCATTCCCCAGCGGTTGAGCTCCTGGGTTCAGATGGCCAACAGAACTTAGGAGACAGGTGAGGAAGAGGACTCTGCTCAGACAGAAGGAGGCAAAGACAGAGCAGAGCAAAAGACAGTACCAGGCAGTAGCCAAGGCAGGTGGCGATCCAGCAGTGGTCAGATCCAGGCAGAGGTCAGGCAGCAATCCAGCATTCGTCAGGTCCAGGCAGTGGTCAGGCAGCGATCCAGCAGTGGTCAGGTCCAGGCAGTTGTCAGATCAGGCAGAACAACAACAAGAAAAACGCACCAGACACCAAACAGGTTGTAGCTGAGGCAATGAGGTAGTGAGCAGTTCCTGGTTATAAGGTGAAGGCGTTTGATGTCAGAGGAGGCGCGCCCAAAATGTAGGCGCGCCCAAATCGGAGATAGTCAAAAGAGAGAGGTATAAGGGTGTCATAGGTGAGTACAGACACGTTTGATATTCCAGGTTCATGACAATTGTATAGTCTGTCTTATTGTAAACCGTTCCGGATCCTTATGGAAATTCAGCAGTATAGAAAAATCTGATTAGATTAGGTCTCTCAATATGGGTGTAGCCCACAAGATCTTCCAAGAGTAGAGCACCCCCTCGGTGGATCGTTTTGCCACTCATCTCAACATCTAAGTCCCCCAGTTCTGTTTCAGGCTCAGTTCACACTGCTGACTAGCATTACACAAAAACTGCTTGAATACCTTCTGTACCTCTCCGAGTCTGGTTAGAAAACCAATTCTGTAAGGGTTCATCTCAGTGCAGTTAGTGCATACCATATTCGTGTAGGAGGTGAGCCCATCTCTGTGCAGCCTCTAGTTGTTCGTTTTATGAGAGGTTTGCTGTTGACAAGGCCCCCTGTCAGACCTCCCAGTGTGTCACAGGATCTCAACTTTGTTCTCACCCAGCTGTTGAAAGCTCCTTTTGAGCTGCTTGACTCAAGTCACCTGAAGTATCTGGCCTGGAAAGTTGTGTTTTTGGAGGCGGTCACTTCAGCTCACAGTCTGTGAACTTCAGGTTCTAGTAGTTGATCCACCTTACACCAACTTTCATCATAATAGAATAGTTCTTCGCACACACCCTAAGTTCCTTCCTAAGGTGGTGTTGGGAGTTCCATCTTAACCAGTCAGTTGTTTTGCCAATATTTTTCCCCAAACCACGTGCCCATCCTGGCGAAAGTGTACTGCATACCTTAGACTACAAGGACCTGTAGCCTATCTGGAGCGAACTAAAGCCCATAGACAATCCACCCAACGTTTAGTTTCTTTTGACCCAAGCAGGATTGGGGTAGCCATCAGCAAGCATACAATTTCCAATTGGCTAACAGATTTCATTGCCTTTATTTATGCCCAGGCTGGGCTGTCGTTTGAAGGTTATATCAAGGCTCATAATGTCAGAGCCATCGGTAGCCCACTTGAGGTCAGCCTCCATATCAAAGATTTACAAGGCTGCAATGTGGTGTTTGGTCCACACATTTACATCTCACTACTGCCTTGAGCAGGATACCTGATGTGACAGCTGGTTCGGTCAAACAGTCCTGCAGAATTTGTTCGGTATCTAGAATCCAACTCCATCATCCTAGGCCCAGTTTTGTTATGTTTCTGACTGCACCTTCACAACTAGTATGTATATAGTTTCAGGTTAATTGACTTTGAGGCCTCAACATTTTGCATCACTGTTGTCCTATCATTCTTGTTTTTGGTGAGCCTGGTATCTAGGGATTCCCACTTTTTAGAATACAACTCGGTATTCTTGGAGAAGTAAAGTTACTCGCCTATAGCAGGTGTTCTTCGAGGACAGCAGACTAGGTATTGTCACATACCCTCCCACCTCCCCTAGTAGTTGTATTCCTTTAGCTATATTACCTGACTGAGGGACCTGCACTTGCGCGTGGGGCGGTAAGACACCCGCACATGTGCAGTGGAATGCTGCTAGAATTTTCATGAAACGTCTATAGGCTCCTAGCGTCTCACTGGTCTCCGTCAGATGATGACGCCCACATGTGAGAATACCTGACCTTCTGTCCTTGGAGAATACCTGCTACAGGTGATTAACGTCACTTTATGGTAGTGGATGTGTGGCAGAGATGTCAGGATTCCTGGACATACTCTGACAGCAGGCACCATGCACTGAGGGCTATAAGGAAACTCGCCTATAGCAGGTGTTTTTCGAGGACAGCAGACTAGGTATTGTCACATACCCTCCCACCTCCCCTAGTAGTTGTATTCCTTTACCTGACTGAGGGACCTGCGCTTGCGCGTGGGGCGGTAAGACACCCGAACATGTGCAGTGGAATGCTGCTAGAATTTTCATGAAACGTCTATATGCTAGCGTCTCACTGGTCTCCGTCAGATGATGACACCCACATGTGAGAATACCTGACCATCTGTCCTCGGAGAATACCTGCTACAGGTGATTAACTTTACTTTATGGTAGTGGATGTGTGTGGCAGGCACCATGCGCTGAGGGCTATAAGGAAACATGGAGGTCAGAGATGTCAAGTTACCCAGTTCCAGTCTGGAGATTTTGGGACAGCCCTGGATTTCTGACCACCCCATCCTGGTGCACAGTGGGACTTCCAGCATTGATTTCAATGGACAGGATCAAATACTACAAATTCCACACTGCGCTGACCAAAAATATCCAGCCTGGAACTGGGTAACTTGGTGTCTCTGGGAGGTGCGAGGTGTGCACTAAACCTTTGTAGGAGGCATTGACCACATAAATAAGCCCAGTAGGGGCCAAAAGACATGCATAGAGTGAGAAATGTGTGCACTGAGCAGAGGCAGCAGTTGGAGAGTGTGAACTGAGTACTTGCAGGAGTTTGAAAATGTGGATTGAGCTGTAGTAGAAGATGGTGAATACTTCTGGCAGGAAGTTGGGTCATGGATTGGTCTTGCTATTGGACATGGAACAATCCTATTTAATCCTATTATAAGGGCAATTCTCCGAGGACAAGCAGGCTGCTTGTTCTCACTGATGGGTGACGTCCACGGCAGCCCCTCCAATCGGAACACTTTACTAGCAAAGGCCTTTGCTAGTCCTCGCGCGCCAATGCGCACCGCGCATGTGCGGCCGTCTTCCCGCCCGAACCGGCTCGTGTTCGTCAGTCTTCTTTTGTCCGCGCTCGGGACGGTCGTGTTTGTGCCGTTCATGCCTCTTAAGTTGACCCTCGCGCGTCTTTGAGCTTTTTGCTTAAGAAAAAACAAACAAAAAAAAGGATATTGGAGAAAGACCTTTTCGGTCTTTTTCCCCTTCCCGTATTTCCAGTTTTTGCCCCACTAAGTTTACTTTCGTTTTCAGGGTAGGCCCTTTTGAGGCCTCGGTTCGAGTTTTTCTCTCCCTCTTTTTGGTGCCTTTACCGCCATTACGAGTTTTGATTTCGCCGGCGTTATTTTTCCGCCCATGTCATCGAAGTCTTCCAGCGGCTTCAAGAAGTGCACCCAGTGCGCCAGGGTAATCTCGCTCACTGATAGGCACGCGTCGTGTCTTAAATGTCTGGGGGCTGGGCACCACCCGCAGACCTGTAGCCTTTGCGCCCTTTTACAGAAAAGGACTCAGGTAGCGAGATTGGCCCAGTGGAACGTGTTGTTCTCGGGCTCTTCGTCGGCAACAGCACCAGGGGTATCGAGTGCATCGACGTCGACAGCGTCAAGACCTTCGACCTCGGCATCGACTGTATTGACTGCATCGAGGCATCGACCTCTGCATCGTCGCTACTGAGACATCGGAAGGCTGCGTCGGCGTCGGTGGTACCGGGACCTCCACTAGTGCTGATGTCGGACGGTGGTGCTTCGACTGGAGTGCAGGTGAGGGCTGTCCATTCCCCTGCTGGTAGCGGTGAGCCTTCGGGTGGGTCTCCCCCTACCCTGAGGGCTCCTGCTGTACAGCCCCCCCGAGACCGACCTTCTTCGGCCTCGGCCCCGAGGAAGCGACGGATTCTACGTCCTCGTCGGTACCGGGAAGTTCCGGTGACATGCTTCGTTTGAAAAAGTCAAAGAAGCATCGACACCGGTTTCCTTCCCGCATGGGTACCGAGAGCTCTGGGTCGCCGAGGGAGTCGGCACCCAGTAGGCATCGGCACCGGGAGGACCGCTCACCCTCTGTTCAGGAGGTGTCGATGCGCTCCACCTTGGACAGCTAGGAACAGCCTCCACGCCCGGAACAGAATCTGACCTCGACGCCTGCATCGGCTTCTATGTCTTTCACCACAGCCGCCCTGCACGAGAGTCTCCGGGCCGTTCTTCCAGACATCCTGGGAGAGCTGTTGCGCCCTTCCCCTTCGGTACCGGGGGTGCTTGCGCCACCGGTACCGTCGAGTGAGGCGCCGGCTGGCCCCTTGCTCGGGGTGAGGTCTCCGACATCAGTGCCGCTTGCGGTACCGACTGCGGCCGCCTCCCAGGAAGGCTCCCCGACGACGTCGGCGGAGGGAGCTTCGCCGGTGCTGGCGAGGGAGTCTACCTCTCGACGCTCACACCGTGGCCGTGTTTCCACGGAGTCGAGCCGGGCATGGCTTCAGACACAGGTTCCTAAACTTGTGTCTGATACCGATGGTGAGGCCTCGTGGGAGGAGGAGGAAGAAATCAGATATTTCTCTGACGAGGAGTCTGATGGCCTTCCTTTTGATCCCACTCCCTCCCCTGAAAGGCAGCTTTCTCCTCCCCAGAGTCTGTCTTTTGCGGCCTTTGTTCTGGAGATGTCTACGGCCATCCCCTTCCCGGTGGTTGTGGAGGACGAGCCCAGGGCTGAAATGTTTGAGCTCCTGGACTATCCTTCTCCACCTAAGGAAGCATCCACATTACCCATGCATCATGTCCTAAAAAAGACATTGCTGGTGAACTGGACCAAGCCTCTTAAGTAATCCCCACATTCCCAAGAAGATCGAGTCCCAGTACCGGATCCATGGGGACCCAGAGCTGATGCGCACTCAGTTGCCTCACGACTCTGGTGTTGTGGATCTTTCCCTAAAGAAGGCTAAGAGTTCTAGGGAGCATGCTTCAGCGCCCCCGGGCAAGGACTCTAGAACCTTAGACTCCTTTGGGAGGAAGGCCTACCATTCTTCTATGCTCGTGGCCAAAATCCAGTCTTACCAGCTCTACACGAGCATACACATGCGGAACAATGTGCGGCAGTTGGCGGGCTTGGTGGACAAGCTCCCTCCTGAGCAAGCCAAGCCATTTCAGGAGGTGGTCAGGCAGCTGAAGGCGTGCAGAAAATTCCTGGCCAGAGGGGTGTATGACACCTTTGATGTTGCGTCCAGGGCCGTTGCTCAAGGTGTGGTGATGTGCAGACACTCATGGCTGCGTGCCTCCAACCTGGAGAATAGAATCCAGCAGCGGATTGCGGACTCGCCTTGCCGTGCGGATAATATTTTTGGAGGAAAAGTCGAGCAGGTGGTAGAGCAGCTCCACCAGCGGGACACCGCATTCGACAAGTTCTCCCGCCGGCAGCCTTCAGCTTCTACCTCCACAGGTAGACGTTTTTATGGGGGAAGGAAGACTGTTCCCTACTCTTCTGGTAAGCGTAGGTACAATCCTCCTTCTCGACAGCCTGCGGCCCAGGCTAAGCCCCAGCGCGCTCGCTCTCGTCAGCAGCGTTCGCCTCAGCAAAGCCCCTCGGCTCCCCAGCAAAAGCAAGGGGTGAGCTTTTGACTGGCTCCAGCAGAGCATAGCCGACATCAACGTGTCAGTGCCGGGCGATCTGCTGGTCGGGGGGAGGTTGAAAGTTTTTCACCAAAGGTGGCCTCTCATAACCTCCGACCAGTGGGTTCTCCAAATAGTCCGGCAAGGATACACCCTCAATTTGGTTTCCATACCTCCAAATTGCCCACCGGGAGCTCAATCCTACAGCTTCCAGCACAAGCAGGTACTTGCAGAGGAACTCTCCGCCCTTCTCAGCGCCAATGCGGTCGAGCCCGTGCCATCCGGGCAAGAAGGGCTGGGATTCTATTCCAGGTACTTCCTTGTGGAAAAGAAAACAGAGGGGATGCGTCCCATCCTAGACCTAAGGGCCCTGAACAAATATCTGGTCAAAGAAAAGTTCAGGATGCTTTCCCTGGGCACCCTTCTTCCCATGATTCAGGAAAACGACTGGCTATGCTCTCTGGACTTGAAGGACGCCTACACGCACATCCCGATACTGCCAGCTCACAGACAGTATCTGCGATTTCAGCTGGGCACACGTCACTTCCAGTACTGTGTGCTACCCTTTGGGCTCGCCTCTGCGCCCAGAGTGTTCACGAAGTGCTTGGCTGTAGTAGCAGCGGCGCTTCGCAGGCTGGGAGTGCACGTGTTCCCCTATCTCGACGATTGGCTGGTAAAGAACACATCCGAGGCAGGAGCCCTGCAGTCCATGCAGATGACTATTCGCCTCCTGGAGCTACTGGGGTTTGTGATAAATTATCCAAAGTCCCATCTTCTCCCAGTGCAGAGACTCGAATTCATAGGAGCTCTGCTGGATTCTCGGACGGCTTGTGCCTATCTCCCAGAGGCGAGAGCCAACAACTTGTTGTCCCTCGTCTCGCGGGTGCAAGCGTCCCAGCAGATCACAGCTCGGCAGATGTTGAGATTGTTGTGCCACATGGCCTCCACAGTTCATGTGACACCCATGGCCCGCCTTCACATGCGATCTGCTCAATGGACCCTAGCTTCCCAGTGGTTTCAGGCTGCTGGGGATCTAGAAGACGTGATCCACCTGTCCACAAGTTTTCTCAATTCCCTGTATTGGTGGATGATTTGGTCCAATTTGACTCTGGGACGCCCTTTCCAAATTCCTCAGCCACAAAAAGTGCTGACTACGGATGCGTCTCTCCTGGGGTGGGGGGCTCATGTCGATGGGCTTCACACCCAGGGAAGCTGGTCCCTCCAGGAATGCGATCTGAAGATCAATCTCCTGGAGTTACGAGCGGTCTGGAACGCTCTGAAGGCTTTCAGAGATCGGCTGTCCCACCAAATTATCCAAATTCAGACAGACAACCAGGTTGCCATGTATTACATCAACAAGCAGGGAGGCACCGGATCTCGCCCCCTGTGTCAGGAAGCCGTCAGCATGTGGCTCTGGGCTCGCCGTCACGGCATGGTGCTCCAAGCCACATATCTGGCAGGCGTAAACAACAGTCTGGCCGACAGGTTGAGCAGGATTATGCAACCTCACGAGTGGTCGCTCAACTCCCGAGTAGTGCGCCAGATCTTCCAGGTGTGGGGCACCCCCTTGGTAGATCTCTTTGCATCTCGAGCCAACCACAAGGTCCCTCAGTTCTGTTCCAGACTTCAGGCCCCTGGCAGACAGGCATCGGATGCCTTCCTCCTGGACTGGGGGGAAGGTCTGCTGTATGCTTATCCTCCCATACCTCTGGTGGGGAAGACTTTGTTGAAACTCAAGCAAGACCGAGGCACCATGATTCTGATTGCTCCCTTTTGGCCACGTCAGATCTGGTTCCCTCTTCTTCTGGAGTTGTCCTCTGAAGAACCATGGAGATTGGAGTGTTTTCCGACCCTCATCACACAGGACGAAGGGGCGCTTCTGCATCCCAACCTCCAGTCTCTGGCTCTCACGGCCTGGATGTTGAGAGCGTAGACTTTGCCTCTTTGGGTCTGTCAGAGGGTGTCTCCCGCATCTTGCTTGCTTCCAGTAAAGATTCCACTAAGAGGAGTTACTTCTTTCTATGGAGGAGGTTTGCCGTCTGGTGTGACAGCAAGGCCCTAGATCCTCGCTCTTGTCCTACACAGACCCTGCTTGAATACCTTCTGCACTTGTCTGAGTCTGGTCTCAAGACCAACTCTGTAAGGGTTCACCTTAGCGCAATCAGTGCATACCATTACCGTGTGGAAGGTAAGCCGATCTCAGGACAGCCTTTAGTTGTTCGCTTCATGAGAGGTTTGATTTTGTCAAAGCCCCCCGTCAAACCTCCTACAGTGTCATGGGATCTCAATGTCGTTCTCACCCAGCTGATGAAACCTCCTTTTGAGCCACTGAACTCCTGCCATCTGAAGTACTTGACCTGGAAGGTCATTTTCTTGGTGGCAGTTACTTCAGCTCGTAGAGTCAGTGAGCTTCAGGCCCTGGTAGCCCAGGCCCCTTACACCAAATTTCATCATAACAGAGTAGTCCTCCGCACTCACCCTAAGTTCTTGCCAAAGGTTGTGTCGGTGTTCCATTTGAACCAGTCAATTGTCTTGCCAACATTCTTTCCCCGTCCTCATTCCTGCCCTGCTGAACGTCAGCTGCACACATTGGACTGCAAAAGAACATTGGCCTTCTATCTGGAGCGGACACAGCCCAACAGACAGTCCGCCCAATTGTTTGTTTCTTTTGATCCCAACAGGAGGGGAGTGGCTGTGGGGAAACGTACCATATCCAATTGGCTAGCAGATTGCATTTTTTTCGCTTACGCCCAGGCCGGGCTGGCTCTTGAGGGTCATGTCACGGCTCATAATGTTAGAGCCATGGCAGCGTCAGTGGCCCACTTGAAGTCAGCCACTATTGAAGAGATTTGCAAAGCTGCGACGTGGTCATCTTGTCCACACATTCACATCTCATTACTGCCTGCAGCAGGATACCCGACGCGACAGTCGGTTCGGGCAGTCAGTGCTTCAGAATCTGTTCGGGGTTTAGAATCCAACTCCACCCCCCTAGGCCCATGTTTATTCTGTTCCAGGCTACACTCTCAGTTAGTTGGATAAATTGTTAGGTCAATCTCAGTTATGTCCTCGCCGTTGCGAGGCCCAATTGATCATGTTTGTTGTTTTGAGTGAACCTGGGGGCTAGGGATACCCCATCAGTGAGAACAAGCAGCCTGCTTGTCCTCGGAGAAAGCGAATGCTACATACCTGTAGAAGGTATTCTCCGAGGACAGCAGGCTGATTGTTCTCACAAACCCACCCGCCTCCCCTTTGGAGTTGTGTCTTCCCTTGTTTTGTCTTGCTACATATGGGACTGACTAACACGAGCCGGTTCGGTCGGGAAGACGGCCGCGCATGCGCGGTGCGCATGGGTGCGCGAGGACTAGCAAAGGCCTTTGCTAGTAAAGTGTTCCAATTGGAGGGGCTGCCGTGGACGTCACCCATCAGTGAGAACAATCAGCCTGCTGTCCTCGGAGAATACCTTCTACAGGTATGTAGCATTCACTTTTTCAAAAACCATTTACTCATGTAAATGGCTGTTACACTGGTAAATAAGTTACCTAGAAACTGCACACCCTGTGTGCAGATAAGTTTATTCCTCGTTTCACAAGACACACATTTTTACCCACATTTTTTTGGAGGCATTCCTAAGGCAAGGTTAAATCAAGGAAAGAAAGAATGTATGTAGGTTTGCATTTTCACAGAATAAACACCTACATGAAAGAGCAGTTGGAAATTTCTGCAAGTGCCTTTTGTGGGCATTTTTCAAAGAGAGATTATACTGGTACTTTCCCTTTTGAGACCTGGTGCAAAATCCACAGCTAAACATATCCTCTGTATATAGCACATGTGAGCCTTGATAGTAAGTATAATACATGGGACACATGAGATTTGTAGAAAGTTCTGGTGGGAGTTTGCAGTATGGATCACCTTGGGAGTCCTGGCAGGATTGGTATTTTTGTGGATCTGCAGCTGGGAATGGACATGGATATCCATGGAGTCTTGGGGATGAGGTTTCCATTAGAGAATGACATTGGGACAGGAACCCTCAGTAAACTGCAGTACATCTGCAGTAATGGTAATTTAAAAACAAATGTATGGAGACGGGTTGAGGATGGGGTCAAAGCTTGTGGGGACAAGGTGGGGGATGGTGACAAATTTGTCCTCATGTCATTCTCTGAGAAGTTTCCGACTAAGTGATATTCCATAAGTATTTACCTAGAATAGGCTTCAGATAGTTTTTCAACACCTAACTAGGTGATTCTCTAACCTGTCCTGAGGGAACTCCAGCTAGTAAAGTGTATTTGTATTAAAAACCAGTCACAGGATCTTATTAATAAGGGTTTTTCTTTCTAATTTTGTGCCTATGGTCTGCCGATGCAGAAAGCTAGTGTGGACAAAAGCATGTGGTAAATGAGAGCTCAACACACACGTTAGCAGGTAAGCGATGGAGAAATGGGTTCAGTACCTGAAATAACTCAGTGGACAGCACATAGTATGGTAACAAGCCTAAATCTATTCTGCAGCAAGGCAGACAAGTCCACAGGACATGCTAATGTAAGCATAATGTGAGAGATCTACCCGATCTGAGGCGGCACATAAGGGTTGGTTGCCCTGCTAGTCTAGTGGCCCCCCCTCCAAAAGAATGAAAATGAATGTTAGGAGTTTTCTGAGCTACTCCTTTGAAGCTGCTGTTAATGATTTGCAGAGATGCCAAGAGTGGCCCACCGTTATTTTGGAGATTGAAGGCCAATGTGTAAGGTTTTTCTCACAGACTCCAGGCAGGTCTATCACTAGTTCTGACACATGTACATTACAAAAACTAACAGTCTAATCAATACATAGAAAATAAAATGTATTTTGTCTACCTTGTTGTCTGGTCATTTTATTTTTCTAATCGTGTTGGTCCTAGAAACCAGTCTTCTCTTAACTCTTTTGCCAGGGTCTCCTGGTCCATATGGCATTTCTTCTCTGTTCATGTCCATCATTCATCTCCCTTCTGTGTCCCTGCCCCTATCTTCCTGCCATATCTTTATTCCTGCCCTGTCCAGCAGCACGTCTCTGTGTCCCTATCCACCCTCTCATGTCCAGCATCATATCTCTATATCCCTATCCCTCCTTATGTTCAGCTTCTTCCCTTATTCCTCCTTCCCCGTTATTCTCCCTTCCCCAGGACCAGCATCCCCTTTCCTTTCCTTTTCTCTTGTCCTCCCTTCCCCCCCTTCCATCCAGGTTGTGTCCTCTTTCTCTCACTTCCATCCAGCGTCCTGCCCTCTTTCTCTCTCCCACTTCCATCCAGCGTCCTGCCTCCTCTCTGTTCCTCCTTCTTGACCTAGTGCCCCTGTTGCTGCTGCTTCTGTAGATGAGCAGCAGCAGAGGCAAAAGAAGCTACACTCGCCGCAGAACCAGACGCTCCATTGGCATGGCTGCCAGCTCTGCCTCAGAACAGGAAGTGATGTCCAAGGGGTTGGGACCAGCAGCTGTGCCTATAGTGAGCCCAGCTCTGCAGTGAGTGTTGCAGCAATTGCAGGAGCAACAGGAGGGAGGTGAGGAAAGTCCCAGTGCTCATGCTGCACAGCAGTGAAGAACTACTGTGTGACATTTTTAAAAAATGGTACGTGTCCATGCATCCTAGAGGGAGCCCTGACCAAGAGCCAGAATGCATGTGAGGAGGGTTCAAATGCTTATGAGCATGAGAAGGAGCACAAATGCGTGTCACGCACCAAATGATGACTTGGCATGTCTGAAATTAGACAGCTGATTATGTTCAGGTAATATCGATGATGATTTGTCCTTTTGGAAAAATAAGCAAAGGTATTGGCCAAAACTAGCAAACTTGCACAAGGGATCTTGTGCATTCCTGCTACCAGCATGTCTTCTGAGAGCACATTTTCTGTTGTGGAAAGGTCTGTGGAAGAAAGGAGAATTCCAAATCTTGAGATTGTTGATGACTACTTATTCATCCACAGTTTAAAATCATAGCAGGACTTTGATTAAAATTTAAAAATATACATGTTTAATGTTTTTCTTTGGTTGTATTGGTTATAGGCCTACAAAAGTCCTTACATAATATATAAAACTGTAAAACATGCATGGGCAGGAGCAGATCTTGTGGGGATGGGGTCAAAGCTTATGGGGACAGGGTTGGGATGGAGTTTGTTTGCGGGGATGGCGACAAGCTTTGTCCCTGTGTTATTCTCTAGCTTGCATGTCATTTTATGCTCCTCACTTTAGTGTAAGGATCTGATGCAAGAAACATACAAGGGGGTTTCACCAGTGAAGGCAATAATTTTCTAGACCAGGGCTTCCCAAACTGTGGGTCATGACCCCAAATGGGGTTGCTAACTGGGTGGGCTGTAAATAGAAAAGTCATCAGCCCTTGTCTCCAGGTGTGATGTGCTTCAATGCCCACGATAATGGGGTTGTGGTCACCAGAAAGGTTCATAGGTGCTGCTCTAGACTCTTGTTTCTGACTAGTTAAACTGTTCAATGTAGTTGATGTAGCAAAATCCTTGTTGTGAAAAATGAATCCATAGTAACCATTTTCAAGGCATCATAGCTATTTTAATTACAGCTGTACCAAATAGCATATTTTACTATTCGGCCAAATACAAATATTGAAAAATATTATTCAACTGAATACGAATAATGGGCTTTGAGACTTAATAACAAGTAATAAAAGAAGTGATATGAAATCGGAGATCATTTCAGTAGGGTTATCACAGTAGAGCACCGGATTATTCGTATTCAAATGCAAATCATTATTCGGCCAAATACAAAAAATGTATGTGGAGCCAAGTCGAATCAAATACAAATATTCAGTACAGCACTAATTTTAAGTGCAGCCAGATTTTTTTCATGATGTCTTTAAAATATTTCACTTATATTTACAAATGCAAAACATTTAATTTTATAGTTCTACTGTTGTATGGCTGTAACTATAACCTTATCTTTCATGTCCTTTCTCTGTTGTCCTCAGAAATGTCTCTACTGAACCCCATTCTCAAGCCCTTAGTTTGGATGCTGGGGACCTGGGTATCAGAGCCCCCTGGAGATGGCATCTTCCCTACCATCCAGCCCTTTCACTATATGGAAGAGATACAGATCTCTCACGTGGGACAGCCTGTGCTGAACTTCATGTAAGTGTGACACTGCCTTCTTGTTCTTTAGATATCCAGCATCTATGCACCTGGAAATGGAAGACAGAGATGAGATGGAATTGAGATACTCTGAGCTCTGCTTACATATTTTGTCTCTTCTTTTTTTTTGGGGGGGGGCGGGGGGGAGGGGAATGAGGCAGGGAGATGATGGCACTAAATGACTGTATGATGCAAACTTGTAGATCTCATTGCGTTTAGTACACCATGTCTGCTCTGGCTCATATCAGTACTAACTGAATATTGCTTTTGTTGAAAATGATCTGATGGTCTTTATGAAAAAAAAAAAACCTGATGGCTCATTCAAGCGTTCTACTGAATGAGTGTTTATATTTCTAAAACCACTATCATAGTTGGTGATAATTGGTCCCTATTTAGAAATTGAATCGGAGAGGGTGAGGTATAATAGGCATGAAACATGAGCTTAAGTATTGTTTGAAATGAACTTGCTCTGTAATATGTTTGCTAAGATGAGGTGGTAGTTTTTGATCCATACTAAAGCAGAATTATAAATGTTATCCACAAAATCACATTTTTCACTCTCTAGTTGCATATTTTCAGGTGCATCCTAAGCAGTAACTTCAACACAAAACTACAAAAAAAAAAAAACTAGCCCCAAAAAGCCTGCCCAAATAAAAATACTTTCAACTTTAGCATGAAAAGATACGTAGCCTTAAGCTGTCTTATTTCGCCTGGTAAGATATTTCACAGTTTGGCAGCAGATGCCTATGATCTGTTGTTCCTAAGGACCACATCTAGAATCACATAAGTATTCTGAAGGCAAACCATTGGTCAAGCAGATGTTTCCATTTTCACCAAGAAAGCAGTGAGAGCTGCCAAATTTTTAAAAAACAGAATCAAAATCTTAAAACAAATACAGTACAATACGTAACAAATGTATGGACAGTAAAGCAGGAGTAATAAGTTTCAAATCCTGAGCATTAGCATTCTTTACCAGTTGCAGCGCTTCAAGAGTCAAATGTGGAGGACCCAGAAGAACAACATTGACATAATCAAAACATAGAAACTGTACACCTGCATCACAGAATGAAAATCAAAATCATTCAAATAAACACAGAGATGATGCAACACATGCAATTTTAAAAATATAGACCACAATATACTTTGCATGTCCAATCTGGTAGAAAATTCTAGCAAGATATGTCACTTCAGTTTTAACTGGAATTTCAACATCAGCCAAAGTGACTGACTGGAACTCAGGCACATTCTCTGAGGTGACCACCATGACTTCTTTGTTATGTAAATTGAACATAAGATCCTGTACCTTAAGCCAGTCTGCCAAAGCCTGAAAGTGAGAGTTAAGGGCAGTACCATAATACTCCTTACGAATGGAAAAAGGCACATAAAGCATAATATTGGCTGCATAAAGGTGACAATAACACATGTTTTAACCCTAGAACGCATGACGTTAAAAATATACATATTAACGTCATGGGGGGCCTTTTAGGCCCCCATGCACATAATGTAGAAAAACACACTTAAATAACTTTCACAAGTTTATTTCAAAATTGCTCAATAAAATATGAATAGTGGACAACATTTTAATTATAATTTTTCACAGAAAACACCAAAAAATCTTTTTTTTCCCAAATTTCACGCAAAGACATGAAAACACACAAAAATGCATAGAAATCTATAGCAAACTAGCTGCAGCTACATTTTTATTCTAACTTTCTTTTCTATTATATTAGTCTTCCAAACAATTCTGACATGTTATTTTTTCAGAAGAGTGTTCTTTGCAAACAGTTTCCTTACAAGTGGAACAATATCGCTCAGTTTTCCTCTCTGTTTCTTGGACACATGAAACAACGCTTTCGTTTTCTTTCTCCTGGCTCTGGAGTAATCTGAAACTGTACGCCACACCGTTTCATTGCTTCTTTAGTTTTCTTTGGCAAGCATTTCAAGTCGCTTCGCTCTATCATGTGAGGTATTACAAGTTCATGACAAAGGTCCTTCAAGAATAAGCGTCTCCTGTCCTTCCTCTGTGCATGAAATTCAGGATGAGTTTCTGTATAAATAATGAATGAATTTAGGGCTGCTACATCAAGCATATTTGAAAATAGTACTACAGGCCATCGTTTTGTTTGCCTCTTACACGAATATTCTCCCACCATCTCATCCATTTTATCTACACCTCCTTTTGTTGCATTGTAATGCAGGATGATTTCTGGTTTCAATTTTTGGTTATTGCTGTCAACACTGCAATCGTGATGCATGGTACTGAGTAAAATTACAGATTTCTCCTTCTTTGCCTTGTAAGATACCAAAGTCGCTTTGTTATTGAATCCAAAGACACTCTCATAAAGTGCTCGCTGACGATTGTGTTTGAGTGCTGCTGGAATTTCTCGTCTGTTTTGCTTTATAGTACCAACAAGTGTAATAGCTTTTGCAAGCAGAAAATTGCCTAGTTCAACATTGGTGAAATAATTGTCCATGGTGATGTTTCTACCTGAATTGAATATTGGAACAGCAAGAGTTTTGACTATTTCAGACCCCAGATCCTTCTGTACTGGTGCACCAACCTCTTTGCCACAGTAGATTACGCCATTTATGCCATAATAATTTGCAGAATCACACATCCAGAAGATTTTTATACCGTACTTGGCTGGCTTGCTGGGCATGTATTGTATGAATTTGCAGCGTCCTCTGAACGGTACAAGTTGCTCATCTACAGTAACATTAGTACTAGGATTGTAAAGTTTTGTGCAATTTTTGATAAATATGTTCCAGATATAACTGATAGGGGCTAATTTATCTGTTTCAAACCTCGCTGCACGAGTTCGCTTATCATCAAAGCGAATGATCCTTCTAATTTCCTCATATCTGCCCACTGACATTGTCGCCTTATAGTGTGGATCAGAAAGTGGGTCCAGAAATAATTCTCGTATTGGGACATCATACGATTTTTGACTCCCTGCCAGCAGGAAAAGTCCAATATATGCATAAAGTTCCTCTTTTGAGATATTTTTCCAGGACTTATTTTTTGCTGAAGCGATACGTCTTCCTTCTAGGTTTGAACATAATAGGACCTCTTCTGCAATATTGTCAGAAAAATAAGTACAGAATACATCTTTAGGGGTAAAGTAACTGGGACTTCCCACAGCTCCTTGAGCCTGTCTCACAATATTGTGTATTGGAGTACGTCCGACTAATGTAGGATTACTGTCCCAAAAAACATTCGTTTTGGATGTTCTACTTATCACTTCTTGAGGATCCACTAGATTCACTTCTTCATCATCAGAAGAATCACTGGATGAGGATGTTTGATTAGCTAGTGGCAGATATTCTTCATCAGACAAAGATAGTTCACTTTCATCATCGCTTTGAAACATAATCGCTTCAATCTCTTGGTCAGTCAGACACTTGGAGGAAGACTGTGCCATTGCTGACTAGATGTTAGAAAATGAAACAGATTTCCTCTCAACAGCTTATCTTATCACAGGTCCTTCAGCAATTAGCTCACAGTGTATACTGTCCTCAGAGTTCAGAGGACCTGAGGTGATGTCATGGCCTTATCACTCCCTCCAAAAATCACATGACATCCTCACATGTTATTATCCACACCCTGGCCCCTCCACCAGCATTACTGAGTACAAATAAAGTAACTTGAGACACAAACACTTCTGAGAACATGATAAAAACAGCGGGGGCCTAAAAGGCCCCCAATTCGTACAGATGTAGTTTTCACCAAACAAGCATTGTTACACCATAATGCCTATGAAAAAAAATTATATGAACAACTGGATATTATCAACAATGACATACTTGAGTAATACCTTGAGTTTCAAAATTCTAACTAAAGTAATTTTGCAGATAATAGCAAAAATGTAAGCATGGGGGCCTAAAAGGCCCCCAATATGTGTTCTAGGGTTAAAGAGAAAAGGCTGCTTGTATCCCTTCCCAAATTAGCATAAACCAGTCATTCTCAACTGGGAGAGGTAAAAGAAACCAATGCTATATATGAGAAAGTATATTCTTTTTATTTGCTTATAGTTTCTTATGAGAGATTAATACAGTTTTCTGTCTGCATCTCTGAAATATTCTTCTGAATCGGTAGCTTATATCATCTGTTTCAAACAATGATTCTTTCTCTGCAAAACTGTCCCTCTCACAGCTTATCTGATTTCCAGCATTCTTCTGCTGTTTACCTTAGTCTCCCTCCCAGGCCCGCTTGCCTGTCCCCTAAGGGTATCGTAAATTCCAGAGATCATGCAGGCTCATCAATCTTTAACAGACTTCAGAGTTCTACATCTCTGACGTACTCCAGAGTTATACAGACTTTATCAATTTCTGACCTTTTAACCCATTTCATAATGCATAACTTGTGCTCATATACAACTCCCCCCTTGAAGACCTTGTAAAGGACTTCACTTATGGTTTATGACCTTGGTGTTACAGAAAACATAAATCACAGCCTAGTCCTGCACCTAGGACGTGTCTCACCTTTATTTCATTAACTTAGTCTACATATTCTGTGTTAGTACTCCGGCCGCAGGCTGGCTTAGGTTGCAGGCCATTCAGATTCCCTTAGCAGGATGAGAATCCAGTTCCTGTCTTTTACCCGTCATGGCATACGACCTCATGAGCACTAAAGGGCGATATCAGTTTCCTGCATAAGTGTCTAAATCTTAGTCACATTGTTGTGTGAGTCACAGTTCATGCCAACTGTATAGGCAACATATGACAGGTATTGGGTTATGTGTAACAAGGTAAGATGGTTATAGTGATATGTATATATTGCCCTTTTTTAACCTTCCCCGGGCCTTATGTTACTTACAATGCCTTCCCATCTGAATAATCCTAGAGAAGGACAATAATGCAGAGTAAAAGAAATCACAAAAAATTTAAATATTATCTTCAACATTTTAAACCTCTGCGTCAATATGTAGTCTTTCATATAGAGCATATTGATGTCCTATAGGTTCTTTCTTTCTTAGAGCAGTTTCAATTAATTGTTGCACTAAACTCCTAATACAGGGTGTTATGCAGCAGATAAGAAGTACAAATATAGCAACAACAATTATTATTGCGGTTAAACTAGATACTATAAAAGTTTTCCATTTCCCAAAAATATTGTCCATCCACCCAGTCTAGGTGGTATCTATACCAGAATTCTCAGCAGGTTCATGTGGCATCTAATTGAGCAGCAATACCTTTAACTGCATCTCGAGTGTAATTAATGAAGCGCTGTTGATTATAATAAATGTAATTAATCCAATCAACATTCTTGTTAATAGTGGACCCCACCAAAACAAAGAGGATCAAAACCTGCAGCAATTTGGTTGCGGGCCTTGAATTCGTCTGGCACCCCCCTTGGTACACCTATTGGGTCAATATAAATTCTATCATCAAAGGAACCAGGGACTTCTTGCTTCTTTCTAGAAAGAACTGGATTATCAATTGATTGGGTTACTATGGTAAGTGGAATTACTAATTAGACTAGACCACATTTGCCTTGCCAGTTGGTGGGCAGCATTGAGTATAAGGTTTTTGTTCCACAATATCACCATATGTCTGCCCGAGTACGGGAAAAATCAGAAAATACAAGGTCAGTGGTAGAGGTCAAGGTAGTGTTACATAGTGAAAGGTTACCAATTGAATAAGGATTCAGGATTTTTTTTTCTCAGGTTAGACAGAGCTCAAAAATTGTCCTAGGGACTGGTGGTCTGAATACCGGGGGTGTTTTTGCTCCTTTGGGTAGGTCGGGGAACTATAGACTGAGGGAAAGGCAGTGTGGTTCAATAGTTTTACTGGAACCCTGAAGCAGTTTTAATGTGCACATGGTTCCATTGTAACCATTTACCAAATTTAAGGCAAAAGGGACTGCTTAAGGCTCAGGGCGAGAAGCAGAACAAACATAACAATCAGATACGTTTAAACACCGGATAGTATACTGAATCCAATCTAGCCACACATTAGCTTCACCGAAACCAGTCTCAAGAATAAAAGTTTCCTTAAGGCTGGTTACATTGAGGAGCTTAATAGGAATCTTTGCTTCTGAAATTTGAGGTAGTAAATGATTAAGTGAACTAATATTAGATAATAAGTACAAGGTTACATTTTCCCTCTTCACAATACATTAGCCCATGTCGTGCATGGAGATGTATACTGACTCATTTCAACATAAGTATACAAATAAACATAATGTTGACAATACCATCGTTGCCAGTCTAAAGATCCACAATTGGCTATACTACAAACATCCAATTGTAATGTGACTAGGACATGTGTGCTGATAGACGTAAAAGTATGAATAATAAAAAGCCAATAGTCCCTAATCATAAACAGAAAAATTAACAACAGATAAGACTATGTGAAAAATTAACAGATAATACTTTCTAGCCGTATTAATACCAGCGCGAACACAGCTATGCCCACAAACAGTAGTCCCCACATAAGTAAACTTAAGGGTCTGTGGCTCCAGGCACTGTTGTTTCAGGGTTGGGGCTGCATAAGGCAAAGATGTCTGTACAGGAGACTGGTTGTCAGTTCGCTGCTGTGGCTGACAGGGCCTCAATTCAGAAAAGTCCAACATAAACAGGATCCTTCCAAGTTTTATGAGTATAATGTTTGTGGTGTACTAGATTTCCTATTTTCAAGGCCTTGGTATTTGCTGTACCATCCCCCTTCTGTCTGGCAGTTCCTGTAAAATGCAAGACAGAATGTGATTAGAAAGTTATAGTGCAGTGTAGGGATTATGCCGTGGGGATGCTCACACAGGCAGGCATCATGTTGCATCTAGAAGACTTCCATTTAGAGGGCCGCATGGTGTCCAGGAAGGTAAATAGTCCATATAATAGTTGTCCAATTCATGAGGAACATGTCATTAACTTAAGGATGTTCTCAGATTTCATTCGTTGCACAGTTCAAGGTATATATAGGATAAACAATCAGTTGCATAAGTAATATTAAAACTGAGTTTGTTAACCAAAGAAAGAAATTAATATATGAGTTTATACCTAGTAAGCAGAAAGGACTTAGCGTCAGAAGAAGAGAACCAAAGAAAGAAATCATCATGACTCAAAATGTAACTGAATTAATTAAAGATTATACAAAAAGTGTAATATTCCATCAAGTCAAACCAACAGTTTAAATGCTAGAGTTTAACAATTTACCCAATAAATGGAGTATGTCTTTAAAGCACACAATTGAGTCCAACTAAAAGTATCCTTCCAGCAATGCAGCTGTAGATGTCACTGTTTGGATACTAAACAGTCCCATATAAGATTGGGTCTTGCCACGTTTTATGGGTGAAATTCTTTTATACCAGCTGGTCAGGCTGATATGTGTAAACAGGATAACATGATGCTTCTGAAAGGTGTCAACTTCATAGTAAATAAGGGTGCTTTGAATAAAAACAATTAAACAGAGCAATGTACTTAATATCTGTCCAGTTCCTTTCAATGCTGTTCTCAGGTTTTGTACCCTATACAATTCTGTTATAGTTAATTTAGAATAAAATCAATTGGCATTCTGGTCTTAACTAAAAGAATATATCATAATTCAGATACATATTCCTGTTCAAACACTTCCATATATATATTCACGTTGCTCATTCTTTCTAGCTAACTTGCAATATCTTTTCTATACATGCTGTTATACCATCATGCCCTCCTTCCAACATTTTTCAGCTCATTACAAATAGACCTCATTTTTTTAAAAACATTTCCATAACTTTCTACATAAAATTTTCCAAAACTAATTGGGAAATTGCTTCCAACTTTTTCACAAGGTTTCTCCATTCAATTCAAAACATAATTTTAAATCTTTATCATAGGGCTATTACAAACAAGCTTCTTAAAAGCATTTAGATAGGCACATTTCATTTATGGAAAAACAAATTAGGGAAAAATAAAATTCTATATTTGTAGTAAGAAAACTAATTCATGGCTGGCATAACAAAGAATATTAGAGCATCAAGTAGTTAGGAGTACAATTTTTCCATGTATACTAAACAAAAGTGGAGTGGAGGAGTGGCCTAGTGGTTAGGGTGGTGGACTTTGGTCCTGGGGAACTGAGGAAATGAGTTTGATTCCCGGCACAGGCAGCTCCTTGTGACTCTGGGCAAGTCACTTAACCCTCCATTGCCCCATGTAAGCCGCATTGAGCCTGCCATGAGTGGGAAAGCGCGGGGTACAAATGTAACAAAAAAAAAAAGGGCACAAAGAATACAGAGAAAAAAAGGGAAAAATAATTCAACATGACGGCTGTTTACAATGATCATCAAAAATTGTATATATGTTATTTTAAAGCATTCCTCATGTTACTGAAATAATATGGTGAAAGAGAAAGTAATTTAAACCAATTAGGGGCTAGGCAATCACCTAGAAAGACACTGTCTGTATTCTGGGGCAGTATAAAACATTTTCTCTCAAGGCACATAAAATATCTTAACTTCGTAATCTAAACATTCATCTAGATTTACTTTTCCTGTGAGGCAGTTTCTGTAGAATCTCAGCTACCTGAGGTAGAGTGACACCGATATTAATGAACTAAACAGATTAAGTACTTCAGCAGACAAACGTTGCCTTGCAGAAATCACAGCAAGACAAAAAGTTCAGCAGGACTGTGTTAAATCCTGTGGTGATAAATCTAATACCATAAAGGTAAAATTTTGAATGCAATACAACAAAAATCAAAGTTAAAAAAGAAAAAATCCTAGCGAAACAGACAAAAGACATAACCTATAGCTGTACAATCCAGATGGGGCAAAGAGATCTTCCAAGTAAAAGGAATCTCTAAGGGTATGCCTAAAGAGAAAGAAAGACCCTAAATTCTGTACTGAATGTGAAAACAGTACACTGCAGCTGCAACCAACACATTAAAAATATTGATAAGAGACAGAATATAAGTAGTGAACATACCTATTATGGAATGAAAAAAAGAAATCTTTTGTTATAGTGCATACGCAACTAATTTGTATTCAGAAGAGAAACTTTTTTATATGTACTTATTGTATTACCCACAAAATTGGAGAGAGAGCAAAAAACAGGCAAAAGTGACAGACTAACAAGTGAAAAACAAAGAATTAAGAGGTTATAAATTAGATCATACTATTGAAATGCAGTACCGGGCATATCCTTTAAATAAACATGGTGTTATTCACAAATATGCATAATAAATTACCAAAATAGTGAAATAGAATTATATGCAAAAGAAAACACTGATGAGAGTTAAGCCAAAATAAATGAAACCGTAAAACGAAACTGGTCTGTGACTGGGTATGGTTTTTTTCTTTGATGAGGCAAAAATAGTGCCAGGCCAGCAGTTAACCGCTTCAGACCAAGAACAAAAGGCAAGCCAAGCCTTTTCAGTACGGCGGGATCTCAAAGCTCACACAAAGAAGAAAACAGAAAGCTATGTACAAAGGGATAGGAAAAGAAACTTTGCTTACAACTAGAATTAAATATATTCCCAGTTACAGTGCTGTAGAGCCATAAAATCAAACATTAAAAAAAAAACCCAGGATGACAAAGAAAGCCTTATGTGGCCACATAGAAGGGATTCTCTTTAGCAATCCTGTGCCTTTTTCCCTTCTTTTTATAAAACACTATAGCATGAGTAATCCAAGGAGTCAGAGCAGAAAAAAAAGAAGCATGGTTAGGAACAAAGAAAACCCAAAGAATGTGTGGGGAAATATTGCCTGGCCAATTTACTTCAATTCTTCGAAGGAGTAAACAAACATGTGGACAAAGGGGAGCCGGTTGATATTGTGTATCTGGATTTTCAAAAGGCGTTTGACAAGGTACCTCATGAAAGGCTACAGAGGAAATTGGAGGGTCATGGGATAGGAGAAAATGTCCTATTGTGGATTAAAAACTGGTCAAAGGATAGGAAACAGAGAGTGGGGTTAAATGGTCAGTATTCACAATGGAGAAGGGTAGTTAGTGGGGTTCCTCAGGGGTCTGTGCTAGGACCACAGCTTTTTAATATATTTATAAATGATTTTAGAGATGGGAGTAACCAGCAAGGTAATTAAATTTGCTGATGACACAAAGTTAATCAAAGTCGTTAACTTGCGACAGGATTGTGAAAAATTACAGAAGGACCTTATGAGACTGGGAGACTGGGCTGCTAAATGGCAGATGACGTTTAATGTGAGCGAGTGCAAGGTGATGTATGTGGAAATAAAGAACTCGAATTATAGCTACGTCATGCAAGGTTCCACGTTAGGAGTTACGGACCAAGAAAGGGATCTGGGTGTCGTCGTCGATAATACACTGAAACCTTCTGTGCAGTGTGCTGCTGCAGCTAGGAAAGCGAATAGAATGTTGGGTATTATTAGGAAAGGTATGGAAAACTGGTGTGAGGATGTTATAATGCAGTTGTATCGCTCCATGGTGCAACCGCACCTTGAGTATTGTGTTCAATTCTGGTCACCGCATCTCAAGAAAAATATAGTAGAATTGGAAAAGGTGCAGCGAAGGGTGACTAAAATGATAGCGGGGATGGGACGACTTCTCTATGAAGAAAGACTAAGGAGGCTAGGGCTTTTCAGCTTGGAGAAGAGACGGCTGAGGGGAGATATGATAGAGGTATATAAAATAATGAGTGGAATGGAACAGGTGGATGTGAAGCGTCTGTTCACGCTTTCCAAAAATACTAGGACTAGGGGGCACGCAATGAAACTACAGTGTAGTAAATTTAAAACAAATCGGAGAAAAAGATTCTTCACCCAACGCATAATTAAACTCTGAAATTCATTGCCGGAGAACGTGGTGAAGGCGGTTAGCTTGGCAGAGTTTTAAAAGGGGTTAGACGGTTTCCTAAAGGACAAGTCCATAAACCACTACTGAATGGACTTGGGAAAAATCCACAATTCCAGGAATAACATGTATAGAATGTTTGTACGTTTGGGAAGCTTGCCATGTGCCCTTGGCCTGGGTTGGCTGCTGTCATGGACAGGATGCTGGGCTCGATGGACCTTTGGTCTTTTCCCAGTGTGGCATTACTTAAGTGCTTATGTAAGATTTGAACAAAAGTCAAGCCACATAAAAATATATTTAGCAAGAGTAATTACAGCAGATATCAAAGAGTTATTCTGTGTTGGCTCTGGGATGTCAAAATGAATTTAATAGTTAAATTGTGTCAATAACTACTACTACTACTTGACATTTCTAAAGCGCTACTAGGGTTACGCAGCGTTGTACAATTTAACATAGAAGGACAGTCCCTGCTCAAAGGAGCTTACAATCTAAAGGACAAATGTACAGTCAGTCAAATAGGGGCAGTCTAGATTTCCTGAAAGGTATAAAGGTTAGGTGCCGAAAACAACATTGAAGAGGTGGGCTTTGAGCAAGGATTGGAAGATAGGTAGGGAGGGGGCTTGGCGTAAGGGCTCAGGAAGTTGATTCCAAGCATAGGGTGAGGCGAGGCAGAATGAGCGGAGCCTAGAGTTGGCGGTGGTGGAGAAGGGTACTGAGAGGAGGTACAATAAGTCTCTGCCAAGTAAATTTACGGGACACAGTAAGGCAGACAATAAAAGAACTATGACTGCCTATCCAGAGAAATGAATTTTAACAAACCCATTTTGATAACATACTCATGGGATAGCTTTAATTCTGTTTAGGAACTTCATAGGGGCATTGGCCAAAACTAAACTGTACGAGGCTGAGAATAATTCAATTAATGCTTTTAAAGTGGCGAATCAAAAGATCCATGCACTGGCCGACAAAAATCAGTTTGTTTTTGGTTCCATTTATGGAATTTAGTACGAGTCTTAGGAAAATCTGTTTTTTCTAGTGGAAAGCATTTAATTACTTTCTCAGGAGGCGTGGCCATTATGAATGTATTGGGTGTCTAATATTTTAAAACACCTATTCTCACAAACGAGACTTAGGACCTACTAGGAACTTACTATGAGCCCTGGTATTTTAGAAACACCCACGACTGATCAGACCGTAGAACCTACCAGCTGGGCTTGCTCGCACTTTTAATACTGTTAACAAAAAAACAATTAATATGTTAAAAGAGGTTTCGTAACTTACCCTTCTGCGTGCTAAACGCACCTATTGGCGTGCTAATATGGAAGCGCGTTACCACTCCTGGGGTAACGATCGCCGAGTGGCTTATCCAGCACTCCCTATATCCAATCAATTTCACCTGTCCAAGTCAGCTCAAGCGTCCCAGAGCCGATGACTCCTCTTCGGAGTTCTCCCGGAGTTTCACTTATATATTTCTCCCCTCCTAGGATTTCAAAGGGACCCAGAGGTCACTATTCCCCTGGTCCCTTGTACCACCCTAGGATTATCACTGTCTTTCCACTCTCACTCCAGTGTCCCAAATATCCACTACTCAGTATTGTGGAGTGTTGAAAGACTAGTGGTGTTTAGTATTTTTACCACCTCTCTAAACTATAATATATAATATAACAGCTTTAGAGAGATAAAATACAAGGCTACACATATGAGAAAGCAATGTTAAAAGATTTATTACTTACCACTGTGCAGGCAAACCTGCACTGGTGATGTCCCAGAAATCCTGACTCTCCGTTACACGTCAGAGGACACCCATGTTTTTAAAGAGAAAAGGCTGCTTGTATACCTTCCCAAATTAGCATAAACCAGCCATTCTCAACTGGGAGAGGTAAAAGAAACCAATGCTATATATGAGAAAGTATATTCTTTTTATTTGCTTATAGTTTCTCATGAGAGATTAATACAGTAACATAACAAGATGTTTTCTGTCTGCATCTCTGAAATATTCTTCTGAAATGGTAGCTTATTTCATCTGTTTCAAACAATGATTCTTTCTCTGCAAAACTGTCCCTCCCACCACAACTTCTCTGATTTCCAGCATTCTTCTGCTGTTTACCTTAGTCTCCTTCCCAGGCCCGCTTGCCTGCCCCCTAAGGGTATCGTAAATTCCAGAGATCATGCAGGCTCATCAATCTTTAACAGACTTCAGAGTCCTACATCTCTGACGGACTCCAGAGTTATACAGACTTTATCAATTTCTGACCTTTTAACCCATTTCATAATGCATAACTTGTGCTCATATATACACATCATAATACCTAAACGGGTCACAAATAAAGATTAAATAGCATAGAGAAGAGACAAGAACCCTGTGGTGCTCTAAACTGTATCTGCTCAACTAGATTGCTTTTTTTCTGTTCCTGCCAAGCTCTGATAAAGGGGAGGGGCATTTTTACATAGCTGAAACTGCTAGAATTATTGGCAATATCTAGATTTATTCAAAAGGAAAGTTATTAATATCTAGGGTAGTTTTAAAAGTTTAATAAACTGTAAGGTCCTTGATCAGACACTACCATTTGGGTCCATTAAGCTAGAGAATTCCCTTGATAGCAGCACTTAGCTGACACTTTGGGACTTATAAAAAGCAAGGAAGAGGGAACAAAAAGAGGAGAAGGTACCCAAAGAGAAAAGACACTCACAAATCACTAAACCCAAAACACATACTAGGAAATGTAGTTGGAAAGCAATGACCACAAATGCTCACAGTCTAAGCAATAAAATTCATGACCTTCAAGCCCTGATGTTGGAGACTGACTTGGACATAGTTGCAGTCACAGAGACATGGCTCCATGGTTCCCATGAATGGGATGTAAACATACCAGGCTATAATCTTTTTAGGAAGGATAGAGAGGGACGTAAAGGTGGAAGAGTAGCTCTGTATGTGAGAGATGATATCGCAGCAACTGAAATGACAGGGAAGTGGGGAAAGGAAGAAGCAATATGGATCACCTTAAAAAGAGAGGATAGAACCTTGGTCCACGTGGGTGTTGTCTGTAGACCCCCGACACAATTGGAAGAACTAGATAAAGATCTGATCGCTGATATTCAAAAGTTGGGGAAGAAAAGAGAGGTGCTGTTGTTGGGAGATTTTAATCTGCCGGATGTAGATTGGAAGGTTCCGTCTGCAAAATCGGAAAGAAGTAGAGAGATTGTGGATGCTTTCCAAAGTGCTCTGCTCAGACAAATGGTGAACGAACCCACAAGGGAGGGAGCCACATTGGATCTGGTGCTCACAAATGGGGATAGTGTGTCAAATGTCCAAGTGGCTGCACACCTGGGAAACAGTGACCATCAAACGGTTTGTTTTGATGTAACGGCTCATGTTAATGGCGGCCACTCTAAACTCTAAGTCCTGGATTTCAAGCGAGCTGACTTTAACAAAATGGAAGAATACCTGAGGAAGGAGCTGATGGGCTGGGAGGACATACGAGAAGTGGAAGGACAGTGGTCCAGGCTAAAAGAAGTAATAAACAGGGCCACAGACCTTTATGTAAGGAGGGTAAATAAAAGCAAGAGAAAAAGGAAAACGATATGGTTATTAAAGCAAGTGGCTGAGAAAATAAAGGCTAAAGAGTTAGCGTTCCAGAAATACAAAAAATCTCAAGTAGTGGAACACGGGGAGGAATACCGGATGAAACTGAAAGAAGCCAAGAGAGAGGTACGTCTGGCGAAGGCGCAAGCGGAAGAACAAATGGCTAGAAATGTACGGAGGGGAGACAAAAACTTCTTCAGGTATATTAGTGAAAGGAGAAAGACTAAAAAGGGGATTGTGAGACTAAAAGATACAGCAAAACGCTATGTAGAAAATGATGAAGAAAAAGCCAATTTGCTAAATAGATACTTTTGTTCTGTTTTTACTGAAGAAAATCCTGGGGAAGGACCGAGAGGGACTGGCAAAAGTACACCTGAAAACGAAGTGGATAGAGCACCGTTCACGGAAGAGAGTGTATATGAACAACTTGGAAAGCTAAAGTTGGACAAAGCCATGGGACCGGACGGGATCCACCCCAGAATACTGAGGGAACTCAGAGAGGTTCTGGCGGGTCCTCTTAAAGATTTGTTTAATAAATCCTTGGAGACGGGAGAGGTTCCGAGGGATTGGAGAACGGCGGAGGTGGTCCCTCTTCACAAAAGTGGGGATAGGGAAGAAGCTGGAAACTACAGGCCGGTAAGCCTCACTTCGGTTATTGGAAAAGTAATGGAAGCCATGCTGAAGGAAAGGATAGTGAATTTCCTGGAAGCCAATAAGTTGCAAGATCCGAGACAACATGGTTTCACCAAAGGGAAGTCGTGCCAAACGAATCTCATTGAATTATTTGACTGGGTGACGGGAGAATTAAATCAAGGACATGCTATGGACGTCATCCACTTAGATTTCAGCAAAGCTTTTGACACGGTTCCCCACAGGAGGCTCTTGAATAAACTAGAAGGGCTGAAGATAGGACCCGAAGTGGTGAACTGGACTAGGAACTGGTTGACGGGCAGACGCCAGAGGGTGGTAGTGAATGGAGTTCGCTCAGAGGAGGGAAAGGTGAGTAGTGGAGTGCCTCAGGGATCGGTGCTGGGGCCCATTCTGTTCAATATATTTGTGAGTGACATTGCCGAAGGGTTACAAGGTAAAGTTTGCCTTTTTGCGGATGACACCAAGATTTGCAACAGAGTGGACACCCCGGAGGGAGTGGAAAACATGAAAAAAGATCTGAAGAAGCTGGAAAAATGGTCTAACGTTTGGCAATTAAAATTCAATGCGAAGAAATGCAAAGTGATGCACTTAGGGAGTAGAAATCCAAGGGAGGCGTATGTGTTAGGTGGGGAGACCTGATAGACACGGACGGGGAGAGGGATCTTGGGGTGATAGTATCTGAGGACCTGAAGGCGATGAAACAGTGCGACAAGGTGGTGGCCGTAGCAAGAAGGTTGCTAGGCTGTATAGAGAGAGGTGTGACCAGCAGAAAAAAGGAGGTTTTAATGCCCCTGTATAAGACGTTGGTGAGGCCCCACCTGGAGTATTGTGTTCAGTTTTGGAGGCCGTACCTTGCGAAGGATGTTAAAAAAAATGGAAGCGGTACAAAGAAAAGCTACGAGGGATGGTATGGGAGTTGCGTTCCAAGACGTATGAAGAGAGACTTGCTGACCTGAACATGTATACTCTGGAGGAAAGGAGGAACAGGGGTGATATGATACAGACGTTCAAATATTTGAAAGATATTAATCCGCAAACGAATCTTTTCCGGAGATGGGAAGGCGGTAGAACGAGAGGACATGAAATGAGATTGAAGGGGGGCAGACTCAGGAAAGATGACAGGAAGTATTTCTTCATGGAGAGGGTGGTGAACGCTTGGAATGCCCTCCCGCGGGAGGTGGTGGAGATGAAAACGGTAACGGAATTCAAGCATGCGTGGGACAGTCATAAAGGAATCCTGTGCAGAAGGAATGGATCCACAGAAGCTTAGCTGAAATTGGGTGGCGGGGGGAAGAGGGGTTGGTGGTTGAGAGGCTAGGATGGGGGAGGGCAGACTTATACGGGGTCTGTGCCGGAGCCGGTGATGGGAGGCGGGACTGGTGGTTGGGAGGCGGGAAATACTGCTGCACAGACTTATACGGTCTGTGCCCTGAAAAAGACAGGTACAAATCAAGGTAAGGTATACACATACGAGTTTATCGTGGGCAGACTAGATGGACCGTGCAGGTCTTTTTCTGCCATCATCTACTATGTTACTATGTTACTATGTAGATTGCTGGCCATTGTATCTTGTGGGCAAGCAACAACAGGTTAGAGTCAACTGAAACTAGGCTAGGACAGATCCACCCATATCCAACTGCTTAAGTCACAAAAGAAAGAATATCATGATCAAACAAATGCAGCAGAAATATCTGCAAATAGAAAGAAAAAAAAAAGCTGTATCCAAGGAATCAAGTCCCCACCAAAGGGTCTCAAACAGAGAAATAAAGAGTTCCCACTCCGTGTCCAACGTGAAAACCATGTTGCTGGACATCCAAAAGCATATATACTGATCAATATAGTCTTATTATTGCAGATATGGAGGTCATATGAGAAGTGGAAAAATAGTCCAGTCTGAAAGAAGCTATAAAAATGGCTACTGGCCTTTACATGAGGAAAGTAAATACAAGCAAATATGATTCTCTAAACAAGTGGCTGATTAAACAAAGGCAAAAGAGTTGAAACTTATGAAATACAGAAGTAGTAGTATACCTCACTTGCATTTGTCAACTGTTAATTATCTTTGTTATTTTGACAGGTGGCCACGCCCACTTGCAGTCAAACCAATCAGAATTGAGGATTTGCCCAAGCCCCATCCACACCCCACCTCTTTGACATCACCAGATATGGTGTCACAGCCCTGCCCCTTTTGTATAACCCTGCCCATTTTTGCATAACCCTTCCTCAAAATCCCACCCCTTTTGTTGACATCACAGGACGTGATGTCATACATTCCCCTTTTCCAAGATGGCGGCAACTACTATACATATCACACCACCTCCTGTTTCACACGACTCACCACCATCTTGGATGGGATCATGTGATGGGAAGTGACATCAAAAGCACCTGACACCACCAGGGGCGTAGCTGCTATGGGGCCACAGGGGCCCGGGCCCCTGTAGATTTGGCCCTGGACCCCCTGCTGGCGACCCTCTCAACACCCCCAACCCACCGCTTGCTTCCTTTGCTGGCGGGGGACCCCAACCCCCTCACCAGCCGAAGTCTTCTTCCTTTGTTTGGTTTCTCAGTCTGACGTCCTGCACATGTAGGACGTCAGACTGAGAAACCAAATGAAGGAAGAAGACTTCAGCTGGCGGGGGTTTGGGTCCCCCGCCAGCAAAGGTAGGGCGACAGCGGGCGGGGGGTAGAGAGGGTCGTCGTCGGGGGGGGGGGGGGGTCAAAGTTGTTGGAGGTGTCGGCAATGGGTGGGGCGGCGGGGGGGGGTGGCTAAAGTGTGCCCCCTCACCTCGGCTCTGGACCCCCCTACTACTGAAGTCTGGGTACGCCCCTGGACACCACGCTGTACAGCCTATGAGGACCGTGCACAGCTTAAACTTTTTTCTCTCTCTCTGTCAGGAAAGAAAAATAGGCATTTCCATAGCATCCCACAGATCAATCCAGAGACTTGTGGGTTATATCCCTCTACCAGCAGGTAAAGATAGAGAGAACCTCTGAGGTTCACTATATATGGTCATGTGCAGCCACCTTCACCTCAGTATTCTCTCTATCTAGCAGGTGGAGGGTCATAACTGCAGTTCTGCATTGCTAGGCTCCTGGCCGTCCCCCAGGCTGTTGAGCCTTTCTTGGGGTTGAGGTCTACCTGGTGGTGCCAGGTCCCTCCCTTTCCTCCTCCCACCAGTCCCCTGGAGCTTGCCTGGAATTTTTCTCATTTTTGGCTGTGCTGCTTTCTCCTGCCTCCAGCGAAAAAAAAAACCTCATAGCAGTTAAGAGGTGCCAGTAAGCCTTTAAACAAAACAACAGCAAAAAAGAAAAATGAAACCCCACTCTGGAGCCTAGAGCACAGCTGCGAGTCAGCTTGTAAGGAGGGGTTTGTTTCTGTTGGGCTCAGCTCATTACAGCAACGCCATCAGAAACAGCTAAGCAGAGCTCCTGGTGGTTGCTGGAGATAAGCATCTGGGTCTTATGCTGCTTGCACCTGGCATCCTGCTACCCTTTTGCCATCAGGCAGTTGTGTATTGCCTGAGCCAGGGAATTGCGAGGAAGCGTCAGAGCCGTCTCCAGCCTTTCTTCTTTGTGCCCTTCGGTAAGCACAATTTTTCTGAATCCCCCTCATACGGCGGCGGTTTCAGATGCGCTGGTAGAGGGGAAATCCTTCTCAGTTGTTTTTGGCAGGCGCATACGGTGTCTCTGATTCCAGTTCTTCGGCGTGTGCCATTTTCTCCCCTTCCACGTGTAGCCGCGTTTACTGACGCGCAGGCAGAAGACGCTCAGACTGGAAAGGCTTCTGCATCAGGGCCGTATTCACCCACTTCACAGTGCCGCCTAGGGGTTGAAGGACATCTCCTTTTCCCCAGAATTTGTGCTCCTGATGCACACAGCCTTCCTGCTCGTGGGGGGGGGCTCTTACTCGTCCCTCAGATTCTCAGGTGGCCCTGGCTTCGCCACGGCTGCTGCTGTTGACCAAGCGGCCATGTGTTGAGGTACCACCAGACCTGGAGGAGGCCTTGGAGGTAAATGATGGCCAGTTTTTGTGCGGCTCCCACTGGACTCTGTCGGATTCCCTGGAGGAGGGGGAGTTGCCACTGGATGGGGGTGATGATCCCACAGTGGCACTCCCTTTAGGAAGGAAGATTTCCCTACCCTCATTGCTCGGGCCCTTGAAGTCTCCCCCACTCGGACTCAACAGCTGCGGTCGCTCCATCAGTTATGTCAGGGATTAAGAGGCTTCCCAGGACATTTCACATTCATGAGGCTATGAAGTTCCTCACAGCAGCTTAGTGAGACGCGCTGGATGCCAGGTTGCATGTAGTGAGGGCTAGGTCTCTACACCTTTATCCACTTCAAATGGAAGAATTGGAGTCTTTACCTATGCCCACAATGGATTCCTTAATTACAGTGGTGACAAAAAAGACCACTGCTGGTGGAGGGTGGAACGCCCCTGAAGGATCCCCAGGACTGGAAATTGGAAACTTCCCTGAAAATGTCCTTTGACGTGGCAGCCTTGTGCATACAGGCGTCCGTTTGCGGGTTGTATGCGGCACGGGCATGCCTTTCTTGGGTGCAGAAAGTGGATGACCTGGTTAGTTCCTTTCCATCTCAGGAGGCTGGCCTCACATATTTGGTGGATCTCCTGTACAATCTCCTTTGTGCTTTGGCTAAGGAGGTATTTTTGGCAAGTGAGGACTCACCACTGGCTTTGGCTGAGGCATTGGGTGGCTGATATGGCTTTCAAATCTCTCCTGGCCTGCTCTTTGGAGATGACCTGGAGAAAATTGATAAGAACCTAGGGGACTCTAAAGGGAGAAGTTTGCCCGAGGATAAGCCTAAGTCTGGCTTTCGCTCCTGGTCCGCCCATGCTTGTTTCAGGGAGGCGAGGCGGTATCAGCCAGGACGTTCCAGCTCCTTTCCAAAGCCTCGTTTTCAGCAGAAGCAGCAGCCCTTTTTTTTGGGGGGGGGGGGGGGGGATGCTATACCGGAGGACCTTCCACTTATCTAGCACCAACCATTAGGTCACAATGATGGGGCCCTGGTCCATCCCCCTCCATTAATAGGGGAGTGGCTGTCCTGCTTTCTGGTGGAATGGATCAGGGTTACTTCTGACAAATGGGTCTTGGAGATTAGCCAGGATGGATACAAACTCGAATTCTCCAGACCTCTGGCAGATTTGTTCATAGAATTGCTGTGCAAGGCTGCTACCAAAATGGCAGCAGTTCAAGAGACTCTTGTGGCCTTAGTCTTGGTGCAGTGACGCCTGTACTGACGTCAGAGTGCAACCTTGGACGCTTGAACTCCCTCTCAAATCACGTCAAGAACCTTGGAATACAGTTAGATTCAAGACATACTCTGATTCCCCAAATCCAAGCAACCGTCAAGAGCTGCTTCTACTATTTACAACAGCTACGCTGCCTCTCTCCTTACATCGAGAAGGTAAATCTTATCCCAGTTGTGTATGCCATGATAACATCAAGACTGGATTACTGCAATGCACTATACAATGGTCTGACTACAAAGGGCCTGCACCAGCGCCAGTTGATTCAGAATGCAGCAGCAAGACTCATAGAAGTTTGCATGCAACGTAACCACATCACACCATTTTTGCAAAAACTTCATTGGCTTCCAGTACAATACAGGGCTAAATTTAAAACTCAATGTCTGATCTTCAAGGCCCTGAAAGGAAATGGCCCTGAGTATCTGAAGAATAGGATGATCCTCCATGCACTGTCAATGACACTAAGGTCCTCCCAAGGACTTTCAGTAACTACACCCTCTGCAAAAGATATTACATGATATGATACCCGCAAGCGAGCCTTCTCCGGAGTAGCCCCCACACTCTGTAATGCATTGCCTGAAAGACTCCGCTTAACACAAGACTGCCTCTACTTCAGGAAGCAGGTGAAAGCTTAGCTCTTCAACCAAGCCTTTAATGGAAGAAGTAACTAACTTGTTAGTCTCACTCACACACACAAGGATTGACGCGGGACATGTTTATCCACTCCTAACCTAGCTGAGATAATATTTAACCATCTCTCTGACCTCATGTGCAACTTTCTTCAAATCAATCACCTTACTTTTTAAACTCTTCCTACTTTCTTACTCATCTATGTGTTACAACTTTGCCTTACCCTTCACTACCAATTATAATGTTCTAGTACATATTGTGTTGTCATTGCAGGTAGTATTGTTGTTTGAATATTTTTACTGCTCTAATTGCCTATTGCTCATGTTTGATCTATTCTTACTGTACACTGCCTTGAGTGAATTCCTTCAAAAAGGTGGTAAATAAATCCTAATAAATACTCCATTTACTTTGTGTTGCCCAAAAAGGACGAGGCCTTCCGTCCCATACTAGATCTCAAGGGCATGAACAGGGCACTGAGAGTCGGGCATTTTTGGATGGAAATCCTGCATTCGGTCATTGCGGCAGTGCAACCTTGGGAGTACCTGACCTCTCTTGACATCAAGGAGGCCTATCTGCACATTCCTTTTTGGCCATCTCACCAGTGCTTCCTCTACTTTGCGGTAACCTTTTTCCAAGGTTGTGGTAGTGGTTGCAGTGTTTCTCTGGAAGGAGGGGAATGCAGGTACACCCGTGCTTGGATGACTGGTTGATTCGAGCGTCATCCTACACAGAAAGCATGCAGGTGACAGAGAGGGTGGTCAGTCTCCTGAGATCTATGGGTTGGATGGTCAATCTACCCAATAACCAGCTGGTCCCATCACAGTCTCTGGAGTACTTGAGGGTGCTTTTCAATACTTGAGCAGGCACCGTTTCCCTTCTGGAGGCTCAGCAGCTGAAGATCCATTCCCAAGTGGTGGATCTGTTGTGAATGCCTGCCCCCAGTGCGTGGGATTAAGTGCAGGTCTTGGGCTCCATGACATCCTCGTTGGATGTGGTTCTGTGGGCTAGGAGCCATATGAGAGCTCTTCAGCTGTCGCTTCTCAGCCAATGGTCTCCACTGTCAGAGGACTACTCGGTACGCCTCTCCTGGATGCTTCATGTGTGGCTAGCCATGCGTTGGTGGTTGCGCCCAGAGAATCTCCACTTGGGGATGCCCCTAGCCACTCCAAAGTGGGTGGTAACATAGTAGATTACGGCAGAAAAACCAACAATTTAAACTCATATGTGCTACTTTATGTGTATACCTGACCTTGATTTGTTTCTGCCATTTTCAGGGCACAGACCGTAGAAGTCTGCCCAGAACAAGGCCCACCTCCCAACCACCAGCCTGCCTCCCACATCGGCTCTGCCACCCAATCTTGGCTAAACTTCTGAGGATCCATTCCTTCTGAACAGGATTCCTTTATGTTTATCCCACGCATTTTTGAATTCCGTTACCGTTTTCATCTCCACCACCTCCTGCGGGAGGGCATTCCAAGCATCCACCACTCTCTCCGTGAAAAAATACTTCCTGACATTTTTCTTGAGTCTGCCCCCCTTCAATCTCATTTCATGTCCTCTCGTTTTACTCTCCAGAAAAGGTTTGTTTGCGGATTTATACCTTTTCAAATATTTGAACGTCTGTATCATATCACCCCTGTTTCTTCTCCTCCTCCAGGGTATACATGTTCAGGTGCGCGCAAGTCTCTCCTCATACGTCTTGTAACGCAAATCCCATACCATTTTCGTAGCTTTTCTTTGCACCGCTTCAATTTTTTTTTACATCCTTAGCAAGATACAGCCTCCAAAACTGAACACAATACTCCAGGTGGGGCCTCACCAATGATTTGTACAGGGGGCATCAACACCTCTTTTCTTCTGCTGGTCACACCTCTCTCTATACATCCTAGCAACCTTCTAGCTATGGCCACTGCCTTGTCACACTGTTTCGTCGCCTTCAGATCCTCAGCTACTATCACCGTACCTATCAGACTCTCCCAGCTTAACACTTACGTCTCCCGTGGATTTCTACACCCTAAGTGCATCACTTTGCATTTCTTCACATTGAATTTTAATTGCCAAACCTTAGACCATTCTTCTAGCTTCCCTAGGTCCTTTTTCATGTTTTCCACTCCCTCCCGGGTGTCCACTCTGTTACAAATTTTAGTATCATCCGCAAAAAGGCAAACTTTACCTTCTAACCCTTCAGCAATGTCACTCACAAATATATTGAACAGAATCGGCCCCAGCACCGATCCCTGAGGCACTCCACTACTCACCTTTCTCTCCTCTGAGCGAATTCCATTTACCACCACCCTCTGGCGTCTGTCCGTCAACCAGTTCCTAATCCAGCTTACCACATCAGGTCCTATTTTCAGCCCATCAAGTTTATTTAAGAGCCTCCTGTGGTTAACCGTGTCAAAAACTTTGCTGAAATCTAAGTAGATGTCTATAGCATGTCCACGATTCAGTTCTCCGGTCACCCAGGCAAAGAATTCAATGAGATTCGTTTGGCACGATTTCCCTTTGGTAAAACCATGTTGTCTCGGATCTTGCAACTTATTGGCTTCCAGGAAATTTACTATCCTTTCCTTCAGCATCGCTCCCATTACTTTTCCAATAACCGAAGTGAGGCTTACCGGCCTGTAGTTTCCAGCTTCTTCCTTATCACCACTGTTGTGAAGAGGAACCACATCCGCCGTTTTCCACTCCCACGGAACCTCCCATGTCTCTAAGGATTTATTAAACAAATCTTTAAGAGGACCCGCCAGAACCTCTCTGAGCTCACTCAATATCCTGGGGTGGATCCCGTCCAGTCCCACAGCTTTGTCCACCTTTAGATTTTTAAGTTGTTCATACACACTCTCTTCCGTGAACAGTGCTCTATCCACTCCATTCTCATATGTACTTTTGTCAGTCAATTGTGGTCCTTCTCCAGGATTTTCTTCTGTGAAAACAGAGCAAAGATCTGTTTAGCAAATTTGCTTTTTCTTCATCATTTTCTACATAGCGGTTCGCGGCATCTTTCAGTCTCACAATTACCTTTTTTGTCTTCCTCCTTTCACTGATATACCTGAAGACATTTTTGTCACCCCTCCACGGATGCCAGCCTGTCAGGCTGGGGGGCCCATTGCCTGGGCGTGACGGCTCAGGGTCTTTGGTCCCTGGGGGAGGCTTATTGGACGATCAACCGGCTAGAACTGAGGGCTATCCATCTGGCGCTATGGGAATTTCAGCTGTGGATTTGTGGGTGGCCAGTACGGGTGCTTTCAGACAACACAACAGTGGTAGCATATGTCAATAGGCAGCTGGCACCAACAGCGCCTTTCTTGTGAAGGAAGCATCGCTACTCTACCTCTGGCAGAGTGGCACTTGACACTCCTATGGATGGTACACATTGCAGGGTCTTTGAACATTGAGGTGGACTCTCTCAGTCGCCATGCGCTGGACCTGGGGAGTGGGAACTATCAAGTCAGGAGCTTGCTTACATCACAGAGTGCTGGGGGAGCAAGGCAATCAATCTGGTGGCTCGGGGAGTCAACACAAAAGTGCCCCACTTCAGCAGGGGCAGGCACCTGGATCACAGGGCATCGATGCATTGCTCCATGCATAGCCCTCTTCGCGCCTTCTCTACGTTGTCTCAGAATCGTGGGACGCATTGAAAGGCATCCGGTGCAGGTGACTCTAGCCCCGGATTGGCCCAGGCGCCTCTGGTACTCATACCTGATCCAACTGCAAATTGACAGCCCCTGTGACTGCTTTCCCGACATGGCCTACTTTGGCAGGGGCCAATAGCCATGGAGGATCCCTCCCCCTTTCGTCTTACAGCTTGGCTTTTCAAAGGGTGAGATTAAGGAAGAAAGGTTATTCGGATGGGGTGATTACCACCATGTTGCAGGTGTAGAAGCGTTCTACTTTGATGGCTTACGCACGCGTTTGGTGGATGTTCGGGTCCTGATGCTCAGCTGTGGGGCTGGGCAGTGTCGTCAGCATCGGTGTCGGTCATCCTTGCCTTTTTGCAGGATGGCCTTGATAAGTCTCTCTACTTGAGCTCTTCGAAGATTCAGGTGGCAGTTTTGGCCTGTTTTCAAGGGCGCCTTCAAAGGTTCTCGTTTGTGACCCACCCGGACGTTGTACACTTCCTGTGGGGAGTGAACCATCTGCGTCCACAATGTCTTCCTGTTGCCCTGGCTTGGAATCTCAGTCTGGTCTTGGGCTTGTTCCAGCCACCCCCCTCCCCCATTTGAGCCTCTGGATTGATTATCCTTAAAAGGTCTTACTTGAAGGTGGTGTTTCTGGTAGCCATCGCTTCAGCGTGGATGGTCTTGGATCTCCAGACTTTGTCCTGTAGGGATCCCTTTCTCTGCTTCATGGACGAGGGGTTTCTATTCGGATGGTTTCATCTTTCTTGCCGAAGTTGGTCTGTTTTTATATGAATCAGGAGCTCTTCCTCCTGACGTTTCACTGAGAGGATTATCTGGCTGAATACTGGGCCTTGCGGTGCCTGGTTGTCTGGCGTATTCTTCGTTACCTGGAGGTGACTAATGACTTTCGCCATTCGAATAATCTTTTTATCCTCTTTGCGGGTTTCAAGAAGGGCAGCCTGGCGTCTAAGGCCACAGTGACACACTGGCTGCGGGAGGCAATTTCTTCAGCGTTATGTGTCATCAGAGAAGACTCCGCTGTTAAGGGTGCAAGCATTTTCCACCAGGGCGCAAGCAACTTTGGTGAGAGAATCCACACCTCCTCCCCCTCACTTCCTCTCCCTTATCTTCAACACACCCTGTCTCTTCTCACAGCCCTCCTGTTTCTCTGTCTGTGTGAGCTCAAACAGGCTGCTCCTTCTCCTCCCAAAGACTGATGTTTTCTTGCAAAACTTTGTGTCTCGTGTCTGTTTTAAAAGGTATTGTTTAACAGCACGATGAAGCATCCCATCAGGAGGATAAAAACACTAGTTTTAGAACTCCAGGACAGAATTTCACATAGCCGTAGATGCATAGCCAGCTTTTCGTTAGGGGTACCGCACAAATCATGCAAAACACAGGAGTTCCTTTTGCAAATAAGACTACCCCTGAAACCTCTCCCTCTCCATCCCAGGCAGTCAAGGTCATATGAATGAAATGTATTGTCCAGGCATGACTGGATAAGCCTGCAGGCAGACCATAAGGGGCATAAAAGGACAACACGTGATTACATATAACAAAGTGGTATAACAAGGCAATAAGCGTTACTACCACTCTAAATACACCACCCAGTTACTTCCATCAGAAATATGCATTAGCTAAACATAGGTACCTACGAAACCCCTAACATACAGAAGGCCAGAAAGGGTAAACATCTCCTGTTGCTAATGAGATGTCGTTGGCTCAGTCTTTTTCTTAATGGTCTTGATGCAGAGACTGAGGGCTCTCTACTAGTAATTGATCTGACAGAATCACAAAACAGCGTTAGTGACCAGAATGTCCGGTGTGTGCCTGAAACAGTAACGGATGGCCCATTTTCGCCCCAGGAAATGACAGAGTCCTTGCTAGATAAACTTTCGTGTAGGCAAAACCTGTTCGAATCCCAAGAAGACAGCGGTCCATCTTTGCAGGATGAACTAACTAGTGAGCAAAAACTGTTCAGCTCCCAAGAAGTCAACGTTTCTGTAGCAGAAGACCTAGATAGTGCCCAGAACATACCCGTGACTGATAAACCCATGGATCTGACAGAAGATACGTTCGGATATACCATCGATGATACAGAATTATTTAAAGTGACTGAGGAAGTGGAAATCATGGGTCTTCTAAACCAGGTGGAGGAGTTGTCTCCCTCAGTTTCAAAGGTATACATGTAGTTTTGTTTGCTTTCTGACAAAATATGATCTGGTTGGTATACTTTGTAGTTTTTTCTTGAACCATATTTAATAGACTGTCAATATTCTGTTGCAGGTGAACGATGAAGTGTATAGAGACGCTGCAGAGTCACAGACGATCAGTGTCACATTTGTGTGGTGCTTGTGCTGCTGTCAATACGTGCCTG
Source organism: Microcaecilia unicolor (assembly GCF_901765095.1). Lineage (NCBI taxonomy): Eukaryota > Metazoa > Chordata > Amphibia > Gymnophiona > Siphonopidae > Microcaecilia > Microcaecilia unicolor. The sequence goes on from NC_044040.1 coordinate 133,428,330, forward strand.
AGAATGCCCAAGATATACAGAGACTTTTCAAATGGGCCTCTAGGCCTGAGGCTGTCTGTGATAGATAGTGGCACAGCATCGGTCTTATTAAGCAACCGAGGATCCACGCTTTTTACTGGAAAAGAATCTTCACCTCACTTGTACAAATGGTGGTTTTCTGCATTATGCATCACTGCTGGTACCTGCTGTGGCTAAAGACTGTCACAGTTACATGTTGGATAGGGAGGACTAAGCCAGCATGCATTCCTGAGATGACACCCTAATGTAAGCACAGAAACTACAGGCGCTTTACGAGAGACTTTACTTGGAGGAGCATATTCCAGGCATTATTCTGCTAGTTGGGTATAAAATGGAAATACTGATGGTTTTTAATGAAACTATTAACACCATCATGGACCTCATCAAAAGTGTAAAATCAGCACCTAATTCTTTTGAAAAGCTAGATGCTAAGGCAAAACTATTTGAAGGAGCGAGATTATATAAATTATATTGATTGTATTATACTCGAAAGAAAACTTGATTCCTTTTAAAAAAAAAAGTCTGTAGTTCTCAGTATGTTTGTATCTTTCAAACTTTGAGACGTGTTGAACAGTGACATGTAGAAGTGTAGATCACAGCCTGCGCAGGCTACTGTCATTGAATAAAATGTATGAAAAGGCAGTAGTAACCAATGAACCATATATCATAATAATAAAAATCATAAATAAAGCATCATGTCTGTTCTTTTGAAACGGTGTGAAAGGTTCAGGGCCTTCGTTTTTGGGTTTTTTCCTACATGTCAGAACATCTGGTCACAATTGACCTTTCGGGCAGTAGTGTTGGTGGGGGTTGGGAGAGTGTTGCAGAGGGGGGGGGAGTGCTCCTCCTTTTTTCCAATCATATTCCTTATAGACAAGCTTAACCAGAAACACCAGGCTGAACAGGATACTATAGTCCAGGGCTTGTACCAGAAGGAATAGTATGATGGAAGAATACAAGGTCTGAATGATATTTTTTAGTTTTTAAACTTAAAAAAAAAAACCCAGCATAGAAATGGAATCTACAGAGAGCAGCAGCTGTGATAACAGTAAGGTTTTAAAAACTTTACATTGTCTCTTCATACAAACTAACATGATCTTAACTTACCAAAGGCATACTTGTTCTACGCAAGGAGAACACAATCATTCTGTGTATTAGGAGCCAGGGAATAAGATTAAGAAAAAAGACCGAAAAGCACCTGGCCACATACTGCTAGAGCATGCTTACAGCAGAAGAAAAGATTCTGTCTCCACAAAATGACAGACTAAGTACTTGTAGGTTCTCAAACTATTGAGTTAAATCAATCAAGGTATTTAGGTACATATGTTAACATGTTGGTATACCGTATATTTTGACAGCGCAGAATGCAAACAGTGCAGCAACCCCTGATCACTCCTATTGCTCAAAAAAACATCTCACACAGAACCGAGATTCAGTATGGCAAAACAAGTAAGCATTTGTGCTTTGAAAAGAGCAGTTTTTTACATTATGCTGATTCTAATGCAAGGTTACTTGCCTATAGATGCAGAGTCTTTTTTTCTCAGCGCTTGATAGTCTTATAAAATGGCACTTGTAGATGCAGCCACATGTCGTCTTTATGGTGCTGTGTTGGTGGCAGGTACCTGCAAACAAAAGGGCGTTTGTTCATTAGTTGCATGATGATCTACTTTCTTATCTCCAGATCAAGAAAAAGTCTGCTGGTGAAATTTCAACATCAGGGGAGCAGGCATAGCCACAGTCATGCACCAAACAGAAACAAACACAACCATAGTGTCAAGAAAAGAGGACAGAACACAAGCAGTGCTGTGACTGCTGATCACCCCTACTGTTCAAAGAAACATTTCAACAGTTCATTAGTTGCATGATGTTCTACTTTCTTAACTCGAGATCAAGAAAAAGTCTGCTGGTGAAACTTCAACATCAGGGGAGCAGGCACAGCCACAGTCATGCACCAGACATAGAGACCAACACAACCATAGTGTCAAGAAAAGAGGACAGAACACAAGCAGCACTGTGACTGCTGATCACCCCTACTGTTCAAACAAACATTTCAACAGAGTGGTGGCTCAGCACACCAAAAAAGTAATCGCCTATGGGTTGTTTTTTTGTTTTGTTTTTTTTAAAGAACAACTTCCGCATCATGCTGATTCTAAATCAAGGTTACTTACCTATAGATGCTCCATCTTTTCTCACGACTCTTGATAGTTTTACAAAATGGCATTTGTAGCTGCAACCACATGGCATCCACACATTTGTGATGTTGACGGCCATCTTGTCAGCACTTGATAGTCTTACAAAATGGTGTATGTAGCTGCAGCCACACGGTGTCCAGTTGCAGTGTTGAAGGCCATCTTGATGGTCTCGGGTGACAGGAACCTGTGAGCTGTAATTTCATTATCCACAGGTCAAGAAAACGAGCCAACTGGTGAAACATCATCAGCTGGGCAGCCAGTGCAGATGCGATATGCCAAACCTAGAGTTAAATCCAATCATGGGGATCCTGCACAGGCAAATTGATACACGAAGCCTAGAAATAAATCCAATCATTTGGAAAAACAACCAAAGCACACCACCGAGAAAAGAGAAATAAGTCCGTCACCCTCTCAAGGAAAGAGGGAGAAAGGGAGGGTACATTGTGATACCAGCTCAAGAGAGCAGGTTTTTGGACGTGGACACCACCGGTGGTGATTATGAGGCTGGTAATGATTCTGAAACTGTGAGTAATTCTGTTGTAGACACTGTGTCTGAAAATGTTATAGTGGACCTGAACCAGTTTGTGAATAGATGGACTAGAACCTCACCCCTCTTTAATAGCATCAGTTATTGAGATGAATTTTGTTTTCTTAATAAAGATACAACAAGATCGTTCAGCGATATTCAAAATTCCATATGGCAGGGTATCCAACAAACTTTATATATATCATAAACAGTAGAGCAATGCCCAAGGATTACTTAAAAATAAGATTTATGCCTGGTGGTTTATATAATTCCTTGTATTCTGGAAGTTACAGACCAGGAAGAGCCAAGGCAGGGTATTTCTTAGAACAGGTCAGTAATTTTCTACAGAGTTACAGAGAAATACACATCAATAAGAACATAATATAAGCGTAGCCATACTGGGTCAGACCAATGGTCCATCTAGCCCAGTATCCTGTTCGGTGGCCAAGCCAGGCCAAAGAACCTGGATTAAAACCCAAATCATGGCAGCATTCCATACTACAAATACCAGAACAACCAGTTGCTTCCAAATGTCTGTCTCAATAGCAGACTATGAAGTTTTCCTCCAGAAATTTGTCCAAACCTTTTTTAAATCCAGATATGCTAACCACCATTACCACATTCTCCAGCAAAGAGTTCCAGAGCTTAACTATTCGTTGAGTGAAAAAAATATTTCCTCTTTGTTTTAAAAGTATTTCCACGGAACTTCCTCGAGTGTCCCCTAGTCTTTGTACTTTTGGAACAAGTAAAAAAATCGATTTACTTCTACTCAGGATTTTGTAGACCTCAATCATATCTCCCCTTATCCGTCTCTTTTCCAAGCTGAAGAGCTCTAACCTCCTTAGCCTTTCCTCATATGAGAGGAGTTCCGTCTCCTTTATCATTTTAGTCGTTACCTTTTCTAATTCTGCTCTATCTTTTTTGAGATACGATGACCAGAATTGAACACAAGGTGCAGACGCACCATGCAGCGATACAAAAGCATTATAGTATTTTCAATCTTATTCACCATTGCTTTCCTAATAATTCCTAGCATACCTGTTTGCTTTTTTTGGCCGCCGCCACACACATAACATTGTGACAGTTATCAGAAACAGAAGTGGTGGTGGGAGTTGTTATAGGCCTTTACAAAGTGCTCCCAATAGCCATGTTATCAGAGGGAAAAAAGAAGACATTTAGTATATCTAAATAACGTGGGTAATAACTTGTGTTTTGTGGGGAATCTCAAGGCACTCATGACCACTGTAAAGCTAAAAGACGTAGAATTTGTTACAAGAAGCCAGAAAGCTACATGCTGAGCTAGGATGGTCAGAAAAGAAAAAAGTTACATTGAGCAATGTAGTAGTTTTTTTTGAACAGCTTCTGGGTGTAAACATACAGGTCCTACATCATATAGACAGAAATGGCTAGTGTCTTTTTAAAACAAGTGACCATCGGCCATTCCTCAAGACTGTATATCTATTACTCTATCATGATCATTTTTATGGAATCTTAGATTAGATATCAGACAGTCCTACTGTAAGAAAAATTTCTGTAAACACTGTGAACCGCCTTATAGCCATAACCACACTTGCAAATTAATCTGTCATCTCTGTTTATCCAACACATGTGCAGTTCAGGTGGGCAGTAGAGAGAAGTTCCCTAAGTGATGGCTGTACTGCCCTTATAAGGAATGTTTAAAAGAGCATACAGCCCTGGTGTTCAAAAAGAGAGAGAATACTTGTCTAAAATATTTTGTGATGTGTGATTCTTAAACAGGAAAAAAGCACAAATGCAAAGTCAAAAAATGTCCGCAATGCAGTGATCCTTTACTGAATGGTGAAAAACATTTATGCTACATGACACGACTGGGTAGGCGTAAAACATCCAAAAGGTATATCATTTATGACTGTGAATGTATTCAGGAGACAGGATTACACATCCCCAATTACATCTTTGCAGTGGATCTTTACCGTGAGCATGAGTTGGAATTCAAGGGGGCTAAGCTGCCTCTCCGAGCTCATGGGTCTTTTATTGACAAACAGTTCAAGGAATACACTTTTCATAGCTCACAATGTGAAAGGGTACAATCGCTATTTCGTCGTCAGCTGATGCTTGAAAAGATGGATGTGGGTTTGCTAGCACAGGGCGGTAAGCTTTTACAAGGAGTTGATGCACTGGATAGTCGCTTTATAGATTCTCTACATTTTCTGCCCACAAAACTTAACAAGCTCCCAGAAGCCTTGAGGTTTGAAGACAGCAAAGGATACTTTCCTCATCCTCACTTTTTTTTAACATCATGGAAAATCAAAGCTATGTAGAGAAAATGCCTAAGGAAAAATACTATGGTGTTGAGAGCATAATGCCTGATGAGAAATTGACTTTCACATGATGGTAAAGCGAGAAGAAGCATAAGACGTTTGATTTACAAAAAGAACTTGCCGCCTTCTGCCTGTGTCCTGAACAGAGAGGAAATTATGAAAATGACGAGAGGGTTATGGAAGGTAGAGGTAGAAGAAATACTGGGAGGTGAGCCGACGACCCTAAAGAATTGTATGTCGCACTCGCTTCCATGTATATGGCTGTGTTCAGGTTTGTGTTTAAAACCGAGAACCATAACTCTGCCATTGGCCAACGATTATCATCTGCAGACCAAGAGATATTCAATCGCCAGCATCCGTTGGTTGATGTACATCGAGGACAAAAAACAAATAACATGTAAAGGGCAGTGAAATGCTAGTGGGTGACTATTTTCTCAACGGTTATGCCATTGTTAATGACGAGCACACAACCTTTTAATTTAACGGGTGCTTTTACCACGGCTGTATGATCTGTTATGATTCTAAAAAGCAGAATACACTAACAGACACTACCTTCGAGTTTCTCCACTACAAAACACAGTGCAAGGCAGATTACCTAAGAGAGAAAGGGTTTAAGGTAATAAGTATTTGGGAACATGAGTGGGACAGGTTCGTTAAAACAGATAGGGAACATGCAACCTTTCTCTGCAGAGCAACGTTACCTGAACCTTTAGTTCTATGGGACGCCCTTTTTGGAGTTAGAATAAATGCCATACATCTGTACTGTCAGGTTAAACAGGATGAAAAAAATACACTATTATGATTTTACCAGCGTATACCCTTTTGTCAGTAAAACTAAAGAATATACGACTGTTCCCCCCCCCCCCCCAAATCATTTATGAAAATTTTGGTTCCTTCTCTGACTATTTTGGGCTTGTGAAAGTCAAGGTGTTCCCACCGCATGGACACTCCCCCCCCCCCCCCCCCCCATACTATCTGTTAGGCTGCATGGTAATCTCATGTTTCCGTTGTGTCGCATGTGTGCCGAGACAAGTCAGTGGGAGAAATGTGCCCACGATGACGGTGAGAGAGCCCTGATGGGAACATAGTGTACTGTAGAATTGGAAGTGGCTGTCGCTAAAGGGTACAGGGTAGGAGAAATCTTTGGCATTTTGAACAGACATCTACACACTTCTTCGCGGAATATATAAACATGCACCTGCATCAAAAGCGGAAAGCATCAGGGTTTCCTCAGTGGTGTAGTGATTCTGAACAATAAAGCAGGTACATTGATGATTTCTACCAGAAAGAGGGCATGCTTTTATGTGCTGATCAGATAACTCTGAACCCTGCAAAACAACAAATTGCAAAACTATTCTTAAATGTGGGGGAAGTTTGATCAAAGAACAAATCTGCCAACTATAAGCATTGTGACAGATCCCGATGAGCTGTATATATACCTGTTTTCCCCTGAATATGCCTTGTCATCATGTTATCTTATAGACGATGACATGGCTTGCGTCACCTGGAAGCGCATGAAGAAACTTTGTGTGCTTCTGGGTTATACTAACATTTTCATAGCTTCTTTTACAACTGTGCATGCCTGACTAGAGCTGTACAGGGTTCTTGATGCGCTACAAGAATGCTGTCTTTATCATGACACAGACTTGTGATTTTTGTGAGCAAGGAGAGTGAATGGAATCCTCTACTGGGAGATTATTTAGGTGAATTAACAAGTGAAATCCCTAAGGGTGAGCATATCACAGAGTTTGTCTTGGCCGGCCCCAAGACATATGGGGAAGATTATCCAACAGTAAAAGGAATCACACTCAACAGTGAAAACAGCAAGAAGATAAATTTTTGCAGTGTGATGCAATGGTGCCAGCAGCTGAACAAACAAAAGTATCCAGCAAAAAGGAATTGTCAAGAACAAAGTTCAATGGCTCATAGAGAGTCGTGTGCTTAAAACAATCCAAAAGATCATATATGATAAAATGGGTTTTGGTTCCAAATTTTAGCACACAGCCGTATGGCTATTGATTATGTCCACACATAAGAACATAAGAGTAGGCTGCTGTGAGGTCCATGATGGTGTCGTAGCGTTTTACTGCACCAGACACGCTCAGATACTCTTCCTCAAGCACTGCTGTGAAAGGCTCTGGACCTCCGTGGATAATGGGGAAAAGGAGAGGGAAGGTTCAGGAGAACCCCTCAACCCCCACTGGGACCCACCTTCATCAGCAGACAACGTTGGAGCAGTTCGGGCTGACGTCTGGTCCCAGGCAAGCCTCTTCTCCTGCAGTCGGTGCCAGCGTGTTAGCGCTGGCTAGCAGTGTCGATGGGGTCTCCTTGAGCCCTGTCTTACGTGCGGCTCCCTCACAACCAGGAAGGAACAGCATGGAGTCAAGTCCTGCAGCTCAGTCTCCCAATGTAGAGGAGACAAACGCGCAGGGAGGGAACTTGCCCACGCGGGGAGAATCGATTAGGAGCAGCCAGCTGGATGAACAAATTTCAGCACAGATATTGCCATCACAGATAGTGAGTACTTTAAACCAGTCTTTAAAGGCTCCCCTTCCTGCTTCTTCTTTGGGGCTTTTGGCAAAACCAGCCATAGTGACAATGGAGTCACTCTGGGACCTGACATTTAACTTACAGTCTTCTTTACAACAATTGATACCTTAATTTCACTGGTATTTTTGGTTATTGTCTGAAGCAGTCCTTATCCAGGCACAGGCAACTGCACAGCAAACCTCAGAAGTGAAACTTCTAGATGAAAAAATTCAAAAACTGGAGTCTTTTGGTCAAGTCTCAATTAGGGACAGAAATTTTACATTTCGTAGATTGGAATTCTTAGAGACCCAATTTAGGAGATTAAATCTGAGGCTGACCAATTTTCCCAGATCACCTTTGATTACACCAATAGAAATGGTTAAAAAATATTTGATGGAAATTTTAGGAATGTCTGGGGACTCATTACCTCTGAAAACTCGGGCACAGTATTTGCAGAGTAATGTAAAACCTTCATCTGGAATTTCTCAACCCCAAGTAGGAGTTAATATGAACCTCACATCTTTCTTGGAATCCTCACTAGAGGTTATTACCCAGACAACAACTGTTGTGGTTTCCTTTGCTTTGGAGATGGATCGAGATGCTGTGTTGAAACTTTCTTTTTGTCATTTAGACTCTCTCTTCCTGGGATCTAAAATAAGAATTTATCCTGATTTGGCTAGAGAAACACAGAAAAGGCGTAAAGCCTTTTTGGCTCTAAGCCCAAGGACTTTGGCATTAGGTGCAAATTTTGTACTTAAATTTCCTTGCATATGTCGAGTATTATTTCAGTTTAAATAATTTCAATTCTTTGATCCCAAGCAGTTAGAAGAATTTTTGCTGTCTAAGGAAGAGATAAATGTTAGTCTAGTCATTGCTTGGAGTAAACTAGCTGGGTAGCAATAATTATAAATTGATTTCCTAGATTGGGTTTATTTAAGCTCTTGGATCTAATTTACCTAATTAAAGTGGGGAAAGATTTCTGTTATTGATAACATTGAATATTTCTTTATGTTAAGATTTTCCAATTTCTTGTATTATTTCTCTAAGAGCTGTATAATATATAATTTGAATAAAAATGAATGAAAAAAAAAGAGAGCATAAGAGTAGCCAACTGGGTCAGACCAATGGTCCATCTAGCCTAGTATCCTGTTTTCCAAACAGTAGCCAAACCAGGTCACAACTGATCTTGGAAATGTTGTCCCAGCCCCCAGCATCCCCAAAAATAACTTTCTCTCCAAACATAGAAAATCAATCACTAACTTCCCAAAAAAGGACCTAGGTAAAACCTAAAAACTATCTCAACCATCTGGTGCCTCCTAACCCCCTCTCCCCCGCTCCTACCCTCCCAAACCTCCCTCCCAGTCCCAACTACCCCACCAAACCCACCCTCAATACCCTTAACGTCTACTAGAGATTGTCATGGATGCCTCAACCCCCCCCCCCCCCCCATTACAAAGATTCCTTCCACCCCGCCAACAGCATAGATCTGCTCTACTTATTTATAAAGATACGTACGAATGTGAGAAATAAAATAAAAAGAGGGGGGGGGGGCGGAGTATGAAAGCCAACACTCCAACCATATGCACAGAGAAGTGTGACCCTTCATTATTAATAGTTTATAAGCGGTCCAGAACTTTAAAACAAAATAAGTGAGGTACATTGCAACAGTCCCACAATGGCAAACACCCCTTCCCCCCCCCCCCCCCACCAAGTGCATCACAGGTCCCACATACCAGAACTGGGGCCATGAGGTCCTGAGGACAATACTGGGCAAAACATACTACAACCAAACCGGACAGGCTAACAAAAAAACAAACAGGTCCCCCCCCCCCCCCCCCCCCAAAAAAAAAAAAAAAAAAAAATTTGCCTTAAGAGTCACACACCAGAATTGAGAGCTATGTATCCCGATTAAAAAAAAAATTTGCATGTGTTTTATTATTGTGCCTATTTGCTTGTAATTTTACACAGTGTTTCTTAACACAGAGCAAAGCGATACCTATATAAAGCATTGTTCTGTAACTATTTTTGTTAAAAAAAAAAAGAAAAAGTTTAATTATCTGTAACTTTTCCAAGTCAGTAAAACCTCAGAAGCTGCTATACATTTTATTCACGTGACCTTGCCTGCCTGCGATGGAGAGGGGAGGGGTTGTGGGGTTAGTCTTCTTTGCTAAAGGAACACCTGTGTGTTGCATGAGTTGTGCCGTTGTCCCCAAATGAAAAGCTGGCTATGCATCTGTGGCTGTGTGAAATTCTGTCCTGAAGTTCTGAAACTAGCATCTTTGTCCCCCTGATGGGGTGCTTCGTCGTATTGTTAAAAACAATATGTTTTAAAAACAGCCACATGAAATGGAGAGTTTTGCAAAAAAAAAAAATCACTGGGAGGAGGAGGAGGAGCAGCAGCCTGTTTGAGCTCACACAGACAGGGAAACTGTTATGGTACCTTGAAACAGGAGGGCTGTGAGGAATATGGGAGGGGGATGAGGGGGAGGTGATATGGATTCTTACAATACAGCACATCACTTCATCAGCTGGGGTTTGTTCCGGGAGCTTGTCAGCTTGTTTGAGTTAAAATCAGCATGTTTGCTGATCTCTGTCTTTTAGTCTGGATTCAGAAAGGAAGGGGATGTGGGGGATATGGGAGGGGGTGGGGGGAGGAAGTGGAGATTCTCACACACAATACAGTAGAAGTAATACATTTTTTCCAATTTAATGGAAGGTTATTTCAACAAAAGTCGGGATTAGCTATGGGAGTTACAATGGCCCCTTCTGTAGCCAATTTATTTATAGCCCGGTTTGAAGAGCAGTATGTTTATGGCTCTGTATTTTTTGAGCAAGTAAAGTTATGGGTCAGATTTGTAGATGACATTTTTTGCATATGGAGTGGTCAAGAAAGTCAGTTAATTCAGTGTGTTCAATATCTCAATGAATGTCATTCGTGCTTAAGATTTACTGCGCAACATGAGAGACAAGTGATTCCCTATATGTGTTGGTTAAAAAATAAGCATTAAGTTTTGAAACTATAATATACCGGAAGGACACAGGAATAAGTTCTTGGATTAGAGTAGCTGTCACCCAAGAAAACTTAGGGACAGCTTACCTTTATCTCAGTTCCTGAGATTTTGGCGTATTTGCTCGAATGATATGGACTTTACGGAGAAATCGAAAGAAACTGAAGAGAAGATTATATGAAAGGGGGGTACCCCAAACGAATAATCAATAAAGCATATAAGAGAGAGAAGTTCAATCATCATGAGCATCTACTGCTGCCACGAGTCATGGAAAATGTTGATGAGAATGTGTTAACCTGTGTACTGAGATTCACTGCCACTATGTCGAAAGTGACTTAGGCCATCAGGAAACACTGGGATATCATACAAACAGTACCGGTGTTTTCAAAGCCAAATTGAGATTTGCCTATAGTAGAGGCAATAATTTCAAGGAGATTTTGTCTCCAGCAGCTTTAAGAATAATCCCAGTTAAGAAAGATGAACATATTGGACATGTGATATGTGGAAGATGCCAGATGTGTGATATTATGATTGTCACTAAGGAGTTTGTGGATCCGTAATCAGGGAAGAGGTTCACCCTACGCTCAAGTACATCATGTTTGTCAAAATATGTGATATATTTCATTCAGTGTCCATGTGAGAAGTTATACATTGGACAGACTTCAAGGAAGCTAGTGACACGTCTTACGGAGCATACAATTAATATCAATATAAAGAAGACATCGGCTTCCCTTGCATACCATTGTGAACAACAGCAACATGTATTTGAATCATTACGATGCGTTATTTTACAACAGCTGCCATCTAGTGAATGAGGAGGAAACAGGAGGCGTTTACTTCTACAATTAGAACAGAAATGGATTTTTTGCTTGCAAACAATACATCTGAAAGGTTTAAATTCCAAAGTAGAATGGTGCCACTTCTACTAATATTTTTTGTGCCGAGAATGTCCGTAGGTGCTTGAAATTGATAGTGATCTGCAATACTTGCCAGTGATTGGTCTAGTTTTCTTCTGTTCCAGGCTTCGCCTCCACAACTAGTTCACAAATTGTTTCAGATACTTTTCTTCTGTTCCAGGCTGCACCTCCACAACTAGTACACAAGTTGTTTCAGGTTTATTGAATAACAGACCTTGACGTTTCAAGTCCCTATTGTCCCAGCATTATTTTCAGTGAGCATGGTAGCTAGGGATTCCCAGATGTGAAAATATGACAGACTGCTTGTCCCTGGAGAAAGCAAATTTACTAACCTGTAACAGATGTTCTCCGAGGACAAGCAGGCTGCTTGTTCTCACGACTGGGTTGACGTCCACGGCAGCCCCCACCAACCGGAACAAAACTTCGCGGGCGGTCCCGCACGCAGGGCACGCCCACTGCGCATGCGCGGCCGTCTTCCCGCCCGTGCGCGACCGTTCCCGCTCAGTTTTTTTCTATTCCGCGCTGGAGAGAGACGTGTTACCTTCTCTCTCTCTGTCAGCCCCGGAAACCGGATTGCGGCCTAGCCGCGAGTTTTTCTCTTTACGAACACGTTCGCGTAATTCTTCTTTCTTCTGTTAAAAAAAAAAGTTCTCCCCTTGCCGTCTTTTAGCCGTGGGGGCGCCTCGTTGCGGCCTTGTGGCCGCGCGGTCGTTTTCTTTTTTTGGGTGTGCTTTTCACCGCCACCATCGACGACTTTGACTTCGCCGACGCGATTTTTCCGTCGATGTCCTCGAAGGACCCGAGCGGATTCAAGAAGTGTGGTCGGTGCGGCCGGCAGATCTCGCAAACCGATACTCATGCTTGGTGCCTCCAGTGCCTTGGGCTGGAGCATAATACCAAGACGTGCACCTTGTGTCTCGGCTTGCGGAAGCGGACACAGGTGGCGAGGCAAGTTCTTCGGGACCATCTTTTTGGAACTTGCGCCGGCCCCTCGACGGCGCCGGATCTTCGGTACCGGTACCGATGTCGACGAAGTCGACACCGACCCCAGGAGTACAGGTACCGTTGGCCTGCCGGCGACGGCGGGGGTGAGGGGCCTTGCGGGCAATCGGCCCCGGCCACTCCCTCTACCCAGAGCCATCGGGACCGAACCCTGTCAGACCCAATCCCTCGAAGCCGGGGGGGTTCTACCTCCTCTTCATCTCTGCCGCCGAGCGCCGATGACGGGCACCGAAAGAAAACCAAAAAGCACCGTCATCGGTCGCCCACGGTGCACGGGACTACCAGCTCCGGCGCCTCCAGAGATGATTCGACGCCGAGGAAGCGGTAGTGCCAAGAGGAGCGTTCCCCCTCGGTTGAAGAGGTGTCGCTGCGTCAGTCCATGGGTGCTTCGGTACCGTCTCCTGGACCCGAGCAGCTTCCGGCACCGACACCCACACTGGCCCCCCTGCCTTTCCCGACAGCGGGCCTTGACGAGTGCCTCCAAGCCATCCTTCCAGGGATTCTGGAAGGGCTGATGCACCAGGTTTTGCCGGCACCGGGGCTGCTTGCGCCCCCGGCGCCGTTGATGGAGGCGCTGGTGTGCTCTAGCCCGATGCCGAGGCCTCTGACACCGACGCCGCTTGCGGCACCGGTGTCAACCACCACGCAGGTGGAATCGACGTCGATGGAGGGAGCTTCATCCCCGCCGGCGCGGGAGTCCACCGCTCGACGCCATCATCGAGGACATGGTTCCTCGCAGTCGAGACGGGCCCGGTTCAGGTCTGAGCTGCAAGAGCTCATGTCCGACACCAAGGAAGAGGCCTCGTGGGGGGAGGAGGAGGACCCCAGATATTTCTCCTCAGAGGAGTCTGAGGGCCTTCCCTTCGACCCCACTCTTTCACCGGAGAAGAAGCTCTCGCTCCCTGAGAGCCTCTCCTTTGCCTCCTTCATCAGGGACATGTCTATTTGCATTCCCTTCCCCGTGATCTCTGTGGATGAGCCGAGGGCTGAGATGCTCGAGGTCCTCGACTATCCATCACCACCTAGAGAGTCTTCCACGGTGCCGTTGCACAATGTCCTCAAAGAGACACTGCTTTGGAACTGGCTGAAGCCATTATCCAACCCCACCATCCCCAAGAAAGCGGAGTCCCAATACAGGATCCACTCTGACCCAGAGTTGATGCGGCCCCAATTGCCTCATGACTCGGCGGTCGTGGACTCTGCTCTCAAGAGAGCACGGAGTTCAAGGGATACCGCCTCGGCGCCCCCGGGGCGGGAGTCTCGCACTCTGGACTCGTTTGGGAGGAAGGCCTACCAATCTTCCATGCTCGTGACCCGCATCCAGTCATACCAGCTCTACACGAGCATTCACATGCGGAACAATGTGAAGCAACTGGCGGACCTGGTCGATAAGCTCCCTCCGGAGCAGTCCAGGCCTTTTCAGGAGGTGGTCAGGCAGCTGAAGGCGTGCAGAAAGTTCCTGTCCAGGGGTATCTATGACACCTGTGATATGGCATCTCGAGCTGCGGCCCAAGGTATAGTGATGCGCATACTCTCCTGGCTGCGTGCCTCTGACCTGGACAACCGCACCCAGCAACGACTGGCGGATGTCCCTTGCCGGGGGGATAACATCTTTGGCGAGAAGGTCGAGCAGTTGGTGGACCAACTACACTAGCAGGAAACCGCTCTCGACAAGCTCTCCCACCGGGCGCCTTCAGCATCCACCTCAGCAGGTGGACGTTTTTCCTGGGCCAGGCAGGCTGCGCCCTATGCCTACCACAAGCGTAGGTACACCCAGCCGGCCCGAAGGCCTCCTCAGGCACAGGGACAGTCCCAGCGCGCTCGTTCCTGTCAACAGCGTGCGCCCAAGCAGCCCCCTGTGCCTCCACAGCAAAAGCCGGGGACGGGCTTTTGACTGGATCCATGGGAACATAGCCGCCATCAAAGTGTCCATACCGGACGACCTGCCGGTCGGGGGGAGGTTGAAAGTTTTTCACCAAAGGGTGGCCTCTGATAACCTTCGACCAGTGGGTTCTCCAAATAGTGCGGTGCGGATACACCCTAAATTTGGCCTCCACTCCACCAAATTGCCCACCGGGAGCCCAATCCTTCAGCTCCCATCACAAGCAAGTACTTGCAGAGGAACTCTCCGCCCTTCTCAGCGCCAGTGCTGTCGAGCCCGTACCACCCGGGCAGGAAGGGCAGGGATTCTATTCCAGGTACTTCCTTGTGGAAAAGAAAACAGGGGGGATGCGCCCCATCCTAGACCTGAGAGGCCTGAACAAATACCTGGTCAAAGAGAAGTTCAGGATGCTTTCCTTGGGCACCCTTCTACCAATGATTCAGAAAGACGATTGGCTATGTTCCCTGGATTTAAAGGACGCCTACACTCACATCCCGATACTGCCAGCTCACAGACAGTATCTCAGATTCCGTCTGGGGGCACGGCACTTTCAGTATTGTGTGCTGCCCTTTGGGCTCGCCTCTGCCCTACGGGTGTTCACGAAGTGCCTCGTGGTGGTCGCGGCGTATCTACGCAACTGGGAGTGCACGTGTTCCCGTATCTCGACGATTGGCTGGTCAAGAACACCTCGGAGGCAGGGGCTCTACAGTCCATGCAGTGCACTATTCACCTCCTGGAGCTGCAGGGGTTTGTGATAAATTACCCAAAGTCCCATCTCCAGCCAGCCCAATCTCTGGAATTCATAGGAGCTCTGCTGAATTCACAGGCGGCTCAGGCCTTTCTTCCCGAAGCGAGGGCCCACAACCTTCTGTCCCTTGCTTCCCAGATCAGAGCGTCTCAGCAAGTCACAGCTTGGCAGATGTTGAGACTCCTGGGTCATATGGCCTCCACGGTTCATGTGACTCCCATGGCTCGCCTTCACGTGAGACCTGCTCAATGGACCCTAGCTTCCCAGTGGTGTCAAGCTACCAGGAATCTAGAAGATGTCATCCGCCTGTCCCTCAGTTGCCACAATTCGCTGCACTGGTGGAGCATTCGGACCAATTTGACTCTGGGACGTCCATTCCAAATTCCGCAGCCCATGGAGGTGCTGACGATGGATGCATCTCGCCTGGAGTGGGGAGCTCATGTCGATGGGCTCCACACCCAGGGGCTGTGGTCCCTCCAGGAACAAGATCTTCAGATCAATCTCCTGGAGCTCCGAGTGGTCTGGAACGCACTGAAGGCCTTCAGAGATCGGCTGTCCTGCCAAATCATCCAAATTCGGACAGACAATCAGGTTGCAATGTATTACATCAACAAGCAGGGGGGCACCGGATCTCGCCCCCTGTGTCAGGAAGCCGTCGGGATGTGGCGTTGGGCCTGCCAGTTTGGCATGCTTCTCCAAGCCACTGTTACGCTCTGCTACACTTCTCCAGGATGGGTTGGTTTCTGTTTCCTAACCTAGCAGCCGTCATCCTGGTTGGATCATGGACAGCAGCCATCTTGGCTAGCTCAGGAGGGGGCAGCCATCTTGGAGTAACGAGGTCAGGAAGGAAGCCCATATTTGGATGTAGGCACCTGTGCTGATGGGGGCAGCCATCTTGGAACAGCTGCTCATGGTTGAGCCTAATTCCTGCTCTATTTAAAGCCCGGTTTCCAGTCCTTCCATGCTTCGGCTTCTATTCGCTTAGAGGTTGTGGTCTTCATCTGTTCCAGTGTTTTCCTGTGTTCCTGACCTTGGATTGTTTACTGACCGCGCGTTGTGTTGCTGCCTGCCCAGACTTTCGGATTGCTCTCTGTTTTGCTGCTTCACTGACTCTTTGCTCCTGGACTTTGTCTGCCTGCCTGCCAGCCTGGTCAGCGGTTGTGCAACCCCGCCGGTTCCAGAAGTCCTGGTGGCCGCCTGCACCTGGGGGCTCAACTCCCAGGGACCGGTGGTCGCTCCCCAAGTGAAGCTAGGGGTTGTCTGGCTGCCTGATCGAGTGCGGTGCCACTTCATCTTCGCCGTGCTCAGTCGGGGCACAAGGGCTCACATTCACCAGGTCATAACAGCCACATACTTGGCAGGCGTAAACAACATTCTACGAGGACAAGCAGGCTGCTTGTTCTCACTGATGGGAGACGTCCATGGCAGCCCCTCCAATCGGAACACTTTTCTAGCAAAGTCCTTTGCTAGTCCTCGCGCGCCGATGCGCACCGCGCATGCGCAGCCGTCTTCCCGACCGAACCGGCTTGTGCCGGCCAGTCTTCTTTTGTCCGCGCTCGGTACGGTCGTGTTTCGCCGTTCGCGCCCCAAAGTTGACCTCGCGCGTCGTTTATCAACTTCGTTCTTTAACAAAAAAAAAAAAGGTGTCGGAAGGAGACCTTTATGGTTTTCTCCCTTCCCGTACTTCTAGTTTTGCCCCGGTAAGTTTTCTTTCGTTGTCGGGGTAGGCCCTATTTAGGCCTCGGTCGAAGTTTTTCTTCCCCCTATTTTTGTGGTGCCATTTTCGCCATTTCGAGTTTTGATCTCGCCGGCGCGATTTTTCCGCCCATGACATCGAAGTCTTCCAGCAGCTTCAAGAAGTGCACCCAGTGCGCCCGGGTAATCTCGCTCACTGACAGGCACGCGTTGTGTCTTCAGTGTCTGGGGGCTGGGCACCGCCCTCAGGCCTGTAGTCTGTGTTCCCTTTTGCAAAAGCGGACCCAGGTAGCGAGATTAGCCCAGTGGAACGTTTTGTTCTCGGGCTCTTCGTCGGCATCGGCACCGGGAGTATCGACTGCTTCGACGTCGTCGGCGGCGCCCGGACCTTCATCCTCGCTCCCGATTGCATCGAGGCATTGGCCCTCTGCATCGGGGCGACATCGGAGGGCTGCGTCGGCGTCGGTGGTATCGAGACCTCCTCGTCTGCTGATGTCGTCGGACGGTGGTGCTTCCTCTGGAGTGCAGGTGAGGGCTGTCCATTCCCCTGCTGGTGGCGGTGAGCCTTCGGGTGGGTCTCCCCCTACCCTGAGGGCTCCTGCGGTACAGCCCCCCCGAGACCGACCCTCTTCGGCCTCGGCCCCGAGGAAGAGACGGCTGGATTCTACGTCCTCCTCGTCGGTGCCGGGAAGCTCCGGTGACGTGCTTCGTTCCAAAAAATAGAAGAAGCATCGTCACCGGTCCCCTTCCTGTGTCGGCACCGAGAGCTCTGGGTCGCCGAGGGAGTCGGCACCCAGTAAGCATCGGCACCGAGAGGACCGCTCACCCTCTGTTCAAGAGGTGTCGATGCGCTCCCCTTTGGACAGCCCGGAACAGCCTCCACGCCCGGAACAGGTTCTAACATCGACTCCTGCATCGGCTTCCATGTCTTTTTCCACAGCCGCTCTGCACGAGAGCCTCCGGGCCGTTCTCCCAGAGATCCTGGGAGAGCTGTTGCGCCCTACCCCTCCGGTACCGGGGGTGCTTGCGCCAGCTGGCCCATTGTCCGGGGTGAGTTCTCCGACATCGAGTGCGGTAGCCTCCCAGGAAGGCTCCCCGACTACGTCGGCGGAGGGAGCTTCGCCGGTGCGGGCGAGGGAGTCTACCTCTCGACGCTCCCACTGTGGCCGTGGTTCCACGGAGTCGAGCCGGGCACGGTTGAAGACACAGGTCCGTGAACTTGTGTCTGACACCGATGGTGAGGCCTCGTGGGAAGAGGAAGAAGACATCAGATATTTCTCTGACGAGGAGTCTGAGGGTCTTCCTTCTGATCCCACTCCCTCTCCTGAAAGACAGCTTTCACCTCCTGAGAGCCTGTCTTTCGCTTCCTTTGTTCGGGAGATGTCTACGGCCATCCCCTTCCCGGTGGTTGTGGAGGACGAGCCCAGGGCTGAAATGTTTGAGCTCCTGGACTATCCTTCTCCACCTAAGGAAGCGTCCACAGTACCCATGCATCATGTCCTCAAAAAGACACTGCTGGCGAACTGGACCAAGCCTCTAAGTAATCCCCACATTCCCAAGAAGATCGAGTCCCAGTACCGGATCCATGGGAACCCAGAGCTGATGCGCACTCAGTTGCCTCATGACTCTGGAGTTGTGGATTTGGCCCTAAAGAAGGCCAAGAGTTCTAGGGAGCATGCTTCGGCGCCCCCGGGCAAAGACTCTAGAACCTTGGACTCCTTTGGGAGGAAGGCCTACCATTATTCTATGCTCGTGGCCAAGATTCAGTCCTACCAGCTCTACACGAGCATACACATGCGGAACAATGTGCAGCAGTTGGCGGGCTTGGTGGACAAGCTCCCCCCTGAGCAAGCCAAGCCATTTCAGGAGGTGGTCAGGCAGCTGAAGGCGTGCAGAAAATTCCTGGCCAGAGGGGTGTATGACACCTTTGATGTTGCGTCCAGGGCCGTTGCTCAAGGTGTGGTGATGTGCAGACACTCATGGCTGCGTGCCTCCAACCTGGAGAATAGAATCCAGCAGCGGATTGCGGACTCGCCTTGCCGTGCGGATAATATTTTTGGAGGAAAAGTCGAGCAGGTGGTAGAGCAGCTCCACCAGCGGGACACCGCATTCGACAAGTTCTCCCGCCGGCAGCCTTCAGCCTCTAGAAGATTTTTTGGGGGAAGGAAGACTGTTCCCTACTCTTCTGGTAAGCGTAGGTACAATCCTCCTTCTCGACAGCCTGCGGCCCAGGCTAAGCCCCAGCGCGCTCGCTCTCGTCAGCAGCGTGCGCCTCAGCAAGGCCCCTCGGCTCCCCAGCAAAAGCAAGGGACGAGCTTTTCACTGGCTCCAGCAGAGCATAGCCGACATCCAAGTGTCAGTGCCGGGCGACCTGCCAGTCGGAGGGAGGTTGAAAGCTTTTCACCAAAGGTGGCCTCTCAAAACCTCCGATCAGTGGGTTCTCCAAATAGTCCGGCAAGGATACACCCTCAATTTGGCCTCAAAACCTCCAAATTGTCCACCGGGAGCTCAGTCTTACAGCTTCCAACACAAGCAGATACTTGCAGAGGAACTCTCCGCTCTTCTCAGCGCCAATGCGGTCAAGCCCGTGCCATCCGGGCAAGAAGGGCTGGGATTCTATTCCAGGTACTTCCTTGTGGAAAAGAAAACAGGGGATGTGTCCCATCCTAGACCTAAGGGCCCTGAACAAATATCTGGTCAAAGAAAAGTTCAGAATGCTTTCCCTGGGCACCCTTCTCCCCATGATTCAGGAAAACGATTGGCTATGCTCTCTGGACTTGAAGGACGCCTACACGCACATCCCGATACTGCCAGCTCACAGATAGTATCTGCGATTTCAGCTGGGCACACGTCACTTCCAGTACTGTGTGCTACCCTTTGGGCTCGCCTCTGCGCCCAGAGTGTTCACGAAGTGCTTGGCTGTAGTAGCAGCGGCACTTCGCAGACTGGGGGTACACGTGTTCCCATATCTCGACGATTGGCTGGTGAAGAACACATCCGAGGCAGGAGCCCTGCAGTCCATGCAGATGACTATTCGCCTCCTGGAGCTACTGGGGTTTGTGATAAATTATCCAAAGTCCCATCTTCTCCCAGTGCAGAAACTCGAATTCATAGGAGCTCTGCTGGATTCTCGGACGGCTCGCGCCTATCTCCCAGAGACGAGAGCCACCAACTTGTTGTCCCTCGTCTCGCGGGTGCGAGCGTCCCAGCAGATCACAGCTCGGCAGATGTTGAGATTGCTGGGCCACATGGCCTTCACAGTTCATGTGACTCCCATGGCCCGCCTTCACATAAGATCTGCTCAATGGACCCTAGCTTCCCAGTGGTTTCAGGCTGCTGGGGATCTAGAAGACGTGATCCACCTGTCCACGAGTTTTCTCAAATCCCTGTATTGGTGGACGATTTGGTCCAATTTGACTCTGGGACGTCCTTTCCAAATTCCTCAGCCACAAAAAGTGCTGACCACGGATGCGTCTCTCCTGGGGTGGGGAGCTCATGTCGATGGGCTTCACACCCAAGGAAGCTGGTCCCTCCAGGAACGCGATCTGCAGATCAATCTTCTGGAGTTACGAGCGATATGGAATGCTCTGAAGGCTTTCAGAGATCGGCTGTCCCACCAAACTATCCAAATTCAGACAGACAACCAGGTTGCCATGTATTACATCAACAAGCAGGGGGGCACCGGATCTCGCCCCCTGTGTCAGGAAGCCGTCAGCATGTGGCTCTGGGCTCGCCGTCACGGCATGGTGCTCCAAGCCACATATCTGGCAGGCGTAAACAACAGTCTGGCCGACAGGTTGAGCAGGATTATGCAACCTCACGAGTGGTCGCTCAATTCCCGTGTAGTGCGACAGATCTTCCAGGTGTGGGGCACCCCCTTGGTAGATCTCTTCGCATCTCGAGCCAACCACAAGGTCCCTCAGTTCTGTTCCAGGCTTCAGGCCCACGGCAGACAGGCATCGGATGCCTTCCTCCTGGACTGGGGGGAGGGTCTGCTGTATGCTTATCCTCCCATACCTCTGGTGGGGAAGACTTTGTTGAAACTCAAGCAAGACCGAGGCACCATGATTCTGATTGCTCCTTTTTGGCCGCGTCAGATCTGGTTCCCTCTTCTTCTGGAGTTGTCCTCCGAAGAACCGTGGAGATTGGAGTGTTTTCCGACCCTCATCACACAGGACGAAGGGGCGCTTCTGCATCCCAGCCTCCGGTCCCTGGCTCTCACGGCCTGGATGTTGAGAGCGTAGACTGTCTCTTTGGGTCTGTCAGAGGGTGTCTCCCGCATCTTGCTTGCTTCCAGGAAAGACTCCACTAAGAGGAGTTACTTCTTTCTGTGGAGGAGGTTTGCCGTCTGGTGTGACAGCAAGGCCGTAGATCCTCGCTCTTGTCCTACACAGACCCTGCTTGAATACCTTCTGCACCTGTCTGAGTCTGGTCTCAAGACCAACTCTGTAAGGGTTCACCTTAGTGCAATCAGTGCATACCATTACCGTGTGGAAGGTAAGCCGATCTCAGGACAGCCTTTAGTTGTTCGCTTCATGAGAGGTTTGCTTTTGTCAAAGCCCCCTGTCAAGCCTCCTACAGTGTCATGGGATCTCAATGTCGTTCTCACCCAGCTGATGAAACCTCCTTTTGAGCCACTGAATTCCTGCCATCTGAAGTACTTGACCTGGAAGGTCATTTTCTTGGTGGCAGTTACTTCAGCTCATAGAGTCAGTGAGCTTCAGGCCCTGGTAGCCCATGCCCCTTACACAAAATTTCATCATAACAGAGTAGTCCTCCGCACTCACCCTAAGTTCTTGCTGAAGGTTGTGTCGGAGTTCCATCTGAACCAGTCAATTGTCTTGCCAACATTCTTTCCCCGTCCTCATTCCTGCCCTGCTGAACGTCAGCTGCACACATTGGACTGCAAAAGAGCATTGGCCTTCTATCTGGAGCGGACACAGCCCAACAGACAGTCCGCCCAATTGTTTGTTTCGTTTGATCCCAACAGGAGGGGAGTGGCTGTGGGAAAACGCACCATATCCAGTTGGCTAGCAGATTGCATTTCCTTCACTTACGCCCAGGCTGGGCTGGCTCTTGAGGGTCATGTCACGGCTCATAATGTTAGAGCCATGGCAGCGTCGGTAGCCCACTTGAAGTCAGCCACCATTGAAGAGATTTGCAAAGCTGCGACATGGTCATTTGTCCACACATTCACATCTCATTACTGCCTGCAGCAGGATACCTGACGCGACAGTCGGTTCGGGCAGTCAGTGCTTCAGAATCTGTTCGGGGTTTAGAATCCAACTCCACCCCCCTAGGCCCATGTTTGTTCTGTTCCAGGCTGCACTCTCAGTTTTTAGGTCAATCTCAGTTATGTTCTCGCCGTTGCGAGGCCCAATTGACCATGGTTGTTGTTTTGAGTGAGCCTGGGGGCTAGGGATACCCCATCAGTGAGAACAAGCAGCCTGCTTGTCCTCGGAGAAAGCGAATGCTACATACCTGTAGAAGGTATTCTCCGAGGACAGCAGGCTGATTGTTCTCACAAACCCGCCCGCCTCCCCTTTGGAGTTGTGTCTTCCCTTCTCTTTGTCTTGCTACATATGAGACTGGCCGGCACGAGCCGGTTTCGGGCGGGAAGACGGCCGCGCATGCGCGGTGCGCATCGGCGCGCGAGGACTAGCAATGGACTTTGCTAGAAAAGTGTTCCGATTGGAGGGGCTGCCGTGGACGTCACCCATCAGTGAGAACAATCAGCCTGCTGTCCTCGGAGAATACCTTCTACAGGTATGTAGCATTCGCTGTCTGGCTGACAGACTGAGCAGAGTCATGCAACCGCACGAGTGGTCGCTCCATTCCAGAGTGGTACGCAAGATCTTCCGAGAGTGGGGCACTCCCTCGGTGGACCTTTTCGCCTCTCAGACCAACCACAAGCTGCCTCTGTTCTGTTCCAGACTACATGCACACGGCAAACTAGCATCGGATGCCTTTCTCCTCCATTGGGGGACCGGCCTCCTGTATGCTTATCCTCCCATACCTTTGGTGGGGAAGACCTTACTGAAGCTCAAGCAAGACCACGGCACCATGATTCTGATAGCGCCTTTTTGGCCCCGTCAGATCTGGTTCCCTCTACTTCTGGAGTTGTCCTCAGAGGAACCGTGGAGATTGGAGTTTTTTCCGACCCTCATTTCGCAGAACGACGGAGCGCTTCTGCACCCCAACCTTCAGTCTCTGGCTCTCACGGCCTAGATGTTGAGGGCGTAGATTTTGCTTCGTTGGGTCTGTCTGAGGGTGTCTCCCGTGTCTTGCTTGCCTCTAGAAAGGATTCCACTAAAAAGAGTTACTTTTTCAAGTGGAGGAGGTTTGTCGTTTGGTGTGAGAGCAAGGCCCTAGAACCTCGTTCTTGTCCTGCACAGAACCTGCTTGAATACCTTCTGCACTTATCAGAGTCTGGCCTCAAGACCAACTCAGTAAGGAATCATCTTAGTGCGATTAGTGCTTACCATCATCGTGTAGAGGGTAAGGCCATCTCTGGAGAGCCTTTTGTCGTTCGATTCATGAGAGAGTTGCTTTTGTCAAGGCCCCCTGTCAAGCCTCCTGCAGTGTCATTGGATCTGAATGTCGTCCTCACCCAGCTGATGAAACTTCCTTTTGAGCCACTGAATTCCTGCCATCTGAAGTACTTGACCTGGAAGGTCATTTTCTTGGTGGCAGTTACTTCAGCTCGTAGAGTCGGTGAGCTGCAAGCCCTGGTTGCTCATGCTCCTTATACAGAATTTCATCATAACAGAGTAGTACTCCGCACTCACCCTAAGTTCCTGCCAAAGGTTGTGTCGGAGTTCCATCTTAACCAGTCAATTGTCTTGCCAACATTCTTTCCCAGACCACATACCCGCCCTGCTGAACGTCAGTTGCACACATTGGACTGCAAGCGAGCGTTGGCCTTCTATTTGGAGCGGACACAGCCCCACAGACAGTCCGCTCAATTGTTTGTTTCTTTCGACCCCAATAGGAAAGGGGTCTCTGTCGGGAAACGCACCATCTCCAATTGGCTAGCAGATTGCATTTCCTTCACTTACGCCCAGGCTGGGCTGACTCTTGAGGGTCATGTCACGGCTCATAGTGTTCGAGCCATGGCAGCGTCAGTGGCCCACTTGAAGTCAGCCACTATTGAAGAGATTTGCAAGGCTGCGACGTGGTCATCTGTCCACACATTCATATCACATTACTGCCTCCAGCAGGATACCTGACGCGACGGTTCGGGCAGTCGGTGCTACAGAATCTGTTTGGTGTTTAAATCCAACTCCACCCTCCTGGGCCCGGGTTTTATTCTGTTCAGGCTGCACTCTCAGTTAGTTGTTCTTCGTAGGTCAATTTCTGTTATGTCCTCGCCGTTGCGAGGCCCAATTGACCCTGTTTGTTGTTTTGAGTGAGCCTGGGAGTTGGGGATACCCCAGTCGTGAGAACAAGCAGCCTGCTTGTCCTCGGAGAAAGCGAATGATACATACCTGTAGCAGGTGTTCTCCGAGGACAGCAGGCTGATTGTTCTCACCTACCCTCCCTCCTCCCCTTTGGAGTTGCGTTTTACTCATTCCTTTGCTTGTCATTCAACTGAGCAGGAACGGTCACGCAAGGGTGGGAAGACGGCCGCGCATGCGCGGTGGGCGTGCCCTGCGTGCGGGACCGCCCGCGAAGTTTTGTTCCGGTTGGTGGGGGCTGCCGTGGACGTCAACCCAGTCGTGAGAACAATCAGCCTGCTGTCCTCGGAGAACACCTGCTACAGGTATGTATCATTCGCTTTCTCCAAGGTTGGCAGGCCAAGTATTCTCACATACCCTCCCACTTCTCTTTGGAGTTGAATTCTTTAGATTTTTATACCGACTGAGGGACACGTGGTTGCATATCGGGCAGGAAGGCACCAGCACGTGTGCGGTGGGATGCTTCTAGAATATTCTTGAACTTGCTAATCAGCATCCACACCGGGCTCTGTCGGATGACATCATCTAGATGTGAAAAGCCTGACCCGCTGTCCTCGGAAACAATCTTCTACAGGTGAGTAACTTTGCTTTCTGGGCTCATCGCAGCAGGGCTACATTTATACCAACCAGTAAGAGATTTGAGATCAACAATTAAGGCCCTTTTGAAGGTTACATCTTTTCAGTCTTTACATTTAGAGGAATATTGCTCAGCCATATTTACAAGTGTTGGCCCGCAGCATTGGAACATCTTATCCCTCAGGTTGAGGAGTCAGAGTTTTGACCCATTTAAGAAAGAGTGAAAGACATTTTTGTTCATCCAAGCCTATGGTGGAATCTGACATTTATATATTGAGAATTGAATCTTGTACTATCAGGATTAGGAGAAGATAAGTATTTGGAGCTGGAGGTGAATTGTAAGGATTTTGAGTTTGCTTGTAGTATTCTATGTATGTTGATGTTATCGTGGTATTTTGTTTGATTTTATTTTATTGTGTATGTTTTTGTGGAATATAAGTATTTTAAATAAATAAGGAGGACAGGCACTGGATGGAAGGGTCGAGAAGGAAAGCAGATGCTGGATGGAAGGAGGAAGGAAGAGAAAAAGGGCGCACCTGAATTGAAGGTGGAGAGAGAATTATAGCGGATGCTGGATGGAAGGGGGAGAGAAGGGCCAAGGCTAGATTGAAGGGGGAAAAGAAAGAGGATACACCCTGGATGGAAGGGGGAGAGGAGGGCCAAGGCTGGATGGAAGGGGGGAAGAGAGAGAGCACAGGAGAGAAGGAGGGCACACACTGGATGGAAGGGAGGATGGGAGGACGAGAGAAGGAAGAGAGATGCTGGTCCTGGTAGTGGGGAGGATAAGAGGGAAGGAGGAATAAGAGAAGCTGAACATGAGGAAGGATAGGGACATAGAGATGCAATGCTGGAAATGGGGAGGGGGGATAAGGGACACAGAGAGGTGCTGCTGGTCAGGGCAAGAATAAAGATACAGAGAGGGGAGATGCTCAGCATGGCAGGAAGATAGGGGAAGTTGAACAATGGACAGAGAAGAAATGCCAGATGGACCAGAAGACCCTGGCAAAAGAGTTAAGCGAAGACAGAGGAAGGTGGACAAGCATGATTAGGAAAATAAAATACCTAGATGACAAGGTAGAAAAATGAATTTTATTTTCTATTCATTGATTAGACTGCCAGAACTGGTGTTAGACCTGCTTGGGGCCACAAGAGAAACCTCTTAT
Organism: Microcaecilia unicolor; assembly: GCF_901765095.1. Lineage (NCBI taxonomy): Eukaryota > Metazoa > Chordata > Amphibia > Gymnophiona > Siphonopidae > Microcaecilia > Microcaecilia unicolor. The sequence goes on from NC_044040.1 coordinate 133,454,343, forward strand.
TAGCCGTAGATCTCCAGCTTTGGGATGGGCTACCCTTGACATCTCTGTAGTTCATTAAAAGCAACTTTAATGGAGACGTTCCATAAATGTTGCTCAGACAACTGCTAACATCCATTTTCATTCTTTTGGAGGGGGGCTGCTGGACTACCAGAGCAACCAGCCCTTCTAATCCGACTCAGATCTGGTAGAAAATTTCTCACATTGTTCTTACATTAGAACATCCTGTACACTTTTCTGCCTTGGTATAGAAATAAGCTTGGTACCATACTGTGTGCCGTCTACTGCACAAGTTAATTCAGGCGCTGAACCCCTTTCTGCATCATTCACCTGCTAGTGTGTGCGTTGAGCTCTCATTTACCATGTTTCTAATCACAGTAACTTTCTGCATTGTCACAATCATAGGAACAAAATTAAAAAGGGGAGAAAGGGGAAATGGGACTTGATATACCGCCTTTCTGAGGTTTTTGCAACTACATTCAAAGCGGTTTACATATATTCAGCTACTTATTTTGTACCAGGGGCAATGGAGGGTTAAGTGACTTGCCCAGAGTCACAAGGAGCTGCAGTGGGAATTGAATTCAGTTCCCCAGGATCAAAGTCCACTGCACTAACCACTAGGCTACTTATGAAGCCCTTATGAATAAGATCCTCTGTCTGGCTTTTATTGGAAATCGCATTTGACTAACTGGGGTTCCCTCAGGACAGGTTTGTGAATCCACTGAGTTAGGTGTTTGGAAAACCCCCTTATGAAAGCCTATTCTAGGTACATACTTATGGAATATCACTTAGCCGAAAACTTCTCATTAATGAAAGACATGAGGACAAATTTGTCCCCCTCCCCGCAAACTAAAACTCCGTCCCCCACCCTGTCCCCACAAGCTTTGACCCCCTCCCAGCAAATTCTGTTAAAATTATTACCGTTACTGTGGATTTACTGCAGATTACCACAGGTCCCCTTTCCCATGCGATTCTCTAATGTAAGTGTAGAAGAAAAAGTGAAGGAAGTGCCAGGAGGTTCCTCTAAGAAGATCTAAAAGAATGAGCAGGAATGTATGGAATAGAAACAGACTGAAAATACCCTGGGTTCCCAACATAATGTGCCCAATTGGCTGAATTCAAGATTTTATGTTTATTAAAACTTGATATACTGCCTTTACATTACATACAGTAAGTCAAAGCAGTTGACAACTAAATGGTAAATATAAAATCAAAGAAAAGGAACTCCATATGATAAAGGAAAGAAACCACTCAGTCAAGTACAGTTAATTACAAAACAGTTAAAATCAAGAACAAATCAAAACTGTAGTTAAGAGCTACAGTGTGTGCAGATCTGTCATACTGGCTGCGCCAAGTCAATTAATGCTAAAACGGAAAGGCCAGTTTAAACGCATGAGTTTTAATTTGATTTTTTATATTTAATATAACTTGTGATAAGGACCGGTGCTGTTCCTGCAGTAGACTTTCTCTAGCCAGCATTATCACTTGAGCAAAGTTCACCTAAAAAGGATCATGACGAATTGGAATAGGGTTCACTGCACTCCTTGGAGAGAGATGTTTAAATAGAAATTGCAGCTTTAGTCAAATAGTATAAATTGAATTTTTGAAAATGTGCACATCTTTTTGCTAGAAGATGCAGGGCTAGAGAAAATAGAATTATGAAGTATATAATATATTGGCCCCTGTTTACAAAGCCACACTAGTGGCTGCCGATGTGGTAATGCCGACAGCCCATTCACTTTGAATACGCTGTGTCTGCAGCGCTGCGCGGCTTTGTAAATGGGGGATAGTTTGTCTTGCTTCATGGTGCAACCTAACCTTGAATATTGCATTCAATTCTGGCATCGTATCTCAAAAAATATATAGAAGAATTAGAAAAAGGTTGAGCAACCGAAATGATAAAGGGGATGGAGCTCCTCCTGTATGAACTCCTCCTATATGAGGAAAGGCTAAAGAGGTTAGGGCTCTTCCTCTTGGAAAAGAGATGGCTGAAGGGGGGATATGATTGAGGTCTATAAAATCCTGAGTGGTGTAGAACAGGTTAAAGTTCACTCTTTCAAAAAGTACAAAAACCAGGGGACACGGAAATGAAATTACATGGAAGTACTTTTAAAACAGGATGAAATATTTTTTCACTCCAAGAATAGATAAGCTCTGGAACTCTTTGCTGGAGGATGTGGTAACAGCAGCTATTGTATCTGGGTTTAAAAAGGGCCACATGTTTTGGACCTGCCCGGAAGTAGAAAGGTTCTGGAATACTCTGAATAGTAACATAGTAGATGACGGCAGAAAAAGACCTGCACGGTCCATCCAGTCTGCCCAACAAGATAACTCATATTTGCTGCTTTTTGTGTATACCCTACTTTGATTTGTACCTGTGCTCTTCAGGGCACAGACTGTACAAGTCTGTCCAGCACTATCCCCGCCTCCCAACCACCAGTCCCGCTTCCCACCACCGGCTCTGGTACAGACCGTATAAGTTTGCCCAGCCCTATCCCCGCCTCCCAACCACCAGCCCTGCCTCCCGATCTTGACTAAGCTCCTGAGGATCCATTCCTTCGGCAAAGGATTCCTTTATGCTTATCCCACGCATGTTTAAATTCCGTTACCGTTTTCATTTCCACCACCTCCCGCGGGAGGGCATTCCAAGCATCCACTACTCTCTCCCAAAGTATCACAGATTTGGAGCATTACCTGGAAGCCACACCCGGGACAATTATTTGATCTGATCAGAACCCAGGAACCAAGGGCAGCGGGGTTTGTGGCATTTACATAGAGAACTGTTCTGATGGCAAAGAAGGTAATTTTACAATTATGGCTGGCTCCAGAGTCTCCTAGTGTGGCACACTAGAGGTCAGCAATGATTCAGTGCTGTTCACTGGAAAAGAAAGACGTAGGAGATTTGGCCTCAAAGAAAGGGGATAGGTTTTGTAAGACATGGTCTCCATTCTGGGATACTCTCTCGCCTATGGCTAGAAGCAACATTCTCAATTGTTAGAGGTGGGGGGAGGGGGGAAGGGCAATGGGAGGGAGAAGAAGGGAAGGGGAGGTGAGGGTTTGTTTGGGGATGGAAGGGAGGCAGGGGAAGGGGGGGTGGAACGGGGTGGGGTAAAAAGGGAGGGGAAAAATCTACATATGACATCGTGATGTATTATTGTTTATTGTGGTCTGTAAAGAGTCAATGGTTCTAAGATGTTAATAAATAAGATTAAAAAAAAAAAGGTGATGAAAAGTTTCTAGAGGAAAAGTCCATAGTCTGTTATTGAGCTAGGCATGGGGGACACGACAGCTTGACCCAGAATTGGTAGCATAGAATGTTGCTACTAATTGGGTTTCTGCCAGGTACTTGTGACCTGGATTGGCCACTGTTGGAAACAGGATACTGGGCTAGATGGACCATTGGTCTCATCTAGTATGGCCATTCTTATGTTCTTATTTATACAGAGAATGAGGAACAATAATATTTTTCTTTTACAACATATAACCTCCCCACTCCCCCCCCCCCCCCCCCTCCAGGATGCTGCAGCCAAACCAGAACAAAGGCAGGTGTGACCTTCCCCAAGATAGAGACACGGTTTAACCAAAACAGTGCAGAGAACCTGTGTCTTCTGCTCTCTGCACCTGTAGTACGGAAAAGCTATCCAACCCACATCAAGGTCTTGGGGCAATATACAACACTTGTCCCTTATCTCCTCCACCCTGGGAGTCATAATCTTAAATCATAAAGTATTCAATATCAAACTACGTCCACAGGGATGGAGAATATGCAAGTAGCGTTCCCAAACCTGTAATAATCTTTTCTTTCTTTTTGAGGATCCTTTAGCATTCTGGGCCTCCCACATGGCCAGGAGGTGAACTTGGTTCCTCTAGTGCCAATGATTAGGAGACTCCCGTGATGTCCAAGATTGCATAATGCTCTTCAGTGCAAACAGAAACAGCCCTGAAATGCCCTTGGTTTATCTAATAACATTTGGCCACTAAGCCAAGCCCACTCAAGCCCAAGTTAATAGAGAAGTATCATACCATCCCATCCCAAAACTGTCAAATTGCTGGTCACTGCCAGAGAGCATGAATAAAAGTATTATCCGCCTGAGTACATTTAGAGCAGAAGGGCCACCCTCCCAATAAAGTTGTGTTTGGGCACAATAGACTCTAAGGAGAATCCGATGATGGCTCTCTTGCAACCAAGCACACCCAGTAAGAGCAAGTATTCCCCTAATATTGGTTAACAAGTTCCAGTCAGAGAGGTCCATCTCCAAGTCTCTTACCCAGTGTTCCCATATAACTTGTTGATCTTTAGGTGACGCTAGTTTGTTTAAAACCTTGTATGCCCCTGAGATACTAATCTTGCTCTGAAATGGCATTAAAAAACTTTAACTTTCATGCCCATTTGTAATTGAAGCTGGGCTACATCTAAAGAGGCTATATAATGTTTAAGCTGGAAATAAGCAAACCTATTACCTCATCCTACTCCTATATTCATATGAGATAATCTGCCCCTCCCTATCCAGGATATGTTCAGGCATGGTCAGCCTCTGGTGCTCTTAGGTCGCGAAAACATTATTATCCAGGCTCGGTTCGAAAGCCATATTTCCTCTCAGTGTATTGTGATCTGTAACCAAAGGGTTTCCCCCTAGACCCATAATAAAGGCCCTCCAAACCTCACACAAAGTTTGAAGTAACAAGCCCCTCCTCAACGGCCTTGGGATTTGGGAGCTAGCCTTTTGCAGGGAAAGAATATGGTATGGTGTGTAATACGCCTATTCCATCTCTGTGGGAGGGGGGTTAACTAAGCTTTCTTAAATATCCATACTGAATGTGTCGTAACAAGCAGGCCTGATAAGATGTGTGTAAAGTAGGCAACCCCAACCCTCTCTGACTCTAATAATTATTTAACATGTACGCTGTTTTCAACAACATTTTAATTGTTGTACCACAAATTGAAGAATAATACTAAAACCATTATTGAGGAAAGGTCATGATGATTGCTCAGAGGCAAGGATATGGATTATAAAACACATGATAAAGAAAGGTAAGAAGGATAAAATGTCACTTTGACATGTAAGTGACCTTTAATGGAACAATGAAGAGAACATTAGTATTGAATTACCTGCATTTTGTTTTTTGATGTATTATAAATTTGCAAGAAGTACACTTGAAGAAATAGATAAATGAAAACCTAAAAGGCAGTTTACCCCAGTGACTAAGCTAAGTGTAGCTCCCCACCCGAAAGGTGGCTAAAATTGTGTCATGAAGGTGTTTTGGGGTGGGGGTAGGTGAGGGGATGCAACAATTTTGCGTAGTTTTGCATATATTTAATTTTTTAATTATATATACCACCTGCCAGGCTGAAAGCTATTGAAGTGGTATACAGTCAGGTACAGTAGGTGTTTTCTGTCTCTGGAGGGCTCACAGTCAAAGTTCATACCTCAAGTAATGGAGGGTAGTGACTTACCCAAGATCACACGGTGCTAGGGATTTGAGCCAGCCCACTGCTCTTATAGGCTACTCCTCCACTCTAGAATCCTGAAGAAAAAGCAGGTGCAAATCTCTGAAGATACTTTTTCTTTGGGCAAAATTAAAATGTGCATTTATTCTCATGCAGAATATTGGTGCAAAATGCACAGGTGAAAGTACCTGTGGGCTTGGTACTCACACAGTTTTGAAAATTGCCTTCAAAAGGTTGCTTGGACTTGTATGCACCTCTTTCTTTTACTTGAATGCAAAATAATGCATACAAGATTGATATATTTGAACAGACTCAAGAGGACATTGTGTAGCTGTAAATGCAAGACTTGACATTTGCAGTGATAGGTGGCCAAGTTTTTCTGTAATAGTATGCAGACCACATGATCATAAAACCATATGTTTGTGGGTTGTATGAATGTTTTAGCCTTTTGTATTATGACTTACCAAAATATGCAAATCATTTTTGAAATTATGATTTCAGATCTACTACAAAGTTCTGTAATGCTTTAAGTACATTACATGTTAGCTAACTGTGTAAAAATAATAATTTGCTACATATTTATTTATTGCATTTGTACCCCACATTATCCCACCTTTTTGCAGGCTCAATGTGGCTTACAGGGTGTTAATTTGGTATGATCATTACATAGTATTAGATACAGTCGGTAATATATTGGAAGTACAAGAGGAATTAATTAGAAGGTAAATATCTCAAATGGTCTACATCCCAAGTTCAGGCAAGCTGCTTTTAGCTTAGGGACCATACTTTGGATGCCTTTCCTAGATTCTGTACAAGAAAATGTTGGAGCACCCTAAACATAAAATTGCAGTGAAGCGGTCAAACGCTTTTTCATTGTCTACTGCAGTTAGCATAGATAATTTCCCTCTCGCGTACACTCACTGTGGAGCTAGATTCTCTATTGGCACTGCTGCCAGCTCTGCGCTGGAATAGAACGTGACCTCCAAGAGTGCAGGACTAGCAGTCACACCTATGGAGAGTTCGGCCCCACAGTAAATGTAGCTTCTTTTGCTTCTGCTGCTGCTCGTCTAGAGAAGCAGCAGGAGTAGCAGTGGAGAGAGGTGGGGAAAGTCTTGGGGCCTGTGCTGCACATCAGTGAAAAACTTCTGCATGGTAACTTAAAAAATGGTACGTGGCCACGCAGCCTAGAGAGAGAATTGGCCAGGACCAGAATGCATGTGAGGAGGGCACAAATGTGTGTGACTTGGCATGTCTGGAAATTTTTTTATTTATTTGGATTTATTTACTACCTTTTTGAAGGAATTCACTCAGGGGGTCTTTTAGTAAGGCGTGCTGGTGTTTTTAGCATGCATTAAAAATAAGCACGTGCTAAATGCTAAAGATGCCCATAAGAATACATTGGTGTCTTTAGCGTTTAGCGCGCGCCTAGTTTTAACGCACGCTAAAAACACCAGCGCGCCTTAATAAAAGACCCCCCTCAAAGTGGTGTACAATAAGAATAAATCAAACATGGGCAATAGACAATTATTGGACAGTTACGCTCAAATAATGCTGACGACAATGTTTTGTCATTTTGGAAAATTAAGCAAAAGTGTTGGCCAGAACTAGCAAAACTTGCACAGGGATTTGGGGCATTCCTGCTACCAGCACATCTTCTGAGAACACATTTTCAATTGTGAAAGGACTGTGGTAGAAAGGAGAACTAGAATGAATCCTGAGATTGATTATGACTTCTTATTTATCCACAGATTAAAACTGTATTTTGATTAACATTTAAAAATATACATGTTTAATGTTTTTCTTTGGTTATAGGCCTACAGAAGGCCTTATATAATATATAAAACCACAAAACATGTAGGGGATGGGGAGAAACTTTGTCCCCGTGTTATTCTCTAACCTACATACATCTTGGACCATGGCTTTTAGCTGTTTAACATCCAAATTGTAGAATGCTCGTTCATTGAATATTTATAAGGAAACTTCATACAGGAAATTTGAAATTGGAATTATAATATGGCTGTATACTTAGGCCTTTATTGTGTCCTAAATGTTATATTGTTTAGAATTAGTAAAAGAGCCCCATAATTACTAACATGAGATAAGCAGCTAACATGGGGTTTACCGCATGGTAGACAATAGCACAGATCTGTGGTACTGTTGCTTCTGCAGTGACAGTCCCAGGTTAGCTACCTAACATGGGAGTGGGCGGGAGCTGGGTGTGTGGAGGTGTGTCTGGTCGTGCCACTCGCTAGCTATCATGATGGTCAGTAGTGCAGCTGAACTTACCACCGCCTCAAGAGGAGACAGTACGGGCAACTGCATTACCAGCAGCTGCATTACCAGTGTCAGTGGTGTTGTGCTTCTCTCAATCCTCCCCTCCAGTCAGCACCCATAATCCTCCCCCACACACAACCAACTCCTTGATCAAGCACCCACACTCCCCCCCCCCCAAAAAAAAAAACACATACACACACATTCCAGATCCCCCGGCATGTACCAGATCCCCTGATCAAGCAGTGGCACCTACACCACACATACCCAAGCCTCCAATCAAGCATTCACCTCCCTCCACCCCACCTTCTCTCGGATTGATTGCATGGAATGTTCCTACTATTTGGGTTTCTGCCAGGTACTTGTGACCTGGATTAGCCACGGTTGGAAACAGGATACCGGGCTAGATGGACCATTGGTGTAGTATGGCTTTGTTATCTTTCCATCACAACCCTGATTCCCCCCCCCCCAAAAAAAAAATAAAAACAGACCTGACACCCCCCATCCACAGTGGAGGCCTCCCAATATACAAACGCTGCCCTCTTCCTAAGACCATGTATTGTAAAGTGGATCCTCTTTTCTCCTGGGTTGCAGCTCTTCCAAGGACAAGCCAAACCAAAAAAAAACACCCTCCTGTATGGCTCCCCTTTTTCTCAAAAAAACAAATATAAGGAAGCTTTTTATTGAATAGGAGGAACGTCCCTCCTTCTCTCCATAGCTTCTCCAAAACAACAAACACTGCTACACCGTGCAGGCTTCAACCGCTGCTTTCTCTCCCGGTCCCCTGGAGAGTAGCAGTAAAAAGAAAAAAAAACACACTGCGCAATTCAGCCCTGTTTTAAACCACAGCTCAGTCAAGTCAGGCTTTCAAAACACAGTTCAATTTTAGCCAAGCTTTTAAACACAGCTCAGTCCAGCCAGGCTTTCAAAACCACAGTTCAATTTGAGCCAGGCTTTAAACACAGCTCAGTCCAGCCAGGCTTTCAAAACACAGTTCAATTTGAGCCAGGCTTTAAACACAGCTCCGTCCAGCCAGGCTTTCAAAACACAGTTCAATTTGAGCCAGGCTTTAAACACAGCTCAGTCCAGCCAGGCTTTCAAAACACAGTAATGGCTCTGCGCGGGCTCAAAGCGTAGGGTCCCACCCTCTTGGTCAGTCATACTCCTACCTGACCTCCTCCCGCTTGACCCGGCTTGGCCCCGCTACTTTCTTGGCTTTCGCTGAGCCAGAGCTGAAAAGTCCATCGGCTCTTCCAGGGTGTTCTCCGGTTCAGTCAACTCCATAGGGCAAGGCTCACTCTCTGCCTCTCTCTCCTCAGGAGCCCAATCCATATTCTCTTCACCCCGCCCTTCTCCCAGCTGCTCACCCTTTCTTTCATTAAAGCTCTTTGGTGTCTCTTCTTTCTCCACCCACCTGTTCCACCACCTCTTCCACCAGGTTGGAGAATCAGCCTTACTCCTTCCCCTGCGGCCCCCCTCTGGAGACTCCTGGGAATGCACATAGTTTCTCTTATCCTCAGGTTCCCTTGGGGCATGTTGGGAGTTGTAGTTCCTTATTTCTAGTTCTTTCTTGGGGAATGCCTGCCTATAACGGGGGTATTCTTGCTTAGCCCAGGGTTCCCCTGAGGCATGCGGGGAGTTGTAGTTACTTGCTCTCCTCTTTTCTTTCTGTTCCCCAGAGCTGCCTACATACTCTTTACATACCCCCCCCCCCCTTAAACTTCTATCCCCCCATTCTTTCTCATTCTCCTCCTCTACCCGGGACAGGGCATCAACATTTCCTAAACATCGCCCGGGGCGATGCTCCACGGAATATTGGAAAGGATGTAACGCTAAATACCAGCGCATTAGTCTCCCATTATTATTCTTCATCAGACTCAGCCATTTCAAGGGAGCATGGTCCGTTACCAGCTTAAATTTTCTCCCTTCTAAATATACACTACACTCCTGCACGGCCCATCGTATGGCCAAACACTCCTTTTCTATGGTGGAGTAATGCTCCTCATGAGGCAGGAGCTTACGGCTTAGGTAGAGCACCGGGTGTTCCTCCCCTTCATGTTCTTGGGATAGCACTGCTCCTAACCCCCTCCCCGAAGCATCAGTTTGAAGGATAAAGGGCTTCTCGAAGTCAACTGCCTTAAGCACCGGTTCCTGGCACAGGGCCCTCTGCATCTGTTCAAATGCCCTCAACTCCTCCGCTCCCCACCTCAAGTGGTCCGGATTCTTCCCTCTCAGCATGTCAGTTAAGGGAGTGGCCATTGCGGAAAAATGAGGGATGAACCTGCGGTAATACCCTACCATCCCCAGGAATCTACGCAATTGTTTCTTGGTGTTTGGCCTGGGAAACTCTTGGATGCTTTTAACCTTATTCAATAAGGGCCGGACGTCTCCCCTTCCCACATTATACCCTAAATACTTCACCCGGTACTGCGCAAAATAACATTTTTTTGGGTTAAGGGTGAGACCTGCCTCCCTAAAAGCCTGCAGCACCGCCTCTACCTGGTTTAAATGGGTGTTCCAGTCTCCACTATGTATTACCACGTCATCCATATAGGCGGCGGCATATGCCTGATGTGGTCGGAGAACCCTGTCCAGCAACCTCTGGCAGCTTGCAGGTGCTGAATTAAGGCCAAAGGGCAATCTTTTGAACTGGTATAGGCCTATGGGCGTACTAAAGGCGGTCTTAGCTTGCGCCCCTGACGTAAGGGGGATCTGCCAGTACCCTTTTGTCAAGTCCAGGGTGGTGAGATATTGTGCGGATCCTAACCTGTCCACCAGCTCCTCAATATAGGGCATAGGATATGCATCTGTTTGAGAGATATTATTAAGCTGGCGGAAATCTATGCAGAACCTCCACTCCCCCTCGGGTTTTGGCACTAACACCACTGGGCTTGACCAGGGGCTATTTGACTCTTCAATCACCCCATAGTCTAACATTTCCTGTACCTGGTTTATAACCTCTCTCCTTTTCATGGGGGAGAGCCTATATGGCCTTTGCCGAACTACTTTACCCTTTTCTGTTATAATGTCGTGCTCCACTAGGTGAGTATTCCCAGGGCAGGCCGTCAACACATCGCCAAACCCTTTTAGGAGCCTTCCTATCTCTTTTTTTTGTACCTGTGACAACCGGGGATTAACCCCTGGCTCCCCTGGCTTGAAAATATCTCTTATTTGCGGTCCCAATTCCTCTCCCTCCTTTTCCTCCCCCCTGGTCTGAAAGCCTACCCTTGCTATCCAGGGTTTCATCAGGTTAACATGGAAGGTTTGGACCCGTCCCTTCTCGTTCGCTACCTCATACGTGAGAGGCCCTAGTCTCTTCTTCACCACCCAGGGACCCTTCCACCTAGAGGCAAACTTATGAGGATCCTCCGAAATTAGGATAAGGACCCTATCTCCCACTACAAACTCCCTTTCCCGAGTACCTTTATCATAATATTCCTTTTGTTGATTTTGGCTCTGTTCTAGCCTATCCTGGGCATATTCTTGTAACTTATCCAATCTGGCCCTCAGATCCTGTAAATATTCGACCACTGACTGATCGGGTGTTTCCGGAGGTACCCAGTGCTCCTGCAATATATCTAAAATTCCCCTGGGCCTCCGGCCAAACATTAGTTCATAAGGCGAAACACCTAAGGAGTCTTGCACCTTCTCCCTGTAGGCATATAGCACGAAGGGCAACAGCTGGTCCCATCCTGTCCTATCCTCGCCTAATGCTTTCTTTAACATACCCTTTAAAGTTCTATTAAAACGTTCCACCATCCCATTTGTTTGCGGATGGTAGGCCGCTGTACGGATATGCTGGATCCCAAAAGCCTCCCACACTTGCCTCAAGGTACTTGACATAAAGTTGGACCCCCTGTCAGTCAAAACTTCTTGGGGGAATCCCACCTCACAAAAGATTTTTATCAGTTCCCTGGCAATGCCCTTCGCTGATATGCTTCTCAAGGGTATGGCCCAGGGGTACCTAGTGGCCATATCCATAACCACTAAAACATAGAGGAAGCCTCTTTGAGATTTTGTTACCGGGCCAATAATATCCATTGCGATTCTCCTCCCCGGTTGTTCCACTCTAGGAAGGGGTTTTAAAGGTGCCTTAGGCGGTAGCCAGTCTGCCACCTTCTGACAGTTGGGGCAGGACTTGCAATACCTCTCCACCTCCCCATAAACTCCTGGCCAATAAAACCGGCCCAATATCTGAGTCAGGGTAGCTTGGGAGCCCTTATGCCCCCCCAAAGGGTGATCATGCGCGAGCCTTACTACTAGGGGACGGAAAGCTTGGGGGACTACTAGCTGTCTCCCCGCTTCAGAGTTCTCCCAATTGGGTACCCTGCGATATAGAATGTCCCCCTCTATCATGAACCCCGGGACTTCCCGGCCCTCCCCCTGTCGGGCCCGTTCCCAGGCATATTCTAAAGTAGGGTCCGTGGCCTGCTCCCTATGAAACTGGGGAAACTGCTCGCTCAATTCTTTCGGGGCTACTGGCAGATAACTTTCTTTTCTTGCCTGCTCCAAGGCCTCCCGTCTGCCCCTCTGCTCCTTTTTTTTCAAAGCTTTCCCCTTTCTCTCTTTTCCCGGCTCCCCTAAGACCTCCCCTTGAAAAGGAAAAATACCTCCTATTCCCTCTTCCTCAGCCTCAGGGTCTCGCCGAGCCTGAGAGCGGGTAGTGACCCACACTCTTTTTTCACTAATACACTCGGTAAAGGGGGGCCAGTCCCTTCCCAAAATCATTTCCTGTGGCAGTCTGGGCAGAACGGCAATGGCTATCTCTTATCTCCCCTGTGGGCCCCTTCACGAGAACCCTATGGAGGGTATAACGAGTACTGGCCCCATGTATACATTGAATAGCCACTGCTCCCTCATAGGTATCCTTACCTCCTGTCCTCCTCTTTCTTATTTGTTCCCATAACCTCCTAGAGATCATGGACTGGTCTGCCCCGGAGTCTAACATGGCTACAATCGGTAAACCCTCAACCTCTACCTTAGCAGTATACCGAGGCCTAAACCCTTGGGCAACCTGCGAGGTCCATCCCTCTCGACCTGGGCAATCCCTCCTGAAGTGCCCAGTCTTCCCACACTTATAACAGATTTTTCCTTCATACGAGGGGGCCTTTTTTTCAGGGCCTGAGGGCACTACGGGCTTTTTACCACCCCAGCCGTAATCGGGTTTCCCCCCCTGGGGATCTGTCTTAAAGAAGGAACTTTTGGAACCCCAGCCTCCTCCAGGTCGGGGTTTCCCACCCTCCAGGTCGGGTCCTCCCCAATGTTGGGCTTCCAAATAACACTCCAACCCGGCTGTCACGGCCTCCACTGTCTTACAGCCCCTTTGGACCAATCCTGCCCTAATCTCCCTGGGAAGGCCCTGCAGGAATTGCTCCACTACCAATTCTTGAAGAATCTCTCCCGGGGTGTGGCGATCAGGTTCCAACCATTTTTTTACCAAGTCCATCAGTTTAGTGGCCACCGATTTAGGGGTTTCCCCCTTCTCCCACTTAGTGGACCGAAACTTACGCCTATAAGCCTGGGTACTCAGTCCATACCGGTCTTTAATGGCCTCTCTCAACCTCCCATAGTTGGCAGCGACCCCAGGAGCCAAGTCTCTAAAGGCTCCTAGAGCCTCCCCAGATAATGAAGGCACTAACCGCATGGCCCACTGCTCTTGTGGCCATCCTGCGGCCACTGCCACCCTCTCGAAGGCGGTCAGGAAATCATCTACATTATCCTGCTCAGACAACTTTCCCCAAGTAAGTGAGTTCAGGGATAAAGGTCCTACCGCACCGCTTCCTCCTGGCCCCTGTCCAGTTGCCCCGGCTCCACCGCCCCTGGGAGCCTCGATCCCTCGCTGAAAAAAATCCTGGAGCATATTCAGCACCGGTTGTTGCTGCTCTCGTGCCGCCGTCAAGGAGTCTTCCACCATCTTCCCCGTCAGTTCTTGCTGTTTCTGGAACTGCATCGTCATCCAAGCGAAGATCTCCTTGGGGTCCATCCTTGCTCCGGAACAGCGACTCCGGAACCCCAGACGGGTCTGCGCCTTTCTCAGCGTTGGCCCCTCCGTCGGGCTTTTCTGTCCTGCTGGTCTTGGCCTCCTCGAACGACAGGTCCGCGAAGCGATCCCACTTCTGACACCAATTGTAAAGTGGATCCTCTTTTCTCCTGGGTTGCAGCTCTTCCAAGGACAAGCCAAACCAAAAAAAAACACCCTCCTGTATGGCTCCCCTTTTTCTCAAAAAAACAAATATAAGGAAGCTTTTTATTGAATAGGAGGAACGTCCCTCCTTCTCTCCATAGCTTCTCCAAAACAACAAACACTGCTACACCGTGCAGGCTTCAACCGCTGCTTTCTCTCCCGGTCCCCTGGAGAGTAGCAGTAAAAAGAAAAAAAAAAACACACTGCGCAATTCAGCCCTGTTTTAAACCACAGCTCAGTCAAGTCAGGCTTTCAAAACACAGTTCAATTTTAGCCAAGCTTTTAAACACAGCTCAGTCCAGCCAGGCTTTCAAAACCACAGTTCAATTTGAGCCAGGCTTTAAACACAGCTCAGTCCAGCCAGACTTTCAAAACACAGTTCAATTTGAGCCAGGCTTTAAACACAGCTCCGTCCAGCCAGGCTTTCAAAACACAGTTCAATTTGAGCCAGGCTTTAAACACAGCTCAGTCCAGCCAGGCTTTCAAAACACAGTAATGGCTCTGCGCGGGCTCAAAGCCTAGGGTCCCACCCTCTTGGTCAGTCATACTCCTACCTGACCTCCTCCCGCTTGACCCGGCTTGGCCCCGCTACTTTCTTGGCTTTCGCTGAGCCAGAGCTGAAAAGTCCATCGGCTCTTCCAGGGTGTTCTCCGGTTCAGTCAACTCCATAGGGCAAGGCTCACTCTCTGCCTCTCTCTCCTCAGGAGCCCAATCCATATTCTCTTCACCCCGCCCTTCTCCCAGCTGCTCACCCTTTCTTTCATTAAAGCTCTTTGGTGTCTCTTCTTTCTCCACCCACCTGTTCCACCACCTCTTCCACCAGGTTGGAGAATCAGCCTTACTCCTTCCCCTGTGGCCCCCCCTCTGGAGACTCCTGGGAATGCACATAGTTTCTCTTATCCTCAGGTTCCCTTGGGGCATGTTGGGAGTTGTAGTTCCTTATTTCTAGTTCTTTCTTGGGGAATGCCTGCCTATAACGGGGGTATTCTTGCTTAGCCCAGGGTTCCCCTGAGGCATGCGGGGAGTTGTAGTTACTTGCTCTCCTCTTTTCTTTCTGTTCCCCAGAGCTGCCTACATACTCTTTACAGTATTGACAAAGGTGGAAAGAAGAGCAAACGAACAACAGCTAGCATTGTTAAAAGGTGAAATGAAAGAGGCTATTAGAGCTAAAATAACATTCTTCAAAGAATGGAAAAAGGATCCGAATTAAGAAAATAAGAAGCAACATTAGAACACTCAAGCTAGATGCAAAGCATTGATAAAAAAGGGCTAAAAGAAAATATGGAGAAAAACTTGCTGTGGAGACAAAAACTAATAGTAACACCATTTTCAGATACACCAGAAGCAGAAAGCCTGTGAGGGAATCCGTGGAACCATTAGATCATGAAGAAGCAAAAAGGGTACTCAGGGAGGACAAGACCATAGCAGAGATATTGAATTAATTTTTTGCTTCAGTCTTTACAGAAGAAGATGTATGAGATGTACCTGTACGAGAAATGGTTTTCAAGGGTGGTAATGTGGAGGAACTGAGAGAAGTCTCGGTGAACCTGGAAGATATACTGAGCCAAATTGACAAGTTAAAGAGTGATAAATCACCTGGACTGGATGGTATGCACCCCAGGGTATGAAAAGAACAAAATTGCTGATCTGTTGTTAATGATCTGTAACCTGTCGTTAAAATGGTCCATAGTACCTGAAGATTGCAAGGTGGCCAATGTAATGGCGATTTTTAAAAAGGGTTCCAGGGGTTATCTTGAAAATTACAAACTGGTAAGCCTGATTTCAGTGCCGGGCAATATAGTGGAAACTATTATAAAGAATAAAATTCTGGAACACATAGATAAACATGGTTTAATGGGGCAGAGTCAGTATGGGTTCAGCCAAGGGAAAGTCTTGCCTTACCAATTTGCTTCGTTTCTTGGAAGGCATGTAGTGTTTCTAGGTTTTCAGAAAGCTTTTGACAACATTCCTCATGAGAAACTTCTGAGAAAATTAAAAAGTCATGGGATAGGAGGCAATGTCCTTCTGAGGATTAGGAATTGGTTATTGGACAGAAAACAGAGGGTAGGGTTAGATGGCCAGTTTTCTTAATAGAAGAGGGTGAACACTACTATGATTTCAAACCAGAACCAAATGGCTAACATTCAACAGCCTAAATAAACTTGTTACCTTTTGAAATTACCTAAATAAGTCTCCCCTTTGGAACACAAGTCTCAACTCACTCCTGCCCCTTCCATTTATGTCAATACCAGGTCTGTGGAGAACAAGGCTCGCTTACTCAGGGGTCTGTTAGACTCTTCAGATCTGGACTTTCTGTTTATCTCAGAAATATGGCTCACAGAAACTGATAGTCCGATATTGCCTCACATCTATCCATCCAATTATAGTACTCTTCACTCTCCAAGACAGGGTAAAAAAAAGTGGCGGACTTGCTCTTATATTTAAGAGTTTTTTTCTACGTGTCTTTAGTTAGTTCTGGGGTTTACCCTGAACTGGAATATATGCAGTGCAAATTCTGCGATGATTCAAAAGAGGCAAATCATATCGCCCTACTCCTTATTTACCGTCCTCCGGGAGCTTGGTCCAAGGCAGAACCTCGACTTGTAGAGATTACTTCTTCTGCCATGTCCCAGGATTGTCTTCCTGGGAGACTTAAACCTACACTTGGAAATGATATGGACACCAATGTCCACAACGTCAAATCATTTCTGAAGGACTGCATACTAACTACATTCTCCGAGGGTGCAACTTATGAAAAGGCCAAGCGTTAGACTTCATCACTTCCTATCCTAATTTCCTATCCTAATAGCTTGGTCATTTTATTCAAATGGAAGCTAGTACCATAGTCTGACCACTTTTAACTAGATCTCACCATTGATATCTGTATGTTAAGCTTAACCAGGCACGTCCTCCAAACTCATCTCCACTAGAGGTAAAATCAACGAGATCACTTTCTGGTCTGAGCCAACAGATTTCCTCACTACCTCATCTTCTACACATGGTTCGATCAAATCCCACTCGGATACCAAGGTGAAAGCCATACTATAAAAAATTGCTTCATTTACCACTAAAAAAAAGTCAAGATGTCCAGAAATTCACCATGGTTTACAGAGAAACTATCCATCCTAAAAAGGGAATGTTGACTCCTTGAAAAGCAATTGAGAAAGAACAAAGATACTACTGATAAATCCAAATGGAAGTCAGCCTTCTCATGCTACAAAAAGAAGGTAGGTGATTCAGATCATCAATACTATATCAGCCTAATAGGTCAAGATGATCTTGACAGGTAAACACTTTTCTCCTTAGTTAAAAAAAGCTAGCTTCCATTAACAAGAATACATTTTTTTAACTCAGTTGGACACAATGTTTAGGGGCAGATTAGGATTCTGGAGTGGGATTGGGGGTGAGGGGTATGGGGAGAAAACTTGATGACGAGAATTTCCAGTGGAATCTTCCCAGTAACAGCTTCATGTTATTATAGATTCTGCTGATGCTTGTGTGTTAGAAATTGTGTATGAGCATATTATTTGAATTTGTGATGTCATCAATTAAAAATTGTTTCAAGTTAAAAACTAGCTTCCATAGAGGGGCATAATCGAACGGAAATGCCTATCTCCATGGGCGTTTATCTCCAAGAACGGGTCCGTGAAGGGGCGGGCTGAACCGAATTTTAGAAAAAATGGACGTTTTTGAGCTGGGCGTTTGTTTTTTTAGCGATAATGGAAACTAAAAATGCCCAGCTCAAAACGTCCTAATCCGAGCCATTTGGTCGTGGGAGGGGCCAAGATTCGTAGTACACTCGCCCCCCTGATATGCCAGGACACCAACTAGGCACCCTAGGTCAGTGTGGTGGACTTCAGAAAAAGCTCCCACATGCATAGCTCCCTTACCACGGGTGCTGAGCTCCCAACCCCCCCTCCCCCAAAACCCACTACCCACAAATGTACAACACTACCATAACTCTTAGGGGTGAAGGGGGCACCTACATGTGGGTACAGTGGGTTTTGGAGGCCTCCCATTTACCAGCACAAGTGTTACAGGTGGGGGGGGATGGGCCTGGGGCCACCTGGCTGAAGTGCACTGCGGTACCCACTAAAAGTGCTCCAGGGACCTGCATACACGCAGGCCTCTAGGACTGGTTGCTGCTGTACAACATTGGCACACCAGTTGACACCTGAAGACTAATCTCTCTGAAAATGTCCTTTATTGGAATAACCGCCTTTACTCACAGTTAACTGCAGAGCAGAGGTTGTGCCCCACTGGCAACGAGTCTCCCTGGTACTGAGATTAGCAGTAGGTCAGAGCTGGCAGAATGGTGTACAATGCCCTCTTTCAGCCACATTCAAGGTAAGAACTAAGTTGTCTAACGTGGCTACCACAGGAAAAGGAACTAAAACTGGCTTACAAAAATGGCCACTACCGCATGGACTACAACAGGAAACACAACAGGGCACACTCTGACCCAGTAGGCAGGGGGAAAAGCACCATGGGAGAAGAGCCTACCAACTACCAACATCGTGAGACTGTAACACAACCTAATGAAATCACAGAGCCCAATACCCTACACCCACCACAATGCAATGCTGATGTGACCCTGTACTGCACCCGAGAGCCACATCTGACCCAGGGAAAGGCTGTGACAGGATAGAACACATTCTGTTGTCATGGAGGTGGGTATGGCATTTGAGGCTGGCATAGAGGCTGGAAAAAAAGTTTGTAAAGTGGGGTTTTTTTTGGTGGGAGGGGGTTAGTGACCACTGGGGGAGTCCGGGGAGGTCATCCCCAATTCCCTCCAGTGGTCATCTGGGCAGTTGGAGCACTTTTTTGGGACTTGTTCGTGAAAAAAAAGGGTCCAAAAAAAGTGACCCAAAATCGCGGTCAAAACGCCTTTTTTTTTTTTCGATTATCAGCTAAAAACGCCCATCTCTCCTCGGCTGATAACCACGCCCCAGTCCCGCCTCCACCACGCCTCCGACATGCCCCCATCAACTTTATTCGTTTTCGCGACGGAGTGCAGTTGGAAACGCCCAAAATCGGCTTTTGATTATACCGATTTGAGCGCCTTTGCGAGACAAACGTCGCAGTATAAGCGTTTTTCTCTTTCGAAAATAAGCTGGATAGCGTCCCACAGATCAATCCAGAGACAAGTGGGTTATGTCCCTCTACCAGCAGGTAGAGAGAGAGAAAACATTTCCCACCGCCCAAGACCTAGCTGATCATTTCTCAAATGTCCTCTAAATTAGGTCTGAACTATATAAAGCTACTCCAACAGAGGAAAATAGTCCAACCCGTAGTTCAGCCTCAATCGCTGGAGATTCTACAATCCAAGGACTTAAAACTGACCAAAACTGGTAATCTTTTCAACCACTAATAATTGAGGATGTAAGATCACTGCTGTTGAAATGCTTCCGAGCCGTCTGCTCCCTGGATCAATGGCCAAAATATCTACTCAAATCCATCCCTATGTAAGCAGTAAACTGGTTACTTGATGATCTCAATGAGATGTTAAAAACTGGCTCTCTTCCTCTTGATATGGGCAAAATTGTTCTCACTCTGCTGTTGGAGGAATCTGGGCTAGATGTAGCATTGCCTGCAAACTACCGTCCAGTGGCAAGCATACCTGTTTTTACTAAAGTATTAGAAACCTACATCAGTAAACAACTCTCTTTATATCTGGAAAAATTTTCTATATTACACTGGTCACCATTTAGCTTCAGAACGTCACATAGTTCTAACTACATATGTCAAACAACACCTATGCAAAGGCGACCAAGTAATTCTTCTCTAATTCAATGTATTGGCAGCATTCGATACAGTTGACCACACATTTCTACTCGAACACCTGGATCATATAGGAATAACAGGGTCTTCATTGTAATAAAGGATTACATTTTTCCCAATCCTGAAGGCCCAGTGTTTGCTTATCCCATGTGGATGACATCCTGCTTCTCTTACCAGTGACAGCATCAAAAAATATACAACTCAGTCTGTAACAAATGGCATGACTGCTGGGGGATTGGGCGTCCAAGTGGCAGATGAAGTTCAATATTGACAAGTGCAAAGTGATGCATGTGGGTAAGAGGAACCCTAATTAAGCTATGTCATGCAAGGTTCCGCGTTAGGAGTTATGGACCTAGAAAGGGATCTGGGAGTCATCGTGGATGAGACGTAAAAAAAACGTCTGCCCAGTGTGCTGCCACGGCTAAGAAAGCACACAGAATGTTGAGTATTATTAGGAAAGGGATGGAAAACAAACACGAGGATGTTATAATGCCGTTGTATCGCTCCATGGTGCGACCGCACCTTGAATATTGTGTCCAATTCTGGTCGCCGCATCTCAAAAAAAGATATAAAGGAATTAGAAAAGGTGCAGAGAAGGGCGACGAAAATGATAAAGGGAATGGAACGACTTCCCTATGAGGAAAGGCTGAGAAGGTTAGGGCTCTTCAGCTTGGAGAAAAGGCGGCTGAGGGGTGATATGATAGAAGTCTACAAGATAATGAGCGGAGTAGAGCGGACAGATGTGAAGTGTTTGTTTACACTTTCAAACAACAACAAAACCAGGGGACACAAGATGAAGCTAGAATATGGTAGATTTAAAACAAATAGGAGAAAGTTTTTCTTTACTCAGCCCGTAGTTAGACTCTGGAACTCGTTGCCGGAGAATGTAGTGACAGCAGCTGACCTTACGGAATTTAAAGGGGTTTTGGACAGATTCCTGAGGGAAAAGTCCATTGAACATTATTTTTTTTTTTTTGGGGGGGGGGGGGGGGTTGCGGGGTTCTTGAAGCCTGGATTGGCCGCTGTCGGAGACAGGATGCTGGGCTTGATGGACCCTTGGTCTTTTCCCAGTATGGCGGTGCTTATGTACTTATGTACCTGGGTTCTGACCAATAAACTGAAATTGAATGCATAAAAAAACAAGGTCCTGTGGTTTCAAAATCAGGGAGTTGAGGTCCCATCATCAATATCTTTGTCCGGTGGTCAAAGCTTTACAGTCAAGTCTGAAACCAGAGTACTAGGGGTCTTGCTTGATTCTTCACTCACCTTCTCTTCCCTTATTAACCAGCTATGGAAGAAAACACTATTCAAAATGAAGCAGCTATGTCTAGTCAGATTATTTTTGACCAAAGAGCCTTTGCACCACTAGTCCAAATGTTAGTCCTACCTCACTTGGATTACTATAACGTTCTATTTCTTGGTATTAAATGTCAATATCAGAAAAAAAAAAAACCTGCAAATCATACAGAATACAGCTGCTAGACTAATATACAGATTGAACAGATATACTAGTGTTTCAGCTCATCTTAACAAACTGCACTGGCTTCCCATAGCAGAGGTTAGGGCTTTTCAACTTGGAAAACAGATGGCTGAGGGGAGATATGATTGAGGTCTACAAAATACTGAGTGGTGTAGAATGGGTAAAAGTGAATCGATTTTTCACTCTTTCAAAAAGTACAAAGACCAGGGGACAATCAATGAAATTACATGTATGTTGGAAGAGCTATAGACCCGCTTTTACCGACAACTTTAGAATATCAGGGGGTTAAGTTCAGTGTTAAATCCTGTATTTGAAATGTTGGAGTTATGTTAGATATAAATCTAACTATGCAAAAGCAAGTGAATCGGGCTATTTCAACAGCTTTGTTTCAACTTCGTTTGAAAAAACATACACAGAGCACACTTAGGAGACTTGAAAGCTATACACCAGCTAACAACAAACTGTGCCCAAGCTAACAAGTCATGCACTGGAAACAAACACAGAGCACTAGCAAAGCTATACACAGGCTAACAAGCCACACGGTGCCTAAGCTGGCTAGTCTAAACAAACACAGAGCACTAGCAAAGCTATACACAGGCTAACAAGCCACACGGTGCCTAAGCTGGCTAGTCTAAACAAACACAGAGCACTAGCAAAGCTATACACAGGCTAACAAGCCACACGGTGCCTAAGCTATCTAGTCAAACATAGAAACTCACACAGAGCACTCTATACACCAGGGCCCTAAATGAAATGCAAAGGGCCAGGGCTGTAGTCTCTAAGTGATTAATAAAGCCCTTCCACACCAGAGGTACAGCTGCAGCAATCACCTTGCATCCAAACAGAGGCTTGACACACAGAGAAGTCAGCCCAGCGGGAGCCATCTTGGATACTGGCATAGAGGAGTCGGCGGCAGCCATCTTGGAAAAGGCATAGCCCACACAGGTGAGGTTCAGTAGGGCAATCAGCACACAGAGCCAGAGAGAAACTAAGACAGAGACAGACACAGAGACAAGCAGAAGCCAGCACAGCCACTGACTCCCAGAAACAAGGTAAGTCTGAGGGTGGTCACGGCCACAGACGTAACAGAGTGCTACAGAGAAGACATGAGGCAGAAGTAGCTGGCAAAGGAAAATGACTATCCTTTAAAGTGTTTGCCTTTATGTAGAGAAAGAAACCAGCAGGAGCTTACACGGAGTCCTTGAAGGGTGGGGTTCAGCCCTAGTAAGAAGGATGAGAATCACTGAGAAACCCTGGTTTAGGAAAGTGCCAGAGAGGGAAAAGTTATAAGGTTCTAGAAGAGAACAGTAACCACTTTTACAAGTTAAAACACAGAAGAAAGGTTACTGGGGGAAGGGGGGCTTGTACTCTGCTTAGCAAATTCATGTTGGAGCAATTAGCTAAGAAATGTTTAGTGCTGTTTATTATGTGTGTGCCTTGTTGTAAGATTAATCCTCCAGTGTTGGAAGCTCACCTGAGGAACTTTTGACCAGGGTTGCCAGGTGGAAAATTTTTTTCCAGCCTAAAGGAGCCCAAAATCCAGCCCAAAACCCGCCCAAACTCAAACCCCGCCCCTGACACCCCCGCCCCCGCGTCATCACCCCCGCCCCCGCCGTCATCAACCCCGCCCCCGCCGTCATCGGCCCCGCCTCCCCGTCACTAACCCCGCCTCCCCCGTCACTAACCCCGCCCAGAAACGTCATTAACCCCGCCCACCGCGGCCGAAAAAAGCCGGCGAAAAAACCGCAAAAGCCGGCGAAAAAACCGCCCCGAAGCCAAAAAGGAGCCCAAAAAACCGCAACCCGCCGCGGGCAAAAATTTCCCGCGGCGGGTCGCGGAAAACCGCCCAATTGGGCGGTAAAACCGCCCACCTGGCAACACTGCTTTTGACTATGTTTTGTTTAAATGCTCTTAATTGTATGGAAGGATCCAATACTGTTTGTGAGAGGAATTTGTGTTTTTCCTCATGTGTGGAAAAGGGAGGCTTGTGTTTTTGAATTGAGGGGACCACTACATGCAAGAAAGGTACTCGCATGCTCAGAATACAAGTTCTGAGCTCTGAGAGAAGTGTTTGTCCCAGCAACATGAGATGACATCACTTGCATATGTGCCTAATCAATCCCCTAATCAATCCCTTTGTCTATGGGAAAACACTTGCTACATATTATATAAAAAATAGTACATAATGAGGCTTATTTTCAAAGCACTTAGCCTCCCAAAGTTCCATAGAAACATATGGAACTTAGCCTCCCAAAGTGCTTTGAAAATATGCCTCTATGAGTCCTGAAGATTGTCAAGATGTATCCCCTAAGCACAATTGCGCAACCATTTCCAGCACAATCTAGTAGTCCATCAAAAAGACAGTCCAAGAAGAGCACTGAACGTTTCCAACCTCTATTAAAACAATTTTTTTGATGCATCCACAGCATAGATCATGTGCGCATACATTCACTACAGGAGCAGGTCATACTATCAGCACATGACTCCCATTGTTTCACAGTTTAGCCTTAAGCCTCTCTTATATGACAGCTGACTGATCAGCCTCCAGTGTCTTCTACTGTTAAGGACAGTAGCAGACCAATGATCTCAATCTGCTTCGTTGCCCTTTCCATAACAATCTCACTTGATTCTGTAAAAGATGTTCAGGAAATTTAGGAGTACTGCAAGGGCTTGTCAAATGTTCAATATCAACAAACCAGCACAACACCATCCCAGTCTAATGGCATAACTCCAGTGCAAAGAGACAAGTTGCTTGTCTCATGCTCTGTTAATCTTTCTATTTCTGTTTCAGGTGAGAAACAGCACTTTCAAAGTCCAAGCAAGTAAACCCCAAGGTATAGAAATGAGCCCCCCCCCCCCAACTTGGAAATGAAACTGTATCCATAGCTCCCCCTTTACAGTAAAAACATGGGAGTTAGCTGTGTTTCTGAGAAGGCCTTTCATTTGCTTATACTTTTTTTTTGTATGGTTAGTC
Source organism: Microcaecilia unicolor (assembly GCF_901765095.1). Lineage (NCBI taxonomy): Eukaryota > Metazoa > Chordata > Amphibia > Gymnophiona > Siphonopidae > Microcaecilia > Microcaecilia unicolor. The sequence goes on from NC_044040.1 coordinate 133,478,479, forward strand.
TTCTTTTTTTGTATCATTCTAATATGTTTGTAACTTGCATATTTGAAAATGTAATAAAGTTTTTAAAAAATGGAAAATATACAGAGGTGTGGCTTCTGGAGCAGTGGCGTAGCCACAGGTGGGCTTGGGTGGGCCAGGGCCCACCCATTTATGGCTCAGGCCCACCCAACAGTAGCACATGTTTAGTGGTAACTGGTGGGAATCCCAAGCTCCACTAGCTGAAGATTTCCCCCTGATGGTAACGAAAACGCTACTGTCCATGACACCGGCACCTGTGCATGCCTGCTGCCAAGGAGGAAAGAAGCGTTTTCCCACCAGCTGAGATCATTTTTATTTTTTTGCGGGGGGGGGGAGAACACTTGGTGCCCACCCAATTCTTGCCTAGGCCCACCCAAAATCTGTTTTCTGGCTACGCCCCTGTTCTGGAATACTTTCAAAGACAGATTTATAGAAGTGGAGGTTGTGATGAGGTGTTTACAGCAAATGAGGACACATAGGGTTATGTACATGCATAGGTGGGTTATGTGTTTTATATAGGAGATACAATAAAGGTCAGCAGATAAAGTCTCTTTCAATTGAAAGGAAGCTCTGGAATGGGGGCATAGGATGAAGGTGAAAGGGTGTAGACTCTGAAGTAAACTGTGGAAATACTTCTTCACAGAAAGAAAGTGGTGGAGACGAAAACAGTATCTGAATTCAAGAGAGGTTGGGACAAGTATATAGGATTTCTAAGGGCGTGATAGGGAGAGTAGATGGCATGGATGTGCAGACTGGATACGCCATATGATCTTTTTCTGCCTACATTTTTCTGTGTTTCTCAGAGAGGTTCTGACAGGTTCTCTTAAAGACTTGTTTAATAAATTCTTGGAGACGGGGAGGATGTGTGGGATTAGAGAAGAGCAGATGTGGTCCCTCTTCACAAAAGTGGAGACAAAGAAGTAAACTATAATCCAGTAAGCCTTACTTCAGTGGTTGGAAAGGTAATGGATTCGCTGCTCAAGGAAAGGATAGTGAGTTTCCTGGAATCCATCAGGTTACAAGATCCGGGGCAACACGGTTTCACCAAAGGAAAATCATGCCAAATGAATCTGGGCGACCAGAGAATTGGATTGTAGACATGTGCTGGATGTAGTCTACTTGGATTTCAGTAAGGCTTTTGACATGGTCCCTCACAGGAGACTCATAAACTCAACGGGCTAAAGTTAGGACATAAAGTGGTGAACTGGATTGGGAACTGGTTAACTGACAGATGGCAGAGGTCACTGGTAAATGGAATCTACTCAGAGAATAGAAATGGAAGTAGTGGAGTGCCTCAGGGCTTGGTACTAGGGCCAATTCTATTCAATATATTTGTGAGCAACATTGCTGAAGGGTTAGGAGGAAAAGTTTGCCTTTACCTACAAAAATTAGAAGAATATTTGAGTGGCAGTTAAATTTAATGCGAAGAAGTGCAAAGTGACACCTTGGGGTATAGAAATACAAAAGAGCAGTATATGCTAGGGGGTGAGAGACTGACATGCACAGATCAGGAAAGAGAGCTTGGGGTGATAGTATCTGAGGATCTCAAGGTGACAAAGCAATGTAACAAGGCAGTGGCTGTTGCCTGAAGAATGCTAGGCTGATAGAGAGAGCATAACCAGCAGAAAAAAGGAGATGTTGATGCCCTTGTAGAAGTCATTGGTGGGACCTCACTTGGAATAGCAGTCATTTATCGACCCCCTGATAAGTCTCTTTCTTCCTTTCTCACCGACTTTGATGCTTGGCTTTCCTTCTTTCTTGAACCTTCATCTCCTTCGCTCATTCTTGGGGATTTTAACATTCATGCTAATGATCCCTCTGCCTCTTATGCTTCGCAGTTCCTTGCTTTAACATCCTCTTTCAATCTTCAACTGTGCTCCACTGCCCCCACTCACCAGAATGGCCACTGTCTTGATCTTATCCTCTCCTCAAACTGCTCACTCTCCAGTTTCTGTGCCTCAACTCTTCCCCTCTCTGACCATCATCTGATAACTTTCACACTTAAACAACCTTCTCCCCAGTCCCGTCCAATCTTAACCAATACATTTAGGAATCTTCAGGCTATTGACCCTTCTACTCTGTCCTCCAGTGTTTCAAATCTCTTCTCTACCACTATGTTATCCAAGTCTGTCAATTAGGTTGTCTCTTCCTCTCATTCCCCATTCTGTAAACCGTACCAAACCCCAATCTTGGCTGACCTCTAGAATCCGCTACCTACGTTCCTGTGCCCGCTCTGCTGAACGCCTTTGGCTGAAATCCCGTGCCCATGCTGACTTCATACATTTCAAATTCTTGCTGACCTCCTTCCAGTCTGCTCTTTTACTTGCCAAACAGGACTATTACATCCAGTTGACAAATTCTCTTGGCTCATACCCTTGTTGTCTCTTTGCCACACTGAACTCTCTCCTCAAAGTGCCTTCACCACCAACCCCCCCCCCCCCCCCCCCCCCCCCCCCATTCACTTTCCCCCCAGACTCTGGCTGAGTTCTTTCATGATAAAGTTCACAAGATTAAACTTGAATTCTCAACCAGGTCCACCTCTCCTTCCCTTTGTCCATTTTCACAACCCTCCAACCCCTGCCTCCTTTTCTTCTTTTTCTGAAATCACTGAAGAGGAAACTACACATCTTCTTTCCTCCTCGAAACTAACTACCTGTTCCTCTGATCCTATTCCCACTCATCTACTTAACACTGTCTCTCCTACTGTCATCCCATTTATCTGTCATATCCTCAATCTTTCGCTGTCCACTGCGACTGTTCCTGATGTTTTCAAACATGCCGTAGTCACACCACTCCTTAAAAAATCTTCATTGGACCCTACCTGTCCTTCCAACTATCGCCCCATCTCCCTCCTCCCTTTCCTATCCAAGATACTTGAACGTGCTGTTCACCGCCGTTGCCTTGACTTTCTTTCATCTCAAGCTATTCTTGATCCACTTCATTCTGGCTTTCGCTCCCTTCATTCAACTGAAACAGCGCTTGCTAAAGTCTCCAATGATCTGTACCTGGCCAGATCCAAAGGTCTCTATTCTATCCTCATCCTTCTCGATCTATCTGCTGCTTTTGACACTTGATCACAGCCTACTCCTTGATACACTGTCCTCACTTGGATTTCAGGGCTCTGTTCTTTCCTGGTTTTCTTCTTATCTCTCCCAGCGTACCTTTAGTGTATACGCTAGTGGATCCTCTTCTACTGCTATCCCACTGTCAGTTGGTGTATCTCAGGGATCTGTCCTGGGGCCTCTTCTTTTCCCCATCTATACTTCTTCCCTTGGTATTCTGATCTCATCCCATGGTTTTCAGTATCATCTTTACACTGATGACTCCCAGATCTACCTCTCCACACCAGAAATCTCAGCCAAAATCCAGGTCAAGGTATCAGCCTGCCTGTCTGACATTGCTGCCTGAAACTAAACATGACCAAGACTGAGCTTCTTATCTTTCCTCCTAAACCAACCTCTGCTCCTCCTCCTCCATTCTCTATTTCTGTAGATAACACTCTCATCCTTCCTGTCTCATCAGCTCATAACTTGAGGTCATCTTCGACTCCTCCCTCTCCTTCTCTGCACATATTAAACAGACTGCTAAAACCTGTCGTTTCTTTCTGTATAATATCAGCAAAATTCGCCCTTTCCTTTCTGAGCACACTACCAGAACCCTCATCCACCTCTCACTTAGACTATTGCAACTTGCTTCTCACAGGTCTCCCACTTAGCCATCTCTCTCCTCTTCAATCTGTTCAAAATTCTGCTGCACGACTAATTTTCCACCAGTGTCGTTAGGCTCATATTAGCCCTCTCCTCAAGTCACTTCACTGGCTTTCTATCCGTTTCCGCATACAGTTCAAACTCCTCTTATTGGCCTATAAGTGCATCACTCTGCAGCTCCTCAGTACCTGTCCACTCTCATCTCTCCCTACATTCCTCCCCGGGAACTCCGTTCACTGGGTAAATCTCTCTTATCTGCACCCTTCTCCTCCACTGCTAATTCCAGACTCCGTTCCTTTTATCTTGCTGCACCATATGCCTGGAATAGACTTCCTGAGCTGGTACGTCAAGCTCCATCTCTGGCCGTCTTCAAATCTAAGCTAAAAGCCCACCTTTTTGATGCTGCTTTTAACTCCTAACCCTTATTCACTTATTCAGAACCCTTATGTTATCATCCTCACTTTAATATTCCCTTATCTCTTGTTTGTCTGTCCTAATTAGATTGTAAGCTCTGTCTCTTCATGTTCAAGTGTACAGCGCTGCGTACGTCTAGTAGCGCTACAGAAATGATAAGTAGTAGTAATATTGTATATAGTTTTGAAGGTTGCATCTCTTCAAGGACATAAGACTTGAGAAGGTTCAGAGGAAGTTGCAGGGTTTGTGCCATAAGATATTCAAGTCCTCCAGTCACTTCTTAAACATGTATACACTAGAGAAAAGGACAGAGAGAGAGGTGATATGATGCAGTCTGTGTCCCATAAATAGCAAAAGATTGAAAGAAGATTCAGCAACTCCAGTGTTGTAGATCACTTTATTGTCACATGCTGCAAGTGAGGGTGCTGTGACGCTCAGGGGGAAGGGGACGACATCTTGACTGTAAGTTAAATACTGTCAGTAATATTGGGGGATGAAATGTGGGTATAACCAAGACTACATCGTGTTTGGCTGCCTATTTGGTTGGCATAGTGGAGACTTGACTACCAGTGTTTAAGCCTGGGTGACCGGGGCCTACACAGAGTGGCATGCTCGGCTCTAGCCATCTTATTCGGCGGACTGGATCGACCGTGCCAGGTCTTTATCTGCCATCATTTACTGTGTTAGTTTATATAGAGCTGTTTGGAGGATGGAGGTACATGACATCTTTGTGTTGAGTTGGAAGGTTTGTGTAAATTTGTGAGGATATGGCTCTGGGTCAGGGGTATTCTTATGAGGATGTATGGTGGGTATATATTGGGGGAAGAGTTGTATGTCTAGTGGTAGGTGCTTGGGTGTTATGAAGGATGTGTATATGTGGGAATGTAGCTCAATGTGTGAGAGGCTAAGAGTTTTATGGAAGGTAAATATTTGGCAGGTTTTGTATCTGCGTATGTGGATGGGGGTGCTGTGAGGATGCGTGGTGTGCTGCTATTTCTGTGTTGTGGCATGCACTTGATAATTTAGTCAGTTGTAAACCGCTTTGGGTCTCAATTTCAAAGCACTTAGACTTACAAAATTCCATAGGTTACTATGGAACTTTGTAAGTGTAAGTTCTTTGAAAATACAACTCTTTGTGATTTTGTAAAGGCGGTATATAAACTAAAGAATTATTAGTCAGGTAGATATAGGAGAACCATTTCTCATTTCTGGAAATGAGCTAAAAGAAATAGATTTCCTGTTTTGGGGTCTGTCAGATACCTGTGATCAGGGACTGGGCACTATTGGATACAGGATTCTGGGCTTGATGGGCTTTAGTCTGGCATGGCATGACTTTATGTTCTTTCCCATACTTTGAAAGATTGCATTCCAATAAGGATCTAGATTAAAATAGCTCCTGGTTGGTTCACTTGACCTCTGCAACATTTTCTGCTTGGTCAGTATTGGGTAGGTAATTGGGATCTGCCATTATTGTGCTACCAAATTTATTAGCTTCCCAAATTTCAGTTATCATGCACCCCTGATGATCTTTCTTATTTTAATAACACAGGTCTCCAAATTCACATTTTTTTCTCAAGCCAGATAAGTACAGCATATTTTCTCACATGTATCTTATGAGCTGTTTTAGTCCCTTCCCCCCCCCCCCCCCCCCCCCCCCCCCCCAAAAAAAAAGACTATTAGTTCTGCATAAGATTTTCTTAGAGAGGGCCACTGAAAGTTCATAAGTAAGTAAGGGCCATTTAAAGTGTATGCTATTCTCTGTTTTTGAAGCCAGTTCATTGTTGTGCTACTTTCAGCGGTGATGAAGTGTTGCAGTGATTAAATTTCCATACACCGAAAAAGCCACCTCTGCATAGCCATAAAAGGAGCAAGCAATCACCCTAGTGCAGCCAGAAGAATGTGGAATCCGAGTGCTGCCTGCTAGAAGTTGACTAAAGCACTGAAATGGGGGGGGGGGGACCCCTACTTCCTCACCACATCATGAAAGGGCCCTCAGTGGCAGGGAAGGCACACTGCCACATGAACAATGAACCCAACAATAGTGGCTGTACATTGGGAGAAAGTGAGTATGGCAGACTCAGGGCAAGATGCACTAAAGACTCGTTAAAGCCCTTTCCTTACTGATTCCCTTAGCAAATTGGTAAGGAATGGGCATGAATCAAGGAATAGGAATGCAAATGAGCTGCTCGTTGTAGCTCATTTGCATTCTCTATTCCGTCATTAAGCAGCCGGTCGAGCATGCGCAGAGCAGCCAAGCGTTATGCTGGCTGCTCTGCGCATGCCAAGAACATCTGAGATTGCCCCCCCCCCCCCCCCCCCCGAGATTGCCGCCGCTTCCCTCTGCATTGAAATGATAGCCTCCCGCAGCCCCAGCCTCCCCGCCGCCCCCCAATCAAAAAAAACCGTCCATTTTGGCCGTCATTCCCCCCAGCAATAATAAAAACATCTTTTTGGGCAGTGCTTCACTCAGCTGAGAGACTTGGAAGTCCCTGAGCCAATCACAACACATGTAGCTGAGCTAAACGCGCTGTGATTGGCTCAGAGACTTCCAGGTCTCTCAGCTGAGTGAAGCACTGCAATAAAAGACGTTTTTATTATTGCAAGGGGGGAAGGCGGCCAAAATGGGCACCCATCTAAAAAAACGTCCATTTTGGCCCTCTTAATAATAAAAACGTCTTTTTTGGCAGTGCTTCACTCAGCTGAGAGACCTGGAAGTCTCTGAGCCAATCACAGCATGTTTAGCTCGGCTAAACGCGTTGTGATTGGCTCAGGGACTTCCAGGTCTCTCAGCTGAGTGAAGCACTGCCAAAAAAGACGTTTTTATTATTGCAGGAGGGGAATGACGGCCAAAATAGACGTTTTTATTATTGCACTGACTTTTTTTTCCCCGATTTTTTTTTTTTTTTACTTTTGTAGCAGTTTTTCAATCCTGCGCAGCCCCAATGAGAGGTACAGACCTCTCGTTAGATTTTCCAGCGTTAAGGTAATTGGAAAGGTTAGTGCATCTCATTACAATAGGGTTTCTACACAATTTGCTCATCTACATTCCGTTTTCGTTAGCTGCTACCGTTGTCGGAAAAAAGTCTTTAGTGCATGCCAGGGTTTACTACTTGCTCGTTAATGGCTCGTTAAGTTTAGTGCATCTGGCCCTCAATGCTTAGCATTAACATTGTTGCTCTGCCACCTTCTGATTCTCTTCCCCCCCCCCCCCCCCTCTTTTCAGTCAATCCATTTAGACTGGCAACTGGTGAAGCATTTAAGCACACATCATCTGCTCTTGCTGCAGGATAAGCAAAGCAATAACGGAGCATGATATTGTGCTCATGCTGTGAAACTAACTCTGCAGCAACAGGAGATGATGTGTGCTTAGATGCTTCTCCTGCCAGTGTGAGTGGAGTGATACGAAAAGGAAGATTGGTAAATGGTGGTACAAGTAAGCACTGTATCTGCCATGCTCATCTTTTTTATCACTTTATGTGTATGCATGGGGGAGAGGGATGAAGAAAGTAAAAAAGAGGTGCAGAGACAATAAGGGGTGATATTGGGGAGATAGTATTTTCACCCTACGTACACACCACACCATACCACACCCTTTCTGTGCAGTTGATCCCTCCCACTGATAAACACACCCAACCTGCCTCAGGCACCCCTTAATGTGCCACTTCTCCAGACACTCTGCCTGCATGTGACACTTCCCAGGTACCATACATACACATGCCTCTGCTCCCCCAGCTCAGACATCTCACCCACATACCTTTCAGTTTCATACATGTCCCTACACACAGACAAGAATTATGAGGAAGATCTGTCTTATAATTTTGGCTATTACCCTCCCCCGTGTAAACCCCACATGAGGCTCTGCTACCAATGACGGTAGAACCCTAGCCAGTCTGTTTGCCAATATCTTGGCCAATAGCTTTACCTCAATATTGAGCAGTGAAATGGGGCAATAGGATTCTGGTTGGTCCTCTGGTTTACCAGGCTTTTGTAGTACTATTTGTGCTGTATTCAAATGCACTGGAAGCTTTCCTATCTGAACAGATATCTGAAAGACTTCTGTCAATACTGGACTAATATCTTCTTGTAATAATTTATAAAACTCGTTACGTAGCCCGTCTGGACCCGGTGCTTTTCCTAAAGCACTTTGCTTGATTACCCATACCAATTCCTCTTTGTCTGTTGGGGTACTCAACTGTGACAACTCTTCACGCGATACCTGTGGCAGATCTATACTATTCAAGTAGATTTCACTATCTACCATCTGGGAATGCTGGGACTCATATAATTTAGTAAAAAAAGTCCCTAAGCACTTTATTGCCCTATCTTCATTCACCCGTTTGCCTCTAAAATCCACCAGTGTGGTTATCTTATCTGGGCCCAAACCACCCTTTGCTAATCTAGCCAGAAGAGCACTGCCCTTATTTGCATATTTATAAAGTTGAAATTTATAAAAAGTCGAGGATTTCTTTGCCTCTGTATGTAATAACTCATTTAGAGCTTGTTGGGTTTCCAACAGTTGCGTCTTTACTCGCAGCGAATGACTTATACCATACTGCTGTCTTAAAGATGTTACTTCTTTTTCTAACCGAAAAATTTCTCGTTTCCTCACCTTCCTCTGGAAGCTCACATAAGAAATAATTTCTCCCTGGAGAATCACTTTTGCTGTCTCCCAAAACAATATAACTTCCGACCTATGTTGTTCATTGTCGACCTTGTATTGCTGCCACTTAGAAAACGAGAATGGTAGGAAATTACTATCCCTGTATAGGTGAGAGGGGAATCTCCAGCCACTCTCAGGCTGCCTAGATCGACCTCCCTGTAGACCCAACTCTACCCAAGCGTGGTCAGAAATCATAATAGGGCCTATCTTTGTGCTTTCTACCTGTGTGAAAAGTTCTCTGGAGATTAGCATATAATCTATCCTTGACAGCGTGGAGTGAGCTCTTGACATATGTGTGAAATCCCTCTCTAAGGGGTTGAGAGTCCTCCACGCATCCACTAGTCCCAAAGATGACTCTAATAGGTTCACCCCTCTCACTGTCCTTGCAAGTTCTCTATGTGTAGGCTGAGATCTGTCAATCTTAGGGTCTGCCACATCATTTAAATCTCCTCACAGTACTATCGGAATATCACCTAACTCTAGTATCTGTCTAATTACCTGTGTATAAAATTCTCGATCAAATGTGTTAGGGGCATATAGGTTACACAATAGTAGAGGCTGACGCTCAAGTGTCGCCGAGGCCAAAACATATCTACCCTCTGGATCTGCGATAACTTTCTTAATCTCTAAATGCAATCCCTTTTTGAACAAGATTACCACACCTCCCTTCCTTCCCACTGCTGGAGCTTTTACAAGATCACCCACCCACCTTCTCTTGAGTTTGTCATGTTCTGCTGTGGAAAGATGCGATTCCTGCAGAAAGGCAACAGAGGTCCCCCTATCTCTAAGTACTTTCAAAATTGTATGCCTCTTAATTGGCGACTGAAACCCTCCAACGTTCCAAGTAGTAAATGTTAACTTAGACATGTTATCCTACCCCTAATCTCTCCTTATAGCCTATACCCCATACCCCCAAATGCTTCTAACCTCTGAGTTCGTGTTTTGAGAGTGTCCCAGCTTCCACCCCCCAAGACCTTACGCTGTCCCTTCCGCCCTCTCTCCCTGTTCCATTTTCCAAACATGCCCTGAGCAATGCTTCCCCCCTTCAACCCCCCACCCTCCCATTTGGTCACCCGAATCCATTCCGTTCTGGACTTAGAGCTGCCCACCCTTCTACTATGTATATCATCCAAACCCACCCCCTCTAGACGCTTTCCGCCTCTTACCCCCCACTCCCCTGAACATAAACATTACCCCTTAAAATTCTTCCATTCATGCATCCTATCATCCACATCCTGGTCTTTCCACTTCCACTGCTTTATCTAATATGAAAACCGAAAGAACAGATACTATAGAATACATTCACTCAAATCTCCACTCATTCAATATTCTTACGGTCAGTCCTTGGCTTCTCAGCCACTTCTTTCCTGATTGCAATTATCTTTACGTCCTTTGGCAGCCTCTGAGAGTTTCAGTTAGTTAGGCCAATGCCACTTTGTCTTGTCAATTATCACATCCTAGGCCGTCTTCTGTCTCCAAGATATTTGAAGAACACGCGAAACCCGCCAAACTCCAGCCCTTTGCAGCTTCCAACTGAGCGGGCACGCGATTGAAAACAAACTTCTTGTTCGCTATTTTCTGACAGTCTTAACAATCTCCACAGTAGCGCACCTGTTCTCTTACTCATTGCTTAGCCGAGATTGGGTGGTTGGGAGGTGGGGATAGTGCTGGGCAGACTTACATGGCCTGTGCCGGGGCTGGTGGTTGGGAGACGGGGATAATGCTGGGCAGACTTATACGGTATGTGCCAGAGCAGGTGGTGGGAGGCGGGGCTGGTGGTTGGGAGGTGGGGATAGTGCTGGGCAGACTTATACGGTCTGTGCCCTGAAGAGGACAGGTACAAATCAAAGTAGGGTATACACAAAAAGTAGCTCATGTGAGTTTATCTTGTTGGGCAGACTGGATGGACCGTGAAGGTCTTTTTCTGCCGTCATCTACTATGTTACTATGTTACCTGCCCCCCCCCCCTCATTTTTCTTGACTGATGCCTTGTGGGTAACCATTTCATCTCTCACTTCAGGCAGCAGACTGCCTTCAGCTGTCCCTGCAAGCACTGGTATCTACACAAACATATTTTGTGACTATTGTAAAGACTTAGCTTCTTTCTGTGAATCTGTGGTGACATGAGCTCAGTGCAGTGGAGTAACTATAGAAACATGTCTATGGTAAGATCTATGGTGAATCAGGATTTCAAAATGTCAAGATAAGTTCTTAACATAATTAAATGCCCAGTTGTGTATATGCTATAATACTTCTAGTTTATAATTTATTAGATTAAGTATATTCTTTTAACGTGCTGCACTTAATTGGCTGGCCAAGTTCTCATTCCCAGTGTGACCTGTCAGAATGTACTATATCTGTTGACATCCTGGAAAGAGAAATTGGACCTGTGATGTTGGGTACAGTTGGAATGCTTATTTAGTCCAACCCTGCCTTCTGCACCTGCAGCATCCTTCCTCTGTGCTGTCAGAATGACCTAGAGTGCTGCAGTCCCAGATACCAAGAGCCTGATCCTAATATTTTTCAGCCAGGGCTGAAGAAATAGAAGAGGAAAAGATAGTGATAGTGTTTGTTTGGTTCCTTCCTTTCTCTTTACTGTAATTTTATGTCATTTAATGTATGATATGGTGTCATTTTGATTTTTCACAGGTTCAATGCCTTCCATCCAGACACCAAGAAGCCCATGCACAGAGAATGTGGATTCATCCGCCTGAAACCCGGTACCAGCAAGGTGGCCTTTGTCAGTGCACAGAATACAGGTACAACAGACCTGATAATGTTTGCATGATATTCTTCAGGCTCATGCTACTCAACAAAGATTGGAGGGTGGCCAATGTAACACCCATTTTTAAAAAAGGTTCCAGGGGAGATCCGGGAAATTATAAACCGGTGAGTCTGACATTGGTGCCGGGGAAAATGGTAGAGGCTATTATTAAAAACAAAATTACAGAGCACATCCGAGGACATGGATTACTGAGACCGAGTCAGCACGGCTTTTGTGTGGGGAAATCTTGCCTGACCAATTTACTTCAATTCTTTGAAGGAGTAAACAAACATGTGGACAAAGGGGAAGCCGGTTGATATTGTGTATCTGGATTTTCAAAAGGCGTTTGACAAGGTACCTCATGAAAGGCTACAGAGGAAAGTAGAGTGGAGTGGAGGAGTGGCCTAGTAGTTAGGGTGGTGAACTTTGGTCCTGAGGAACTGAGTTCGATTCTCACTTCAGGCACAGGCAGCTTCTTGTGACTCTGGGCAAGTCACTTAACCCTCCATTGCCCCATGTAAGCCGCATTGAGCCTGCCATGAGTGGGAAAGGGCGGGGTACAAATGTAACAAAAAATTAAAAAAAAAATTGGAGGGTCATGGAATAGGAAGAAAAGTCCTATTGTGGATTAAAAACTGGTTGAAGGATAGGAAACAGAGAGTGGGGTTAAATGGGCAGTATTCACAATGGAGACGGGTAGTTAGTGGGGTTCCTCGGGTCTATGCTAGGACCGCTGCTTTTTAATATATTTATAAATGATTTAGAGATGGGAGTAACTAGCGAGGTAATTAAATTTGCTGATGACACAAAGTTATTCAAAGTCGTTAACTCGCGACAGGATTGTGAAAAATTACAGAAGGACCTTACGAGACTGGGCGGCTAGATGGCAGATGGCGTTTAATGTGAGCAAGTGCAAGGTGATGCATGTGGGAAAAAAGAACCCGAATTATAGCTACGTCATGCAAGGTTCCACGTTAGGAGTTACGGACCAAGAAAGGGATCTGGATGTCGTCGTCGATAATACACTGAAACCTTCTGCTGAGTGTGCTGCTGCGGCTTGGAAAGCGAATAGAATGTCAGGTATTATTAGGAAAGGTATGGAAAACAGGTGTGAGGATGTTATAATGCCGTTATATCGCTCCATGGTGCGACCGCACCTTGAGTATTGTGTTCAATTCTGGTCACCGCATCTCAAGAAAGATACAGTGGAATGTAGTGCAACGAAGGGCGACTAAAATTATAGCGGGGATGGGACGACTTCCCTATGAAGAAAGACTAAAGAGGCTAGGGCTTTTCAGCTTGGAGAAGAGACGGCTGAGGGGAGACGTGATAGAGGTATATAAAATATTGAGTGGAGTGGAACCGGTGGATGTGAAGTGTCTGTTCACGCTTTCCAAAAATACTAGGACTAGGGGGCATGCGATGAAACTACAGTGTAGTAAATTTAAAACAAATCGGAGAAAATATTTCTTCACCCAACGCGTAATTAAACTTTGGAATTCGTTGCCGGAGAACGTGGTGAAGGCGGTTAGCTTGGCAGAGTTTAAAAAGGGGTTAGACGGTTTCCTAAAGGACAAGTCCATAAACCGCTACTAAATGGACTTGGGAAAAATCCACAATTCCAGAAATAACATGTATAGAATGTTTGTACGTTTGGGAAGCTTGCCAGGTGCCCTTGGCCTGGATTGGCCGCTGTCATGGATAGGATGCCGGGCTTGATGGACCCTTGGTCTTTTCCCAGTGTGGCATTACTTATGTACTTATGACTGCTCAGGATAGTGTTTTCCAGAGGTGCACTTTATACTTGTTTTAAACCATTGGTTCTCAATTGGTGTACATATGCCTCCGTAGGTACTTGACAAGGATACCCAGCCAGCCTATTGTTACATTCCAACCTTTGCTAGAAAAAACAGCTTTGATACTTTCAGTGATCCATTGCCAGCACCTGTCTGCATTCCCTCCTTCCTCATGGATCAAGTGTGGCATCTCCTAATCTTGAGATTTCTGAGGAGCCACATGAGGAGCAGGTCATAACTGAAGTAGAGGCAGCCCACTGCAGAGAACAATGAAAGTGCTGTGCTTCCTGTCCTTGTGGCTATTGCCTCTGATTCTTACAGTCTTCCTATTGCATGTGCTTCCTGATTAGAAATGAAGCCTATGCAGGGAACAGGAACACAGCAGTTTCACTCTCTCCTTTGGCATATGCTGCATCTTTTTAGTCTCACTACACCCATTCTTGTAGTGTAACTTTTCTACTGATTCCCAGTTGCTGTGGAGAGCAAAATTTGGAAAATAGAGGGATGAGAAGTGGTAAGAAAGTGATGGAAATTAAGAGCTGAGAGTTGGGGAAAATAACCAGGAGTGGTGAGAACTGGCAGGTGATTAAAAAAAAAAAATGAGAACAGGGACAAGGGGAAAGAGAGAGAGAGAGAGAGAGGGAATCAAAGATGGAAGTCAGAGGAGACAGATGGAATGCTAGTATGAATGGCTTTGCAGTCTGTTAAACAATCTTTATTAGTTGTCACCTTTTTTCTTCAGATTTCTTTGTGTTCAGTGTGCAGTGCAATGTTTTAGCATCGGTAGGTCCCATGCTCTGGAACCAGTTACCGGGGTATTTGCAGACGGAACCCTCCCATTTACCTTTGTTCTTCATTTGGGGCAGTCAGGGAGAGGGATTGTTTGCAGGGCTGCGATGGTGTAGCATACTCTGCAGTTTTTTGTTTTTTTTTTACATTTGTACCCCGCGCTTTCCCACTCATGGCAGGCTCAATGCGGCTTACATGGGGCAATGGAAGGTTAAGTGACTTGCCCAGAGTCACAAGGAGCTGCCTGTGCCGGGAATCGAACTCAGTTCCTGAGTTACCCAGGACCAAAGTCCACCACCCTAACCACTAGGCCACTCCTCCACTCCTTTTAATCTGACTTTTTCCTCGTTCCTGTTTTTTTTATTGGCATTCTTTTTTGATTCTATGTATTGTACTCTGCTTTGGTGGATTTGTCTTTTAAGCGGTTAATCAAATAAAAAGAACTTAAACTATCCACCTTATAATTGAAAGAGAAAAACACCCATATTCTGACCTAAATTGGGAGATGGACATCTTTCTCTTGCGGGCGCCCAAATCGGTATAATCGAAAGCCAATTTTGGGCTTCTTCAACTGCTCTCTGTCGCAGGAACGAATAAAGTTGACGGGGGCGTGTCAGAGGTGTGGCAAAGGCGAGACTGGGGCGTGGTTATCGGCCGAAGAGAGATGGGCGTCTTTAGCTGATAATCGAAAAAAAAGGCGTTTTTACCACGATTTTGGGTCACTTTTTTTGGACCCTTTTTTTTCACGAACAAGTCCCAAAAAAGTGCCCTGACTCCCCCAGTGGTCACTAACCCCCTCCCACCAAAAAACCCCCCACTTTACAAACTTTTTTTTCCCATCCTGTATGCCAGCCTCAAATTCCGTAGCCACCTCCATGACAGCAGAATGTGTTCTGTCCTGTGACAGCCTTTCCCTGGTTCTGATGTGGGTCTTGGGTGAGTGTGACACCTTTTCTGTTAAGGGCACTGCAGAGTCACATCAGCAATGCATTGTGGTGGGTGTAGGGTATTGGGCTCTGTGATTCCACTAGCTTGTGTTAAATGCTCACGATGTTGGTAGTTGGTAGGCTATACTCCCATGGTGCCTTTCCCTCTGCTTACTGGGTCAGAGTGTGCCCTGTTTTGTTTCCGGTAGTCCATGAGGTAGTGGCCATTTTTGTAAGCCAGTTTTAGATCCTGTTCATGTGTTAGCCACATTATAGCACTTAGTTCTTACCTTGAATGTTGCTGAAAGAGGGCATTGTACACCATTCTGTCAGCTGGGACCTACTGCTAATCTCAGTACCAGGGAGACTCGTTGCCAGTGGGGCACAACCTCTGATCTGCAGTTAACTGTGAGTAAAGGTGCTTATTCAAATTAAGGACGTTTTCAGCGAGATTAGTCTTCAGGTGTCAACTGGTGTGCCAAGGTCCTGTCCCTGGAGCACTTTTAGTGGGTACTGCAGTGCACTTCAGGCAGGCAGACCCAGGCCCATCCCCCCCACCTGTAACACTTGTGGTGGTAAATGGGAGGCCTCTGAAACCCACTGTACCCACATGTAGTTGTCCCCTTCACCCCTAAGAGCTATGGCAGTGTTGTACATTTGTCCCTCCCATGACCAAATGGCTTTGATTAGGACGTTTCTGAGCTGGACGTTTTTATTTTCCATTATCGCAAAAAAAAAAACCGCCCAGCTCAGAAAGGACCAAATCCATGGCATTTGGTCCATCCAAACCGTATTTTCGAAACAAAAGATGGACGCCCATTTTTTTCGAAAATACGGTCTGTCCCGCTTCTTCACATACCCGTTTTCAGACATAGACGCCCATGGAGATGGGCGTTCGCGTTCAATTATACCCCTCCACGTGTTTGTCAGAGAGAGATGGGAGCTGCTGCTACTACTGCTTATCATTTCTATAGCGCTACAAGGCATACGCAGTGCTGCTCACCATACACAAAAAGACAGTCCCTGCTCAAAGAACTTATAATCTAGCTTACTACTACTTACCTGTTATTTAATGATACTAGTCTTATGCAAGGCTGTACACAGATATAAGAGAGACATTCTTGCTCGTCAGAGCTTATAATCTGTTCAAGACAGGCAAACGGGATAAGTAAGGGATTAGGGATTTTCATTTATTATGGAAATGGATAAAACAGCATGGGTATTGAACAGGTGAATAAGGGCTTGAGACTTAAAAGCAGCCTCAAAAAGGTTGGACTTTTAGCCTGGATTTCAATAGGGCCTGAGACAGTGCATGACATATTGACTTGGAAAGTCTATTCTAGATGTATGGTGCAGCAAGATAGAAGAAACAGTCGAGTTGGTGGAGGAGGAGAGGAGTACATATAAGAGTGATTTGCCTGATGAATAGAGGGAAGGGTTATAGGGAGACACAAGAAAGGAGAAATACTGAGGAGCAGCAGAATGAACGCATTTGTAAGTCAGTAAAAGGAGTTTGAATTGCATATGGCAACAGAGAGCCAATGAAGAATCTTGAGAGTGGTAATGTGAGTGTAATGAAACTGGCAGAAGATAAGTCATGCAGCAGAATTTTGAAACAATTGAAGGGAAGAGAGATGGTTAAGTGGGAGACCTATGAAAAGCAGTTGCAGTAATCTAAGCGTGAGATGATGAGAGTGTAGATAAAAGTTTTGGTGGTATGGAAGGGACGAATTTTGGTGGTGATATAAAGAAACATTTGACAGGTTTTAGCAGCCTGTTGGATATGTGCAGAGAAAGAGAGGAGACAAAAATAAACCTGAGGTTATGAGTTGGGGAAACATAGTAAAAAATTTTTTTAGATACATTAAAAGCAGGAAACCGGCCAAAGAGTCGGTTGGGCCGCTGGACGAAAATGGTGTTAAAGGGGCGATCAAGGAGGACAAAGCCATAGCGGAGAAATTAAATGAATTCTTTGCTTCGGTCTTCACCGAGGAGGATTTGGGGGGGACACCGGTGCCGGAAAGAATATTTGAAGCGGGGGAGTCGGAGAAACTAAACAAATTCTCTGTAACCTTGGAGGATGTAATGGGTCAGTTCAGCAAGCTGAAGAGTAGTAAATCACCGGGACCTGATGGTATTCATCCCAGAGTATTAATAGAACTAAAAAATGAACTTGCGGAGCTACTGTTAGAAATATGCAATCTGTCCCTAAAATCGAGTGTAGTACCGGAAGACTGGAGGGTAGCCAATGTTACTCCGATTTTTAAGAAGGGTTCCAGAGGAGATCCGGGAAATTATAGACCGGTGAGTCTGACGTCGGTGCCGGGCAAGATGGTGGAGGCTATTATTAAGAATAAAATTGCAGAGCATATACAAAAACATGGACTGATGAGACAAAGTCAGCACGGATTTAGTGAAGGGAAGTCTTGCCTCACCAATCTAATGCATTTTTTTGAGGGGGTAAGCAAACATGTGGACAATGGGGAGCCGGTTGATATTGTATATCTGGATTTTCAGAAGGCGTTTGACAAAGTGCCGCACGAAAGACTCCTGAAGAAATTGCAGAGTCATGGAATCGGAGGTAGGGTATTATTATGGATTAAGAACTGGTTGAAAGATAGGAAGCAGAGAGTAGGATTGCGTGGCCAGTATTCTCAGTGGAGGAGGGTAGTTAGTGGGGTCCCGCAGGGGTCTGTGCTGGGTCCGTTGCTTTTTAATGTATTTATAAATGACCTAGAGATGGGAATAACTAGTGAGGTAATTAAATTCGCCGATGACACAAAATTATTCAGGGTCGTCAAGTCGCAGGAGGAATGTGAACGATTACAGGAGGACCTTGCGAGACTGGGAGAATGGGCGTGCAAGTGGCAGATGAAGTTCAATGTTGACAAGTGCAAAGTGATGCATGTGGGTAAGAGGAACCCGAATTATAGCTACGTCTTGCAAGGTTCCGCGTTAGGAGTTACGGATCAAGAAAGGGATCTGGGTGTCGTCGTCGATGATACGCTGAAACCTTCTGCTCAGTGTGCTGCTGCGGCTAGGAAAGCGAATAGAATGTTGGGTGTTATTAGGAAGGGTATGGAGTCCAGGTGTGCGGATGTTATAATGCCGTTGTATCGCTCCATGGTGCGACCGCACCTGGAGTATTGTGTTCAGTACTGGTCTCCGTATCTCAAAAAAGATATAGTAGAATTGGAAAAGGTACAGCGAAGGGCGACGAAAATGATAGTGGGGATGGGACGACTTTCCTACGAAGAGAGGCTGAGAAGGCTAGGGCTTTTCAGCTTGGAGAAGAGACGGCTGAGGGGAGATATGATAGAAGTGTATAAAATAATGAGTGGAATGGATCGGGTGGATGTGAAGCGACTGTTCTCGCTATCCAAAAATACTAGGACTAGAGGGCATGAGTTGAAGCTACAGTGTGGTAAATTTAAAACGAATTGGAGAAAATTTTTCTTCACCCAACGTGTAATTAGACTCTGGAATTCGTTGCCGGAGAACGTGGTACGGGCGGTTAGCTTGACGGAGTTTAAAAAGGGGTTAGATAGATTCCTAAAGGACAAGTCCATAGACCGCTATTAAATGGACTTGGAAAAATTCCGCATTTTTAGGTATAACTTGTCTGGAATGTTTTTACGTTTGGGGAGCGTGCCAGGTGCCCTTGACCTGGATTGGCCACTGTCGGTGACAGGATGCTGGGCTAGATGGACCTTTGGTCTTTCCCAGTATGGCACTACTTATGTACTTATGAGATATATCTAGTGTTTCTACATTTTCAGAAAGCTTTTGACAGAGTCTCTTGTGAGAGACTCCTGAGAACATTAAAAAGCCATGGGATAGGAGGCAGTGTTCTGTTGTGCACTAGGAACTGGTTAATGGATAGAAAATAAAGGGTAGGATTAAATGGTGTCAGGTTCTCAGGTTCAGAGCCCGCGGGGCCGGGCTCTGGAGCAAACGTGAGCCCTTGGGCTGCTGCCGAGGAGCGACAGCAGCAGGCAAAACTCACCAATCAACACTGGGCAAGCACACCGGCAGGGACTGCAGGCACTGCCCAGCGAACCGGAACACATGGACTGGAATCCCCTGGACTGGAGGACACAGGACTGGAACACACACCGGACCGGAACACACTGGACTGGAGCGCACCGGACCGGAACACACTGGACTGGAGCGCACCAGACTGGAACACACCGGACCGGAACACACCGGACCGGAACACACTGGACTAGAGCACACTGGACTGGTCCGTACAGCTTCACCTGCACTTAGCTACTAAGCCCCCCAGAAGTTGAGCTCCTGGGTTCGAGTAGCCGGCAGGACTTACTGGATACCGGATGACACAGGGACCAGGACTGGAAACAGAAGTACTCCTAAACCTAAACTGATCTACGTGCTCCCAAGTCCTAAACCAGCAGGAGTGTTCCTAACAGTAAACTGACAAAAGGACTTCCTAAGCCCTATACTAAACAGGAGCTCCTAAGCCCTGCTCAAGAAAGGGACTTCCTAAGCCCTAAACTAACAGAGCAGGGAACTAAACACAAAGCTAACACAGGTGCTACTAAGCACCAAGCTACAAGCAGAGCTTTACACTAATAAGCTAAACACAGAACTAACCAGCTACCTAAGCACTGCTCTAGCAAGCTAGAAACAACTAATAAGGTGCTTCCTAAGCACTACTCTGGCAAGCAACCAGAAGAGCTCCTAGCACTAAAAGGGAAGACAGGAGAGCCACAAGGAAAAAGCAGTGAAGCTAACACATAAGCCAAAAGTGCTTCTAAAGCACCAAACACCAACAGCAAAGACTGCAATGCTCCCAATAGCACAAACCCAGAAGTACTTCTAACAGCAAACTCTGCAGTGTTCCTAACACCACCAAACCCTGAAGTACTTCTATCAACAACAGAGCTTCCAAAGCCCTACACACAGCAATGCTTCCAAAACCAAGAGGGAAAAGCAGGGGAACCATAAGGGAAAAGCAGGAAAGCTAAACACACAGTCACCAGTGCACACTGCACTAACACTAACCTGGCCCTTAGCAAAAGCAAGCAGGGAAACTAGACACAAAGTCAGAAGTGCACACTGCACCACCCTACCTAAAGCAAACACCACTGTTGCAAAGGCTCTGAAGGAAACAACACCACTTCCTTATCAAGGCCCTCCCTGATGATGTCACACTCCCTAGACCTAGGCAAAAGCACACTGACCCAGAGAGGCCCAACCCACACCAATGCAACACTGTGAAGCACTTGAAGCCAGTACACCCAAAGAGAGGTAGAGCAACTCAGGCAACACACACACAGGTGCAGTATAGTGAAACAATTAGAGCCATGCTGCTGGAAGCTGCCAACACAGAGAGACAGAGCCAGCTCAGAAAGGACAGAGAAAAGAAACAGAAGCCAGCTAAGAAGCTGACCCCCAGGAAAGAGGTAAGTTTGAGAGGGGTTCTGACCCCAATCATAACAGCACCTCCCCCTCAAGGCTCCCGTGTCCCCACGGGAGCTCCAGGTCTCAAAAGACAATTTAGGTCTCCATGGGTAGCAGTGATGAAATCTCCCAATGGGTTTCACAACATAAATCTGGGTGGCTGGGCAGGACGTGACAAGTACATCTGGAACTAGGAAACCAGAATGGCTTTGGCCGCCACGAGGCTCTTTAGAACGGCTGCTAGGCAGGATCAGAGTCTTGGTTGCAACAAGTGGAGTTCTATTCAACAGGAACCATCTCCTGAAGGAGTCCACAACTTCCTTGACTTCCTGGCACTCCACTGTAGCAGCCAGAACTGGGCTAGAGCCCATACCCATCCTGGAATCTGAAGCCAGACAGGAACTCGAACTGGACTTCAGACTAGACCTTGCCTCTTGGCTGGAGCTGGAACTCAGAAGGAGTTCAACATCTTGGCAGAAATGGGAACTCGGAGTAGACTCAGCATCTTGCCTGAAACTGCAACCTGGTCCGGCCTCAGCATCTTGGCCGGAACTGCCACTCAACTCGGACTCAGCATCTTGGCTGGACTTGGTACTCAGCATAGACTCAGCATCTCGGCTGGCACTAGAACTCGCTCCGGACTCAGCATCTTGGCCGGAACTGCAACTTGACCTGGACTCAGCCTCTTGACCGGGACTGCAACTTGACCCAGACTCAGCATCTTGCCTGGGACTGGAACTCCAACTTGACCCAGACTCAGCATCTTGCCTGGGACTGGAACTCCAACTTGACCCAGACTCAGCATCTTGCCTGGGACTGGAACTCCAACTTGACCCGGACTCAGCATCTTGCCTGGGACTGGAACTCCAACTTGACCCAGACTCAGCATCTTGGCTGGGACTGCAACTTGACCCGGACTCAGCATCTTGCCTGGACCTGGAACTCCAACTCTCACCGGACTCAACATCTTGACCCGAGTTGCAACTTGACCCGGACTCAGCATCTTGCCTGGAACTGAAACTCCAACTTGGCCCGGACTCGGCATCTTGGCCGGGACTGCAACTTGGCCCGGACTCGGCATCTTGGCCGGGACTGCAACTTGACCCAGACTCAGCATCTTGCCCGGGACTGGAACTCCAACTTGACCCGGACTCAGCATCTTGGCCGGGACGGCAACTCTCACCGGACTCAGCATCTTGGCCGGGACTGTAACTTGACCCGGACTCTGCATCTTGCCCGGGACTGTAACTCAATTCTGATTCGGCATCTCGGCTGAACTCTGCACTCATCGTGGACTCGTCATCTTGGCTGGGCTCTGCACTCGGTGCAGACTCGGCACTCATCGTGGACTCGTCATCTTGGCTGGGCTCTGCACTCGGTGCAGACTCGGCACTCATCGTGGACTCGTCATCTTGGCTGGGCTCTGCACTCGGTGCAGACTCGGCACTCATCGTGGACTCGTCATCTTGGCTGGGCTCTGCACTCGGTGTAGACTCAGCACTCATTGTGGACTCATTGTCTCGGCTGGACTCTGTACTCAGTGCAGACTCAGCACTCATCGTGGACTCATTGTCTCGGCTGGACTCTGTACTCAGTGCAGACTCAGCACTCATCGTGGACTCAGTATCTCGGCTGGCCTCTACACTCAGTGCAGACTGAGCACTCATCATGGACTCATCACTCGGTGTAGACTCAGCATCCCGGCTGGGACTGCAACTCGATCCAGACTCAGCATCTTGACTGGAACTACAACTCGCTCCAGACTCAGCATCTTGACTGCCAATGCTGCAACTCACTCCAGACTCAGCATCTTGACTGGGACTGCAACTCGATCCAGACTCAGCATCTTGACTGGAACTACAACTCGATCCAGACTCAGCATCTTGACTGCAACTCGCTCCAGACTCAGCATCTTGACTGGAACTGGAACTCGATCCAGACTCAGCATCTTGACTGGAACTACAACTCGATCCAGACTCAGCCTCTTGACTGGGACTGGAACTCCAACTCGACCCGGACTCAGCATCTTGACTGGAACTGGAACTCCAACTCGACCCGGACTCAGCATCTTGCCCGGGACTGTAACTCATTTCTGATTCGGCATCTCGGCTGGACTCTGCACTCGGTGTAGACTCAGCGCTCATCGTGGACTCAGCATCTCGGCCGGGCTCCGCACCCGGTGCAGACCCAGCACTCATCGCGGACTCATATTCTCGGCTGGGCTCTGCCCTCGGTGCAGACTCAGCACTCATCGTGGATTCATCATCTCGGCTGGGCTCTGCACTCGGTGTAGACTCAAAATCCCGGCTGGGACTGCAACTCGATCCAGACTCAGCATCTTGACTGGATCTACAACTCGATCCAGACTCAGCATCTTGACTGGAACTGCAACCCGATCCAGACTCAGCATCTTGACTGGAACTGCAACCCGATCCAGACTCAGCATCTTGACTGGAACTGCAACTCGATCCAGACTCAGCATCTTGACTGGAACTGCAACTCGATCCAGACTCAGCATCTTGACTGGATCTACAACTCGATCCAGACTCAGCATCTTGACTGGAACTGCAACCCGATCCAGACTCAGCATCTTGACTGGAATTGCAACCCGATCCAGACTCAGCATCTTGACTGGAACTGCAACTCGATCCAGACTCAGCATCTTGACTGGAACTGCAACTCGTTTCGATTTGGACATCCTCGCAGAACATCCCGATCCAGGGGCTCGTGGAAGGAGCCAGCATTTCTAGTGCACTGATCCACCTCCCATGCCAGAACACCAACCGGGCACCCTGGGGGGCACTGCAGTGGACTTCATAAATTGCTCCCAGGTACATAGCTCCCTTGCTGTGTATGCTGAGCCCCCAAAACCCACTACCCACAACTGTGCACCACTACCATAGCCCTTACGGGTGAAGGGGGGCACCTAGATGTGGGTACAGTGGATTTGTGGTAGGTTTTTGAGGGCTTGCCTTTTCCTCCGCAAACGTAACAGGTAGGGGGGGATGGGGCTGGGTCCGCCTGCCTGAAGTGCACTGCACCCACTAAAACTGCTCCAGGGACCTGCATACTGCTGTGATGGAGCTGAGTATGACATCTGAGGCTGGCAATCAATATTTTTAAAGATGTTTTTTGAAGGTGGGAGGGGGTTAGTGACCACTGGGAGAGTAAGGGGAGGTCATCCCTGATTCTCTTCGGTGGTCATTTCGGGCACCTTTTTGTGCCTTGGTCGTAAGAAAAACATGACCAGGTAAAGTCGTCCAAGTGTTTGTCAGGGACGTCCTTGTTTCTTTCGATTATGGGTCGAGGACGTCCTAGTGTTAGGCACGCCCAAGTCCCGCCTTTGCTACACCTCCGACATGCCCCCTTGAACTTTGGCCATCCCTGCGATGGAAAGCAGTTGGGGATGTCCAAAATCGGCATTCAATTATACCAATTTTGACGACCCTGTGAGAAGGACGTCCATCTTCCAATTTGTGTCATAAGTACATATTACATATAAGTACATAAGTAATGCCATACTGGGAAAAGACCAAAGGTCCATCAAGCCCAGCATCCTGTCCCCGACAGCGGCCAATCCAGGCCAAGGGCACCTGGCAAGCTACCCAAACGTACAAACATTTTATACAAGTTATTCCCGAAATTGTGGATTTTTCCCAAGTCTATTTAGTAGCGGTCTATGGATTTGTCCTTTAGGAAACCGTCCAACCCCTTTTTAAACTCTGCCAAGCTAACTGCCTTTACTACGTTCTCTCGCAACGAATTCCAGAGTTTAATTACGCGTTGGGTGAAGAAAAATTTTCTACTGTTTGTTTTAAATTTACTACACTGTAGTTTCATCGCATGCCCCCTAGTCCTAGTATTTTTGGAAAGCGTGAACAGACGCTTCACATCCACCTGTTCCACTCCACTCATTATTTTATATACCTCGAAAGATGGACGTCCTTCTCTTTCGAATATAAGCCCGAATATGCTGAAATTTTGTGTTCAGTCTGTTGAGACAGCCAAAAAAGCAAACAGGATACTAGGAATGATTAGGAAGGGGATGGAAAATAAGACAAAGAATATTATAATGTGTCTGTATCACTCTATAGTGCGACCGCACCTTGAGTATTGCGTACAGTACTGGTCACCATATCAAAAAAGATATAGCAGAATTAGAAAAGGTTCAAAGGGCAACCAAAATGATAAAGGGATGAAATTCCTTTCATATGAGGAAAGGCTAAAGAGGTTATGGCTCTTCAGCTTGGAAAAGAGGTGGCTCAGTGGGAATATGATAGCAGTTTATAAAATGCTGAGTGGTGTAGAATGGGTAAAAGTGAATCAATTTTTTTAACTCTTTCAAAAAGTACAAAGGCTAGGGGAGTAGGGGATACTAAATTTAAGCACATGGTAATACTTTTAAAACAAATATAGGGAAATATTTCTTCACTCAACGAATAGTTGCCAGAAGATGTGGTTACAGAGGTTAGCCTTTTGGGGATTAAAAAAGGTTTGGACAAGTTCCTGGAGGAACGTCTATAGTCTGCTGTTGAGATAGACAAGGGGGAAGCCACTGTTTGCCCTGGGATTGGTAACATAGAATCTTGCTACTATTTGGGATTCTGCCAGGTACTTGTGACCTGGATTGGCCACCACCACTGTTGGAAGCAGGATACTGGGCTAGATGGACCATTGGTCTCACCCAGTATGGCTCCTGTGAATCATCACTCTTGAAAACCATTTCTGGTACAGGTAGATCTCTTACGTCTTCTTCTGTAAAGACCGAAGCAAAAAATTCATTCAGTCTCTCAGCTATGGCCTTATCCTTCCTGAGTGCACCTTCTGCTCCTTATAATCTATCGGTCCCACGGATTCCCTTACAGGCTTTTTCCTTCTGGTGTAGTTTTTGCCTCTATGGTAAGTTTCTCTTCATATTCTGTTTTAGCCTTCTGTATCAGTGCTTTTTTAAATTATGTATGTAGTGTTTTTTGTAAGTGGCTTAGTGTTAGGTGAGATATAATTTTTTAAAATAAGTAAATTCTTTAAAAGATGTTCTTTTGGCTCTAATAGCCTCTTTCACTTCACCTTTTAACCATGCTGGCTGTCGTTTGCTCTTTTTTCCACCTTTGTAAATATGTGGAATGCATCTGGTCTGGGCTTCCCAGATGGTATTTTTAAACAATGTCCATGCCTGATTTAAAGTCTTAACCTTTGCAGGCGATCCTTTTAGCTTCCTTTTAACCACTTTCCTCATTTTATCATAGTCTCCCTTTAGAAAATTATATGCTGCTACAGTAGATTTCTTTTGTGACTTCACTCCAGATATTAGCTTAAATTTATCATGTTACTAGTAAAAAAGGCCCGTTTCTGACACATATGAAACGGGCGCTAGCAAGGTTTTCTTCATAGTGTGTATGTTTTGGAGAGTGTATGTGAGAGTGACTGTGTGTGATAGAGAGAGTGAAAGTGCGAGTGTGTGTGAGAGAGAGAGAGTGAGTGTGAGTGTGTCTGTGAGAGAGTGTGTGTGTGAGAATGAGAGTGTGTGCAATTGCGTATGTGAGACACAGTGTGATAAAGAGAGAGAGTGTGTTTCACACAGATACAGTGTATGCGAGAGTGAGAGTGTGTGTGAGGCACAGATTGTCTGTGAGACTGAGTGTATGAGACCAAGCGAGTATGTAAGTGACTGTGTGACACATAGAGAGTGAATGTGATACACTGTGAGACATAGAGTGTGTGAGAGTGAGAGACAGAAAGACTGTCTGTGAGAGAGAGAGTGTGTGAGAGAGAGAGAGAGAGTGTGTGTGTGTGACAGAGATACCTCCCTCCCTCTCTCTCTATGGTGTCAGGCCCCCCTCTTTCTCTGGTGTCTGAGATTGCTGCCACTGCACCTAAGCAATTGGTGTGCTGGAGGAGGGGGAGAGAGAGTGTGTGTGTGTGTGGGGGGGATGTGTTGGAGGGGTTCAGCTTGGAAGAAGAGGAGTTGGGGGGGGGGGGGGTTCAGGATGCGCTGCCAGATGAGAGTGAGAGAGTGAGTGTGTGTGTGGGGGGGGGGGGGTTCAGGAAGCAATGCCAGATGACAGAGTGAGGGAGTGTGTGTGGGGGGGGGGGCAGGGGGTTCAGGAAGCGCTGCCAGATGAGAGAGAGAGTGAGGGTGTGTGTATGGGGTTTCATGAAGCGCTGCCAGATGAGACAGAGTGAGTGTGGGGGGGGGGGGGTAGGGGGTTCAGGAAGCGCTGCCAGATGAGAGATAGAGTGAGTGCGTGTGTGTGTGTATGGGGTTTCTGGAAGCGCTGCCAGATGAGAGAGAGTGTGTGTGTTTTGGGGGGGGTGTTGGGGGGTTCAGCTTGGAAGAAGAGGGGTGTGGGTGGTTCAGGAAGCGCTGCCAGATGAGTGAGTGTGTGTGTGTGTGTGTGGGGGGGGGGGGGGTTCAAGTTTTGCCAGATGATAGTGAGTGTTTGTGGCGTGTGTTCAGGAAGCACTGGCAGATGAGAGAGTGAGTGAGTATGTGTGTGTTGGGGGGGGGGGGGTTCAGGAAGCGGGCCTAAATGACAGTGAGTGAGTAAGTGTGTGTGTGTGTTGGGGGGGGTTCAGGTACGGCTGCCAGATTAGTGAGTGACTGTGTGTGTAGGGGGTGGCAGGGGTTTCAGGAAGCGCTGCCAGATGAGAGAGAGTGTGTGTGTGTACGGGGTTTCAGGAAGCACTGCCAGATGAGACAGAGTGATTGTGTGTGGGGGGGGGGGTGAAGGGGGGGTTCAGGAAGCGTTGGCAGATGAGATTTTGTGAGAGAGAGTATGTATGTTGGAGGGGTGTGGGGGGTGTGTTGGGTGGTTCAGCTTGGAAGAAGAGGGGTGTGGGGGGGGGGTCTGGAAGCGCTGCCAGATGAGCGAGTGTGTGGGGGGGCGGTTTATCAAGCGTTTGCAGATGAGAGTGAGTTTGTGTGGGGGGGGGGGGGGTTCAGGTAGCGCTGCCAGGAGAGAGTGTGTGTGTGGTGGTGTGGTGGTTCAGGAAGTGTGGCCAAATGAGAGTGAGTGAGTGTGTGTGTGTGTGGGGGGGGGGGGGTTCAGGAACAGCTGCCAGATTAGTGAGTGACTGTGTGTGGGTGTGGCAGGGGTTTTAGGAAGCGCTGCCAGATGAGAGTGAGTGTGTGTGTGTCTGTACGTGGTTTCTGGAAGCGCTGCCATATGAGACAGAGTGTGTGGGGGGGGGGGGGGTTCAGGATGCGCTGGCAGATGAGATTTTTTAGAGAGAGAGTGTGTGTGTTGGAGGGGTGTGGGGGGGTGTTGTGGTGTTCAGCTTGGAAGAAGAGGGGTGTGGAGGGGGGGTCTGGTAGCGCTGCCAGATGAGTGAGTGAGTGTGTGGGGGGGGCGGTTTATCCAGCGTTTGCAGATGAGAATGATTTTGTGGGGGGGGAGGGTTCATGATGTGCTGCCAGATGAGAGAGAGAGTGTGTGTGTGGGGGGGGGGGGGTTCAGGAACCGCTGCCAGATGAGTGAGTGTGTGTGTGGGGGGCAGGGGTTTCAGGAAGCGCTGCCAGATGAGATAGTGAGTGTGTGTGTGGTGGGGAGGAGAGGGGTTTGCCAGATGAGTGTGTGTGTGGGCGGGGGCAGGGTTTTCAGGAAGCGCTGCCAGATGAGATAGTGAGTGTGTGTGTGGTGGGGAGGAGAGGGGTTTGCCAGATGAGTGAGTGAGTGTGTGTGTGGGCGGGGGCAGGGTTTTCAGGAAGCGCTGCCATATGAGAGAGAGAGTGTGTGTGTGTGGTGTGTGGTGGGGGTGGGGGGGGGGGGTTAGGAAGTGTGGCCAAATGAGAGTGAGTAAGTGTGTGTGTTTGGGTGGGGGGGTTCAGGAACCGCTGTCAGATGAGTGAGTGTGTGTGTGGGGGCAGGGGTTTCTGGAAGCGGTGCTTTGAAGATGAGTGAAGGAAGCGCTGCCAGATTGCAGGGGTTTGTTTGTTTTTTGCCGTCACTGCCTCCTCCGTGCGATGTTCTCTCCCCCCCCCACCGCCGCCATCCCACCCACCGCGATGCCCCCCCTCCGCCGCCATCCCACCCACCGTTACGTAGTTTTGCTGGCGGGGGACCCAAAATCCTGCCAGCAGAAGTCCTGTGTTGTCTGCTGACTCAGTGTGTTCTTCAGCACTGCTAGCCTGTGCTGGGCGGGGTTATGTGCGTCTGACGTCCTGCATGTGCAGGTCAGGACGTCAGACACACAGAAGCCCTGCCTGCAGAGGCTAGTAAATGCTGAAGATCACACTGGAGTCTAAAGACTGGACTTGTGCTGGCGGGGTTTTGTGTCCCCCACCAGCAAAGCTACGCGACGGTGGGTGGCTTGGGGGGGTGGACGGCTCGGGGGGGGGGGGGGGGTGTTGCACCTCCTGCTTTTTGTGGGCTTGTCTTCTTTTCTTCTGTTGAGCTTTGTTGGTTGTTTTTGGGGGGGGGGGCGTTGCGCGAGGTGGGGGCGGGGGAGGTGTTAGACCTCGGTCATTCTGTTGGCGGGGCTTCATTTTATCTCCGTAGCTTTCGGGTGGTTTTCGAGGTTGGTGGCCAGCGTTTCCTTGGCAGGGGGAGGAGTAGGGAAGCACGCTCCGCGTGTTTCCCTACTCCTCCCCCTGCCTGGATGCTTTCTCTTCTTTCTTTTTTTTCTTGTTTTTCCGCCCTCGACATCATGACGTTTGACGCGAGGGCGGGGCAGCAAGTCATGATTCAGTGGCTTCACCACCATGAAGTTACGAACCGTTCTGGGAGTCTGAGTGACTTCAGAACGTTGTCCTCAGAACGTTGAGGGTGAGTTTTATTATATTAGATGACCCAACACCGTTACCTCTCACATTATGCCCTGCATTCCACTAAGGACTAGATCTAAGATAGCTCCCTCTCTTGTCGGTTCCTGGACTAGTTGCTCCAAAAAGCAGTCATTTATTACGTCTAGGAATTTTACTTCCCTAGCATCTGGTTCTTTTATCTATTGTAATGGATAAAATTCTTATAAATATAAGATATTCTTCAGATCTGCTCCTTTGTTTTTACCATTTGGAGCACCTTCAGAGGAACAGAGAAGGTTCTGTATTTCTAGAGGATTGGTTGTTTATCATCTATTATGGGGAAGAGGAAGGCAAAGATTAAGAAAGGGACTCCTCACTCCCTGAGGGCATATCCCTCAGTTCTGGCAGCCAAACTCCTCCTTCAACCTCCAATGCCATTTTCTTCTGATCATTTAGAAAGAGGGCCTTCCCTAGTAGGTCAGGGAGGATTGCTTGCAAATTGCCTTTTTTTCCTAAAAAAGTTTCTTTACCTGATAATTAAGAATCCCAGCAGATAGAAGGTGTATTGCCTTCTGAAATGTCACTTTTGGATATTTTGAAGGTTGTGAAAAAGCAGAGGGATTAAGGTACTGTTGTGCAATTGTGTGTTTTTTCTTCAGAAACTTTTGGTACATTGCAGGAACTTGATCACAAGATTGATTTACCTGATAAGGAACATATTGTCATGACTCTTGGAGCTTGGTAATTAGAAGCCCCAATATCATGGAGCATAACCCTGGCACAGCAGTCACCTGAAGTCTCTATTATTTTATGAAGTCTCTTTTATTGAATAAATCACAGATAATTTACTCACAGATAGATGTTCAGGATACAGAGACTTCTTAATCTGGAGGTTGTGGGAGGTGGAGATCTGAAGAGAGGTGGTTGTATTGCAGGGGGAGGGGAAGGTAGTTGAATAGGTAGAAATAGTCCAAAGCTGGGTGACTGGAATGTGCGATATCTCATTTGGAAGAAGATATTCGCAGGGTAAAAAATCCAGGTTCGTTACAGGGATTTTCAGCAGGACAGAGCTGTCTGGAGCGAGATGGTGTTGGCTCCATGTCCCTGGCTATAATGGAGGAAGAAGCCCCACATGGCTGAAAGGACAAAGAAGTGGTGGGGCTTCACACAGGGAGGAGCAAATAGAGACCAATGGGGACAGAGCCTGCCATTGGATAGCAAGGGGTAGTCCTAGAGATAAGAGGGAAAGGTCATACCTGGCTGACCTCTGAGGACAGATAGTAAGACTGAACAGGAAGACAAAAGAGCCAAGCATGGCAGAGAGAGAGAGAGAAGGTCTGAGCAGCCTCACAACCAGTGATAGCAGTTCTTACACAGCCAAACAAGTGTGGTTGCACTGCCTGTGAACTACATTACCCACAGTGCATTGCTCATGTATTTTCCAGTGGGAAACTGCAGCAATGATAGTCCTTGGGGCTGAGAATAACAGTAAAGGCATTACACACATTTTAGGATCACGTTATAAACTAGTGCGAGGCTGTCGGAGGACAGAACACATATGATGTTGAAGCCTTCCGTTCAATCAGTCTGTTTGGGTTGCTAATATTAAGGACAGTCTCAACATGTATTTTAAGACCGTTCGGGACATCAAGGCCGAATGCTGACAACCAAGATCGACTGAGAAGACCAACCTGCCGGGAACAGGAGCTGCCTGCCGAAGCTGAACAGAGTAATAAAATACCTGCTCATCTTAAATGCATGCATTGCTTTAGCATGATTTAAAAATCCTCGCTATACTCTGCTGTGTCTTATGGCAATATAGCACCTTAACTGTTGCCATGCTTTAATTTAAATTGCTGCTAAGACTAATGCAAATGTAAATATTACCTCATTCGCATAACAGCGAACTGTTACCAAGCAAGCTTGCATGCACTGCTTTAGCTTTTACATAATTTAAAAAATCCTTGCTTTACCCTGCTTTGCTCTGCTTACTCTAAACTGAAAGCCACAGTGTCCTATGCCAAAATAGCACCTTTAACTGTTGCCATGCTTCAATTAAAATTGCTGCTAAGACTAACGCGAATGCAAATACTACCTCATCTGCCTAATAGTGAACTGTTGGCAAGCATTCAGAGTAGGCTCGCCCAGCAATAAACTGTTGCCAAGCTCTAAATTAAATTGTTGCCATACTAAAATACAAAGTTAAGTGACACTGTGCCTGCCTAGCACTGAACTGCTGCCAGCTTTGAACTAAATTGTTGCTAGATTAACTGAAAATGTTAGCACTACTTCGCTTAAATTGTAACCAAGCTCAAATGCAATTGTAACGTAGTATTGCTCAAATACACACCAATTACTTATTTGCCACAACACCCAGCACATAGAAATGAACACCAGCAATACACTCATAACCATCCAGTGTCTCATTATATTCTCACATGCAAACACAACACAAAACCTAGACAACAACAACTCCACTACTCACAATCCGCATAACACTCACACACACACCATGCACACCCAAAACAACAACCACAACAACCCACTTACATATCACCAATCCCATGCACAACCTTTAAACAACCTACCAAATCAAAGACACAACAACCAACCAACAGGAACAAACCCCGAATATTTACGAGAAAACAGGGAAAACAATGACAACAGCAAATTCAACCATCGAAGACACAGACAGTTAATAAAAATAAACACATCTAACCCCTCCTTGGAACCACATCACCAAATCAAACTAGGATACGTCAATGCAAGATCAGCAGTAAGCAACTCGATAGACATACTAGATTGGATCACCACAGACAAACTAGACCTCTTATTTATCACAGAAACCTGGTTCCATAGTCCTACAGACCCCGCCATCCTACAAACGTGCCCACCAGAATACAAAATCACGCACTGGACAAGAAATGGAGAAAAAAGAGGAGGCGGAATAGCTTTAATATACAAACCTGAATTCACCATCACAATCACAGGCGAATCTACCTCACCACAACTTGAAATTGCATCGACAAGAATCAACCATCCAAGTCTAATAGGACACCTTAACACAATCCTATTCTACAGGCCACCAGGAAAATGGCAAGACGCCCAAACACAACTCATGGATTTCATCTCGAATACCTGCGTATCAACTTCAAACATCCTCATACTAGGAGACATCAACTTACACCTAGAAGATGACACCCTACCAAGTACACGAGAATTCAAAGAATTCCTACAACTCTGGGATCTGCAAACACCCAACTTACAACCAACACACGAAAAAGGACACACACTAGATATCATAACAAATAGACTCGAACCGAACTCAACTATCACACTCACCAACACAAGATGGACACCCACACTATGGTCAGACCACCATAAAGCAAATGTCACACTTTACTGGCAAAAAACACAACCAAACACAATCAACAAACATGAGCGAACAACCTACACAACAAGAGGAAAAATAGACCCCACAACATTCTGGCAACAGATCTACCAGAGTGAATGGACTGCAAACGCTGGCACCATCCAATTCCTCCAAGAATGGGACGATATAAGCACAACAACATTAGACAAAATCGCCCCAGTCCAAACCAGAACATCACACAGGAAAAATGCAAATCCATGGTTCAACGAAGAGCTGAAAAAACTGAAAACACAAGTCAGGAGACTTGAACGAGCCTGGAATAAAAAGAGAGATGAACAAACACTAAACGACTGGAAACAACTTCGGAGAAAATACAAATACACCATCAAACAGACAAAAAGACTACACTATAAAACATTAATAGGACCAAACTACAAAGACACACATAAACTCTTCAACCTCGTGAACAAACTGTTAGACACCACACCTGTTACAACCAACGGCAAAGATACACCAAGTGTTGACAACCTTGCAAAATACTTCAAGGAGAAGATTGTACAATTACGACAAAAAATACCCGCCAGCACTATAGAATACACCACTCTCCTAGACTGTCTAGATCCAGAAGAAGGAACACACCCAGCAGACAGAACCTGGACCGAATTTGAACTATTACCAGAAGAACTCATCTCTAAAACTCTCAAAAAATATGCCAAATCCAACTGCAAACTAGACATATGTCCAAATAGCCTCATGCAAACTGCTCCTCAACAATTCATAACAAACCTAACAAATCACATAAACTACATGCTACAAAATGGACTCTTCCCAAAAGAAAAAGGAAAAATCCTACTCACACCAATTCCTAAAGACACAAAGAAAAACACGAGCGAAATAACCAACTACAGGCCAATTGCATCCATACCACTAATAACCAAGCTAACCGAAGGTATGGTAACCAAACAGCTCACAAACTATCTAGACAAACATTCAATACTGCATGATGCCCAATCAGGATTCCGTTCGAATCACAGCACAGAAACAGTATTAGTCACCCTAATGACCAGATTCAAACAAAGAATTGCAACCGGCAACAATATACTCCTCTTACAATTCGACATGTCCAGCGCCTTCGACATGGTTGATCATGAAATCCTAATACACATACTTGAATACTTTGGCATCGGAGGAAATGTCTTGAATTGGTTCAAGGGGTTCCTAACCCTGCGCTCGTATCAAGTCACATCAAATTCAACCACGTCCAAGGCATGGATACCTGAATGTGGAGTCCCACAGGGATCACCTCTCTCTCCAACTATATTCAACCTAATGATGATCCCTTTAGCAAAACTCCTATCAAACCATAACCTCAACCCGTACATATACGCCGATGATGTGACAATATACATCCCATTCAAACAAGACATCAAAGAAATCTCCAGCGAAATCAATAAAAGTCTACACATCATGAACACATGGGCAGATGCATTCCGCCTGAAATTGAACGCAGAAAAAACCCAATGCCTGATACTCACCTCCCAATACAACACAACAGAATTCAACGTGATAAACACACCAAACCTAAAACTTCCAATCTCAGAAACACTAAAAATCCTTGGAGTGACTATCGACCGCCACCTAACACTCGAAACTCACGCAAACAACATAACCAAGAAGATGTTCTTCAGCATGTGGAAATTGAAAAGAATTAGACCATTCTTCCCAAGATTCGTCTTCCGCAGCCTAGTGCAATCCCTCGTCCTTAGCCACTTGGATTACTGCAACTCATTATACGCTGGCTGCAAAGAGCAAATACTAAGGAAACTTCAAACAGCCCAGAACACAGCAGTCAGGCTCATCTTCGGAAAACCTAAATATGAAAGGGCAAAACCACTACGAGAGAAACTACATTGGCTTCCACTCAAGGACCGCGTTACTTTTAAAACTTGCACACTAGTCCATAAGATCATTTACGGTGAAGCCCCAGCGTACATGTCTGATTTAATAAACCTACCACCTAGAAACGCCAAAAGATCATCCCGAACTCACCTCAACCTTCATTACCCAACCTGCAGGGGCTTGAAGTACAAGACGATACACGCGTCAACCTTTTCCTACAAGAGCACGAAGTCTTGGATTACATTACCACGCAACCTAAGAATGATCAACGAACAAGCCTCCTTCCGTAAACTACTGAAGACACACCTGTTCGAACAAACTTATGGAAAGAGCCAATACACATAGAGACCACTCACTGTCCACAATGCAATACACATCCACATCTGATCCATCATCCCTTTATCCAGTCAACCATACATTCGTCCACGGAACTATGTACACTATATGTCTAGGCGCCTAATAATGCCCTTTTTTCCCATTGTCTCTTTCTAATGTCTCTGTGTTTTGTCCCATTGTTATACTACCAACGATATTCGAATGCCTCGCACAACTCTGTTCAATGTAATCCATAACTTAGTTGTAACAAATGTATTTCTATTATTCAAGTCTTATTGTAAGCCACACTGAGCCCGCAAATAGGTGGGAAAATGTGGGATACAAATGCAACAAATAAATAAATAAATAAATCTCTTGAGAACTCATTAGGAGCAAGAAACCTGAGACTTTTTTTTTTTTTTTATGTTTCAATACTTTTTATTACAGAGTCAACACAGAAGTCATACATATACATATCTAAAATCAGGGCTTTATTTGAGGGGGTACTTGGGGGTACTGAGTACCGGCACCTTTTCCACTGTCTGCTAAACTTGACCCATGGTTCTCGTATTTTAATGAAAGAGCTCAGGTTCTACATACAAATTCTGCCTTGTCATAGATTCTATGACTGGTTGCAGGGGTCCTGGCTATTGTAGGGTGGGTCCCTCAATGATCACTCCACCCCTGAAGGGTGGCCTGGCATTTGAGTACCGGCACCTTTTTTGCTAGACAAAATGCACTGTCTATAATTAACATTGAGATTAACATTTCGCCTGTGATTACATAAGCTGCTAACTTCCGAGTTCAAATTTTTTCATTATCTCCCCCCCCTCCCTACCGGCCTATCCTGTCATCAAACGCTAATTCCAAATCATTAACCCAGCAACTGCGAACCAATCCTCCCTAGCCCCATGCTAATACTCTGTATGAATCAATCGTAATTATACCGGAGCTTCTAATCTTCCTTTCCCACCCCCCTCCTCCCTTCTCTCTTGCTTCAATCCCACTAAGCAAACCACCCACTAATCTCCCCCCCCCCTCTTTCCCCCCCCCCCTTTTCCCCCCCGCTTTAATCCCCCGAGATCCCACAGTCACAAATTCAGGATTTGACTTCTATTTTGTGGCGTGAGTGTATCCCAGAATGGTATCCCTTGGGCATTACATGTGGCTGATATAAGTCCGGCTTGGGCATTACATCTCGAATTTCTTGATGGTGGTACGCCAAGGGGACCCTCTGTTGAGCTCCTAGGGACAGTGCCGATGCGAGCTCCTCCCGTACATCCTCAGTTAGGTCGACCCAAGGCAAGCTAGTGATATAGTGCCTTAACTGGCCGTAATAAAAAAAGTCCCTGTCCTCCAGTCGATACTGCATCTGCAGCTCCGGAAAGGTCAATGTTCGCCCCTCTTCTGTTATCGCGTTGCTTAGATACTCCAGGCCCTTCTGTTTCCATCTTTTGAACATTGCATACAGGGTTCCGGGTGTAAACTTCGGATTCCCACAGATTGGCAGATATGGTGTCACCTTGTAATAGAAATGGCGGATCCTACATGACCATTTCCAAACTGCCACAGCAGAGTCCAAGATTGATGAAGTTTTTAGTACCTCCGGAATGTCGACTTTAGAACCATGTAGATAGCTGCTGAAACTCCAGCGCCCAAATAGCTTTAGGTCCATCTGAGTGGCAGAAAAGTCTAATGACTTCCTAAACCAGTCATTGACATGTCTTAGTCCACTTGCCACTGTTAGTTGTCTTATACTCAAAAGTCCCAACCCTCCAAATTCTTTAGGGATCTGTAAGCCGGTTATTGACATTCTCGGCTTTTTCTTTTTCCACAAGAATTTTTGCAACATTTTGTTGAGTTTACTCTCATCTCGAGGGGCTAAATACAGTGGAAGTGTCTGGAAAACATAGAGCCACCTGGGTATAATAATCATATTATATAACGCTATTCTCCCCATTAACGATAGAGGGAATGCCTGCCAGGTCCGTAACCTATCCGCAGTGTCTGATAATAGTTTAGTCACATTCACCTCATACATTTGTGACAAATTTTGTGTTATCTGCACTCCCAAGTATTTAATTTTCCCTTCAGCCTGCTTTAGATCACCACCCCAGCTTCCCTGTTCCTCCTGTTGAACTAACAGTACCTGTGACTTTTGTTTATTCACTTGAAAGCCAGATAATCGGCTGTATTGCTCCACCTGTTCAAATAAGGCTGCCACAGAGTCCCTCGGGTTAGTTGTAATCACTAGTGCATCGTCCGCAAAGGCCAGGATCTTTACCATGTCCCCCCTGCCACCCTACACTCCCTTTTCAATATGCCCAAGAGTGGTTCTATTGATAACAAAAACAGTAACGGGGAGAGTGGACATCCCTGTCTCGTCCTCTTTTGAATGTTTATTTCCCCCACTCTTTTACCATTGACCAGTAGCTTTGCTTTGAGATCTGTGTATAGCGCTTGAAGTGCTTGCAGATACCACCCTTGGATGCCCATGTACCTCAGTGTTCCAAACAGGAAATCCCACCCGACCTTGTCAAAGGCTTTCTCGGCATCTAAGCTTATAACTACTGCCGGGTTTTTATCTAACTGACTCTGGGCCATTGCCATCAAAAGCTTGCGCACATTAACTCCAGATTGGCTGCCTTTGACAAAGCCTACTTGTTCCTGCCCTATGACCTGGGGCAGCCATTTTGCCGTGCGATTTGCCAGGAGTTTGGCCAGAATCTTTACGTATAGGTTTAGTCGGGAAATCAGGCGGTAAGAGTCTGCCCTATCTTCTGGACGCCCCGGCTTTAATAACAGAGTGCTCTATTGCTGTGGGGGGGAAATGCTCCTTTTTCCACCACCTCTTCCAAATACGCATGGCAGGCCCCCACGGCCGCCATGGGCATGAGTTTGTAAAACTCGCCCGAATACCCATCAGGGCCAGGTGCCGAGTGCCTTGGGAGGGCTTTAATTGTTTCCTGCAGCTCCTCCCCCGTTATGGGCTCATTCAGTGCTTGCACTACCTGAGGGTGGAGTTGTACTATTCCCACTGTTCTTAAATATTCTTCTATGTTCAGACCCTTGGGCATTACATGCGGCTGATATAATTGGCTAAAATGGTCCTGCAGGATCCGCACTATCTGTTCGGTGGAATTGTGTACTGCCCCTCTTCTGTCCTTCAGTGCTGATATCACCCTATTTCCCCCACATCTTTTTACTATCCTAGCTAGCATGGCTCCTGTTCTATTGCCAAATCGCTGAAGCCTGGAATATCAGACCTCTAGTAACTCGCTCGTGCAGTAAAGAATTTAGAGTAATCTGCGCCGTTTGGTATTGTTCTTTTGTCTGCTTGTTGGGGTTTTGGATATATCTACGTTTGGCCTTCCTCGCCAGGGATTCTAAATTGACTATGGCTGCCATCGTTTTTTTCTTTTTCCTGTGTACAAAGGCTAACACCTCTCCCCGTAACACCGCCTTAGCCGTGGACCAGAATAGACTTGGTTGGGCCTTATGCTCTCTATTGAATTGTTCAAACTCTTCCCATTTCTTATTTAAATAATCCCGGAGTTCCCTATCTTCATATAGGTATGCTGGGAACCTCCGTTTGGCCCTGGAAGAAGGCTGGAGCCTCTAAATCTAACCATACCATTGCATGGTCCGACACCTCTTCCGGGCCAATCTCCACCCCTCTCACCCTGGGGAAGAGCCGTCTGTCTATCAGGATATAGTCTATGCGAGAGAACGTCCCGTGCGCCCTTGATAAATGAGTGAAATCCCTCTCACCTACATGCATTACCCTACAGGCATCCAGTACATCAAGGGCTTTCATCAGCCTTGGTAGTGCCTGGGATCTTGGGCCCCCCCTGTGAGCTCTTCTCGGGGCTGAGCAATCCAGCGTTGGATCTACTACCATATTGAAGTCGCCTAGCAATATTGTCTGCAGATTCTGGTGCGTGTTGCATATCTGGGTCAGGTGGGAGTAGAACGCCTGGTCATAAGTATTTGGGCCATAAAGGGCTACCACCAGCAACTC
Source organism: Microcaecilia unicolor (assembly GCF_901765095.1). Taxonomy (NCBI): domain Eukaryota; kingdom Metazoa; phylum Chordata; class Amphibia; order Gymnophiona; family Siphonopidae; genus Microcaecilia; species Microcaecilia unicolor. The sequence goes on from NC_044040.1 coordinate 133,517,328, forward strand.
AGAGCTTTGCTGCCACAAGCGTATCACCACAAACCTCTCTTCGGGGTCTTGAGCTATTAACTGTAACTTTGCCGCTATTCCTTTTCTTATTAAAATCGCCACACCGCGTTGGCGCCCTTCTGTTGATGCTGCGTGCACTTCTCCCACCCACCCTCGTTGCAGCTTTTTGTGCTCAGCTTCGGACAACTTAGTTTCTTGCAAACAAGCTATGTCGGATTTATGCCGATTTAGGGCTTGTAAAACTTTCCCCCGTTTAATTGGTGATGTTATGCCTCCTACATTCCATGTTATAAATCAAGATCCTTTAACCTGTGCCATTATCTGTCTTGAGTGACCTTTTCATAGTTCTAAACATGAAATCACCAAAGGTCCCGGATGCCCAGCTCCATCCGTGACCACGTTCACCTTCCTTGGAGTGCCCGCCCTCTACATAGACTTTATTTTGCCGCCCCCACTTCCAAGATAAATTTATCTGCTCCTTTCTTTGTGCCCTTTTCTTCTGCTCCTGTGAGTCCGCCCGTGGAATCTCTCCCTCTCCCACTCCTCCGCCCTTTCCCAACCCTCTCCCACTTCTCCCCCCTGCCCCCCCATCCTCCCCCCTCTCCTATTCCCTTTTAAGCACCCCATCCAACCTACGGATTGAGAACGTTAATGATGGATGACCCCCCCCCCCCCAGCCTCCTATATATAGCCTTTCCTTTAACCAGTTCCCACTTGGACTAATTGTCTTATCTCCCCTACCCGTTATCAGCTGCTTACCCCTATAGCCCTTTTAACCACTTCTATACCCCAGGTAACTATGTTGACCAACTTTGCTTCTGCCATGTTAATACCTTGCCTCATGTTTTGTTGTCTTCTGGGGCCAGATTGACTTGAAGAATCTCCTGCGCTTCTCGGAGTGTTTTAAATGTTTTCCAGACTCCATTATGTAACACCTTTAGCTGTGCTGGGTAGTTCTTTGTTTTGTTTTTTTTCTACATTTGTACCCCGCGCTTTCCCACTCATGGCAGGCTCAATGCGGCTTACATGGGGCAATGGAGGGTTAAGTGACTTGCCCAGAGTCACAAGGAGCTGCCTGTGCCTGAAGTGGGAATTGAACTCAGTTCCCCAGGACCAAAGTCCACCACCCTAACCACTAAGCCAAGCGGGCATCGGGCTGGCCGCCATTTTGGATTCGCCCGCTCCTTGCTGTTTGTTCGCTTCTTTCTTCGCCGCTCTACTCAGCATGGCTTTTTCTCCCTTTATCAGGTATGGTTCCATATACCCTTGGTATTGGAGATTGTTGTTCGTCGCTTTTTATTTTTTACTCGCTGTTTTCTAGGCTGCTGACGGGGGGGGGGGGGGGGGGGGCTGCTCCGAGAGCCAGAAAAACGCGTCCTCTCCTCTCACTCCATCACGTGTTCTCCAAACCTGAGACTTTTTAATATTCCTATAGCACATTTGCTTTCTCCTCAAAATCGTTTTCAGGGATTATTATTATTATTAGCATTTGTATCCCACATTTTCCCACCCATTCGCAGGCTCAATGTGGCTTACATTTGCCGTAATGGTGATTGCCCTTTCCGGGTTACAGAATGCAAAAGTCGCTGCATTAAGGTGCATGCATACGTGGTAGAGAGGAATACATTGTGGTAATGCATATTAATTTCTATGTGATAAATAGGAATGTAACATACATTAGGTCATTGGCTGTAGAGAAATTATTTAACATAAGGGTTAAAGTGAAACTATATTCAGCATAAGGGTTAAAGTGAAAGAGGTCAGTCAGTCAAGTGAGTTCGGTTTTTCTAGTTCATGTGTAGTCTTTATTATTATGTATTGAGGATGAATATTATTGGTATGCCTTCTTGAATAGATCAGTTTTCAGTAGCCTTCGGAAGATAGTTAAATCTTGCGTTGTTTTAATGGCCTTCAGTAGTGCATTCCATAGTTGCGTGCAGATGTAGGAGAAACTAGTTGCGTATATGGATTTATATTTTAATCCTTTGCAGTTGGGGTAGTGGAGATTGAGGAATGAGCGTGCTGATCTTTTTGCGTTCCTAGTAGGCAGGTCTATAAGATCTGACATGTAGGCTGGTGCTTCCCCATGAACGATTTTGTGGACCAAGGTGCAGACTTTGAACGCAATACGTTCTTTTAGTGGAAGCCAATGCAGTTTTTCTCTTAGGGGTTTGGCACTTTCGTATTTCGTTTTTCCATATATGAGTCTGGCTGCTGTATTTTGAGCGGTTTGAAGCTTCTTGATGATTTGTTCTTTGCATCCGGCATAGATGGCATTACAGTAATCTAGATGGCTTAGTACCATTGATTGTACTAGGCTTCAGAATACTTCCCTTGGGAAGAAAGGTTTGATCCTTTTAAGTTTCCACATTGAGTAGAACATTTTCTTTGCTGTGTTTTTTGCATGGTCTTCAAATGTAAGATTTCGGTCAATTGTGACTCCCAGAATTTTCAGGCTGTCTGAGACCGGCAGGGTGTAGTCTGGGGTGTTTATTGTGTTAGGTTTGTTTGTGTTATATTGTGAGGATAAGATGAGACATTGTGTCTTTTCTGCGTTTAGCTTTAGTTGGAATGCGTCCGCCCATGAGTTCATTATTTGTAGGCTGTGTTCAATTTCTTTTGTGATTTCTGTTATGTCTTGTTTGAATGGGATGTATATCGTGACATCGTCTGCATAGATGTACGGGTTAAGTCCTTGGTTGGATAGTGATTTGGCTAAAGGTGTCATCATTAAATTAAAGAGGGTTGGTGAGAGTGGTGATCTTTGTGGTACTCCGCATTCAGGTTTCCATGGTGTTGATGTTTCTGAGTTTGCAGTCACTTGATATGTTCTTGCTGTTAGGAAGCCTTTAAACCAGCTTAGTACGTTACCTCCAATCCCGAAGTAGTCTAGGATGTTTGTGAGTATCTGGTGGCTAACCATGTCAAACGCGCTGGACATATCAAATTGTAGGAGCAGTACATTGTTCCCGTTTGCAATCAGTTGTTTGAATTTGGTTATGAGGGTCGTTATCACTGTTTCAGTGCTGTGGTTGGATCGAAATCCTGACTGTGATTCGTGTAGTATTGTGAATTTGTTTAGGTAGTTAGTAAGGATGAAGTGACATAATCACTATGGATGGCCACATTGCTGTGAAACTCCATAGGCTTGGCGAGCTAAAAGAGTTATAATTCCCTGTAATTTTTGCAGGTGAACACACTTGGGCAAGCTCCCCTAGAATGCTGTGACCACCCGGAGGAAGCTGGACAGTTATAAATACACGGGTGATAAGACGGGAATGGGATCACTCAAGCCCAGGAGCCCGAGCACTGTTCCCAAGTTGGTGGCAGCAGCAGAGCCCAAGAATGCAGATCCACAATTTGAAGAACCAGGAGACAGTATGGACCAGCTGTGCCAATACTGAGCAACATGCTCATGGAGCTTAAAACTGAAATACAGTCGGTTTGTCTGGATATTAAAAATGCCATGGCCAAGATTAAGCAGGATCTCACGAAGCTGGAAACCGAGGTCGATGCAATGACAGATACGATGGAGGACACTTAACAGATACTATCCTCCATAGAAAAAGGGAAACTAGACCTCGGGGATAAAACGGAAGATCTCAAGAATTGCACGAGGAGTTGTAGTTTGAGACTCCCACATCCCAGAAGAGGACGCATATAAGGACTGTGGGAAAGTGGCTCATGATATCTTTCAGGACCTATTGCAACACGCACACAGCGATGAGGCTCAGATTCCTCCTGTGTTAATAAAGAAAGAACACAGAGCATTGAGCTGGCCAGCAGAGAATCAACCAAGAGACGTTGTGTGCCTTAACAGCTTTGCTGTGAAAAAGGAGATTTTTCAATATGCCGAGAAACTGAATATTAGTGGAAAGGGGCTAGAGTGGAACTCTATCAGAATTTATCTCCTGTTATTTTGCAGCACTACAGAGATATGCAGCAAGTAACTTCCCGCATATCTTCAGATGGCAGAATAGCAGTAAAAATGGCTATATCCTTTTGCTTTGGGTTTTACTGTTGGCAGTGCTACTAGAAGGGCCAAACTCCTGCTGAAGCATTGGAGGCTCTGATGCATTTGTGTGTGAAAAATCTCCCAGAAGATGCCCGTGTAAGCCTAGTAAAGAAGGCCATATCCCTCCTAAGTGGCAGAGAGTGTGTAGAGAGAAGTAGCAACAATGTGCAGGGGGAATGGATTCTCAGGAAGTCCACTAGTGAAGCATAAAATTGGAGAAATTGGTGTACTGCTTATACTGTGCATGTTCCCTGAGTTCACCCTGTTTGGTAGTCTTTTTGATGACTGGGTATTGATATGTAGGAAGGGATGCATATTTTATAAGATTAGGCATTTGGTCTTGAGCATAACTGGGATGTTATGGTATATGTGGGAGGTGCGGAAGATACGGTTGAGTGAACATTGTGATGGGGTGGGGGGGGGGAATTTTTGGAACAATGCGAAGACGTGGCTGCCAAGTAGTAGGAGTTATTACCTCTGCGCCCCGGCTCCGCCATCTCCTATGCATCAATCAGGGATGGGTACCTTGGGGGGGGGGGTGGATTGGTGGGTTCAGGGAGGATTTGGGGAAGAGAGGGTAGTTGAGGGTCGAGCAATAGTAGATTTTGTGGCCATGTGGCAGGGAGCAATGATAGCTCTGGAGGTGTCAAGTAGAAGTTTCAATGCAAACTAGTTACCTTCAATTTGAAAAGCCTTAATTCCCCACAAAAACAGGGTCTTTTGTTGAAAGAGCTAAAGAAAGCTGAACTGCTCCTCTATGATTAAAAAAAAAAATTCAAATTTATTTTAGCTCTAATGCAAGTATAGCTATTCTTATTAAAATAGGTTTTACTTTCAAGGTGGCTACTGTAGAACGTAACTCTGAAGGGCACTATCTGCTTTTGAAGGGGGAAGTCAGAGGTGGAAATCTCAATGTTTATGGTCCTAGTGACCACTGTGGACTTCTGGAGATCTCTGGGTAGCAGGCTGGAAGGTAAAGTGGAAGATCATCTTCTAATGAGGGGAGATTATTATATTGTATTAGACCCTGCGTATAGGCACCCTAGGGGAACGGATGGGGCAGCCTACCACGTAATTGACTTATCATCCTAATGCTAAGAATTATTCTTTTTTCTCTTCCTGCCATAACAGTTATTCCTGAATTGATCTTTTCCTTGTCATCAAGCAAATGAAGCCATTACGTATGGGTTGTGTCCATCAACCAGCAGGGGGAGATAGAGAGCACTCAACTTTTCACAGTGCCTCATGGCCAGCCAGCTCCACTGCCTCTTCAGTATTCTCTATCTCCCCAAATAGGGTGGCTGCAGCTTCTTCGAGCTCCATCAAAAATCTGCCTGGGGGTGGCTCCTGGCTTGCCAGTTGTTAGCCGGGGTGTTAGAGGCTATAGCAGCTTCACTTTGAAGGCACATAGGTTAGCCCTTTCCCTGCCTTACCCATGCCCCCGTGGATGTGGACATATTAGCTTGCTTTTCCCTGTCCTTTCCCACTCAGTGGATGCAGGCACATTGGTTCGCCTTTCCCTGCCTTTCCCACTCATCTGAGCCTCCGGAGTTCTTATTACCTCTGCTTTCCTCACAGCGTTTAAAAAAAAAATGGAACAGAGGTTTTCCTTTGATTCTTCTATGGGACCGGAGCTGTGATACTCGGTCCGGTGAGGTAAGAGTGTTTTCTAACTCCTCCGGGGTGGGCCCGCAATCGGGGTGTTTTTGACGCGAAACCGCCATTTTGAATTTTCCCGCCGTTTTCGGCAATGGCTGCAGAGAATGTAAAACGCTGTTCCCGGTGTGGCAAGCGCAAATCAGCATCGGCGCTCTGTAAATCATGCTGTACAGGTGTAAGAGCCGGCCCGAGCATGGCGAGCGATGATTCTTCCCGCTCAGAGCTGGCAGCGGACGCCATTTTGAATTCTCCGCATGGCGCGGCCTCCGTAGAGACGGAGAGCCCTGAGCCCGGGGGGGGGGGGGGGGGACCTCGAATTGAGGCTATTCAGGGAGCGGCTAGCCCTGGACGGGATCTGGGTGCCCAGAGCGAGTTTTTCTCCCCTGATTTTGTGTTGTTGTTGCATAAAGCATACATGCTGAAAAAAGCTCTCCCTCAAGGGTCGTCTGAGGCCCCTTCTATTGTCCCCCCCCCCCCCCCCCCCGGTGGATTCTGGCCTGGGACTGCCTGCTGAGGCTATTTTCCCTGATAATAGGCATAAAGAAAAGCATAGAAGGGCTAATTCCCCTTCAGATTGTGGTGTACCTACTCCCCCCCCCCCCCCCCTCCGTGGTCGGGCTGTGAGGATTCGGAGAGTTCTGGCAGGCCTTCGTGGTCTGAGGAGCCAGAGTCAGGTGCAGAATTACCACAGGATCTGGATGATCCCTCCGCAGTGAGGATTTTCCACCGTGATGAGCTGCCAGCGCTTATTTCAGATGCCCTACAGGTCCTTTCTATTGAAGAGCCTGACAGTGGCACGGCCTCCTCTGTGAATCCTAGGATGGCTAGTACCAAAAAGCCTGCTCAAGCCTTTCCTTTGCATGACTCCATCCAAGAGCTTATTTCCGCTCAGTGGGCTGACCCCGAGGGACCTTTGAAAGTTTCCAGGGCTATGGGGCAATTATACCCTCTGCGTGAGGAGCATTTGGCTCACTTTGCAATGCCTAAATTAGATGCCCTAGTCACTGTGGTGACAAAGAGAACTACCCTCCCTGTGGAAGGAGGAGTTGCCCTGAAGGATATACAAGACCGTAGGCTGGAAGCAGCACTTAAACGGTCCTTTGAAATTGCAGGTCTTACTGTTCGGGCGTCTGCATGCAGTTGTTATGCTGCTAGAGCCTGCCTGGCGTGGTTGCAACAGGCAGTGGAACAGCCCGGCGGTGGAGCAGAGCCCTTCTCGGATGTGGCTCCGCGGCTGGAGTCGGCCTTGTCCTTTTTGGCTGATGCCCTTTATGATATTGTCAGGGCTTCGGCTAAACAAATGGCAGTAGCAGTGGCAGCTCGCCGTCTTATTTGGCTACGACATTGGGCAGCGGACATGGCCTCTAAGCAAAGGTTGGTGAAGTTGCCCTTTCAAGGCCTTCTCCTATTTGGTGAGGAGTTGGAAAAAAAAATTGTTAAAGGCCTGGGAGATCCTAAACCCCAGTGCTTGCCCGAAGATAGGCTGAGGCCTTCCTCCAAGGGCCAGGCGGTCCACTCCTCTTATAGACCTCGCTTCCGTGAAGCTAGAAGGTACCGCCCGGGGCGTTCTGCTGGGTTCACTTCTCGTGCCCGTTTTTCAGCAGAGGAACTCCTTTCGCTCGGACAAGCGTTCCGCAGCCACCGGCTCTAGGCCTGGAGTTCAGGGGCGACCCTCTCAATGATGGTGCGCCGGCCCCCTCCTCGCTTCCTGTCATCGGAGGACGTCTTTCCCTCTTTGCCGAGGAGTGGGCCAATATTTCCTCAGATCAGTGGGTTCTGGACCTGATCAGAGATGGCTACAGAATAGAATTCAACGCCCCAGTAAGAAACGTGTTTGTGGAGTCCCGATGCGGTTCTGCCGCCAAACGGGCGGCAGTAGAGAAGACTTTGCAAGGTCTGATTCAGTTAGGAGCCGTGTCCCCGGTACCTCTCGCCGAACACGGCTACGGCCGATACTCCATCTACTTTGTGGTGCCGCGAAAAGGTGGGTCTTTTCGCCCTATTCTGGACTTAAAAGAATTAAACAAGTCTCTGGCAGTGTGGCATTTCCACATGGAAACCCTGCACTCCGTCATTGCTGTGGTACAGCCAGGAGAGTTTCTCACGTCTCTAGACCTGAAAGAAGCTTACTTGCACATACCAATTTGGCCCCCACACCAGAAGTTTCTGAGGTTTGCGGTGTTGGGAAAACACTTCCAGTTCTGAGCCTTGCCTTTTGGCCTCGCCACAGCTCTCCGAACCCTTTCGAAGGTAATGGTGGTAGTAGCTGCTTTGCTCAGGCGAGAACGTATCAGGGTTCACCTGTACCTAGACGACTGGCTCATCAGAGCAGACTCTGTAACAGAGAGCTATCAAGCTACAGCCAGAGTGGTCTCAGTACTTCAATCTCTAGGCTGGATTGTCAATATGGCCAAAAGTCACCTGACCCCCTCGCAATCTCTAGAATATTTGGGGGCCAGGTTCGACACAGACTCGGGCTATGTATACCTACCCGAGCTAAGGCGGTGCAAGCTTCAGAATCAGGTCCGTCTGCTCCTGAGGATGCCCCGCCCGCGTGCTTGGGACATTGTCCAGCAGCTGGGATCGATGACAGCCACATTGGAAGTGGTGCCCTGGGCGAGAGCGCACCTGAGACCTCTACAGTATTCCCTACTTCAAAGATGGTCTCCAGTTTCTCAGGATTATCAATGCAGACTTTCTTGGCTCCCTGCGGCCCGACTCAGCATGGAGTGGTGGCTCTCAGACAGCATGCTGCGGCGAGGAATGCCGCTGGCGCTCCCCGATTGGTGTCTAGTAGTGACAGATGCCAGCCTGAAGGGCTGGGGCGCACATTGCAAGGGGAAGCATGCCCAGGGTCTATGGACACCCGAGGAGTCGGAGTGGTCCATCAACCGCCTGGAGTTGAAAGCGGTGTTTCAGACGCTTCTAGCCTTTCAAGTGACCCTGGAAGGATTGGCTGTCAGAGTGATGTCGGACAACACGACAGCAGTGGCCTACATAAATCGACAAGGCGGCACTCAGTGCAGAGCACTGGCCGCGCAGGCCGAACAGATTTGCCACTGGGCCGAGCTGCATCTTCATTTTCTGTCGGCAGCTCACATTGCAGGTCAGAGCAACATGCAAGCCGATTATCTAAGCAGGCATCAGATCGATCCAGCAGAATGGGAACTAGCAGACAAAGTATTCCTGCAGATATGTGCCAAATGGGGCAAGCCCGTGATGGATCTTATGGCGACAAGTTCAAATGCCAAAGTCCCGTGCTTCTTCAGCAGATGGAGAGATCCTCGCTCGGCAGGGTTGGATGCCTTGACTCAACCCTGGCCTCCGGGTCTACTATATGTGTTCCCTCCGTGGCCCTTGATAGGGCGCATGCTCCTGCGGATTCGGCTTCACCCAGGAGAAGTGGTCCTCATCGCCCCGGATTGGCTCAGGAGGCCTTGGTATGCAGACCTCCGACAGATGATAGTGGAGGCTCCCCTTCCTTTACCTCTGGTACCGAACCTGTTGTCACAGGGCCCGGTAGCCATGGAGGATGCCTGCCGCTTTGGTCTTATGGCATGGCGATTGAGAGGGCACAATTGAGGGACAAAGGTTATTCAAACACAGTCATTTCCACTCTCCTGCAGGCCCGCAAGCGTTCCACTTCCGTGGTTTATTCCAGGATTTGGCGCCAGTTTGAGTCTTGGTGTGCTTCAAAAGTGATCACACCCATGTGGGCTCCTGTCTTGCCGATTCTGGACTTTTTGCAGGATGGTGTACAAATAGGCTTGGCCTATAATTCCCTGCGGGTGCAAGTGGCAGCGTTGGCCTCCCTTCGTGGTAAGGTTGAAGGCGTGTCTTTAGCTGCTCATCCAGATGTGGCACGGTTTCTTAGTAGGGTGCTTCGGCTCCGGCCTTCCATGCGAGCACCCTGTCCAGCTTGGGAGCTGGGGCTAGTTTTGAAGGCCCTGCAGGCTTCTCCTTTTGAGCCGCTTCGGCGAGCATCGGAGAAAGATTTGACACTAAAGGCCGTTTTTCTTGTGGCCATTACTTCGGCGAGGCAGGTGTCAGAGCTCCAGCCGCTGTCCTGTAGAGACCCATTTCTGCAACTCAGAGTCCAGGGTCACGGTTCGGACCGTGCCTTCCTTCATGCCTAAGGTGGTTTCAGCGTTTCAGCTAAACCAGCCTATTTTCTTGCCCTCCTTTGATAAGGAGGAGTTTCCAGAATCTTTTGGGCAGTTGCACCTGTTGGATGTGCACAGGACTCTGCTGCAGTATCTGCGAGTTACTATCTCTTTCAGGATCTATGATCATCTGTTTGTTTTGCTATCAGGTCCTCGCAGAGGGTCTCCAGCGTCTAAAGCCACTATTGCCCGTTGGCTCAGAGAAACTATCTTTTCAGCTTATCTGCTTGCTGGCCGGTCTCCGCCTGTAGCCTTTAAGGCGCATTCTACCAGAGCGATTTCTTCCTCTTGGGCTGAAACTGGAGCACTCTCTCGTCAAGAGATATGCAGTGCAGCAACATGGGCTTCTAAGCTCTCTTTTGCCTGACATTACAGGCTGGATGTGGCTGCTAGGAGGGATGCGCGTTTTGGAGCACAAGTGCTAGCGCGTGGTGTGACCTGTTCCCACCCTATATAGGGATTGCTTTGTTACATCCCATATGTAATGGCTTCATCTGCTTGATGACAAGGAAGGGAAAATTAGGTTCTTACCTTGGTAATTTTCTTTCCTTTAGTCATAGCAGATGAAGCCATGAGCCCTCCCTGTATGATTGTCTGTATGCTGTGAATCTGTTTCAGGTTCTGTTCTTGTTTCCTGAAGTTCCTTCCTTGGGAGAAAGTTGGAAAACAGTCCTCAGGATTCATGTTCACTTATAAGAGGATGAGTTCATTCCCTCCAGTTTATGTTTTGGAGGATGAGTTTATTCCCTCCAGGAGGTTGCGTGTATCCCCTCCAGTTATACAATAAGGAGGACGAGTTTATTCCCTCCAGGAGGATGTGTTCATTCCCTCCTTTTGAGTTCATGCCCTTGTTATGGGGCCATCATTCGCTGTGAGGAAAGTTCATGTTATTCCCATTGCGGTTTGCCATACTGCTTTGGAAGCTTCAAATACTGAAGAGGCAGTGGAGCTGGCTGGCCATGAGGCACTGTGAAAAGTTGAGTGCTCTCTATCTCCCCCTGCTGGTTGATGGACACAACCCATACATAATGGCTTCATCTGCTATGACTAAAGGAAAGAAAATTACCAAGGTAAGAACCTAATTTTCCCATATTGGGGGGCCCCTATTGGTGTCATAGCTTGAAGGAACCCAAGATTGATACTCAGGCTCCAGTTTGAGCCATCTTCTTGTTGCCAAACAGTTGAAGGGAAGGGGAATTTGTGCTTAAACGAATGCTTATTTAAAGAGGAGTAAGTTACAGTGGATGTTAGAGAGGCTATAGCAAACAACCTAGGTAATAACGATACAGGGGAAGTAAGGTATAGTATAATATGGGAGGATCTCAAAGTGGTGATTAGGGGGATTTTTATTAAATGAGGGGTGATTAAAAAGAAGCAGAAATTGACCTAACATTCTATTTGCTTTCTTAGCCGCCGCAGCACACCGAGCAGAGGGTTTCAACAAATCATCAACGATGACGCTGAGATCCCTTTCTTGGTGACTCCTAACATGGAACCTTGCATTATGTAGCTATAGCTCGGGTTCCTCTTTCCCACATGCATCACTTTGCACTTGCTCACATTAAGCGTCATCTGCCATTTAGACGCCCAGTCTCCCAGTCTCGTAAGGTCCTCTTGCAATTTTTCACAATCCTCTAGCGATTTAACAACTTTGTGTCAACACCAAATTTAATCACCTCACTAGTTACTCCCATCTCTAGATTATTTATAAATATGTTAAAAAGCAGCGGTCCCAGCACAGACCCCTGGGGAACCCCACTATCTACCCTTCTCCATTGAGAATACTGATCATTTAACCTTACTCTCTGTTTTCTATCTTTTAGCCAGTTTTTAATCCACAATAGAGCACTACCTCCTATCCCATGACTCTCCAATTTCCTCTGGAGTCTTTCATGAGGTAGTTTGTCAAATTCCTTTTGATAATCCAGATACACAATTTCAACCGGCTCACTTTTATCCACATGTTTGTTCACCCCTTCAAAGACATGTAGTAGGTTGGTGAAGCAAGATTTCTCCGAGGGCAAGCAGTCTGCTTGTTCTCACATGTGGGTCGACGTCCGTGGCAGCCCAGGAATCGGAAAAAGTTTTGCAAGCAAAATAATAAAGTCTTTCCCGAGAATTCCGTCACGCGAGCAATGCAAACTGTGCATGCGCGAACGACTTCCCGCGCCTCTTTAGTTCTTTTTTTCTCCACGGTGAGGTGCAGTTCGTTTTACGCGTTGCACCTCTCTCAGGCCCAAGAAGAGAATTCTCTGTGAGAATGACTTCTTACTTGTTTTTGTTTTTTCTTTTAAATATAAAAAAAAAAAGTAGTTACAAGTAGTTTCCCGTACTTCTTTTACTTTTTTCCCTGTTAAAGTTTCCTTTCTTTTTCGACGCGGCTGGCCTTTTGGCCACGCAGTTGGGTTTTTCCCCTTTTTTTTTTTGCTTTTTCTTTTTTGGCACAATCGCGTCGTCTGATTTCGCCGAAGCCATTTTTTCTTTCATGTCATCGATGACAGCTTCAAACGTTGTACTCGGTGCAACCGGACCATCTCAGGTTGAGCCCGACCATAGCCCAGCCACTTGTAGTCTGTGTCTTCGTATGAAGAAACGGACCCAAGTGTCTCGAGAAGCCCAACAGGAAAAGCTTTTGGGGGCTCTGTCCAGACCTTCGACATCGACATTGGTACTGAGGTCGGCGGCGTAGACATCGACATGGAGGAGAGAGGTAATGGCTGCTGAGAGACCAACTTGCGCTGGAAGCAGTGAGGCGTCGAGTGGGTCTCCACCTGTCTCGAGGCCTCCTGTTATGCAGGCCCTCCCGGGACCGTCCTTCGTTGGACCCGGCCCCGAGGAGACGTGAGGATTCCATGTCTTCCTCATCGGTACCGAGGAGTCTCGATGACGGGCATCGAGTGAAGGCTAAGAAGCATCATCATCATTCTTCTTCGACGCACGGTACCGGGAGCTCCAGGGCGTCGAGAGAGTTGGCACCCGAGAAGCGTCGGTGCCGAGAGGACCGCTCCCCCTCGATACAGGAGGTGTCGCTGTGTCGGTCTCTTTGCAGTCCGGTACTTACTCCCGAGCCTCCACGGATTCTGATACCGCCTGTTCCACCGGCCCCGCAGCCTTCTCCGATGGCGGCTCTCTGGAGCTTTAAGCGAAGTGCAATTTCTATCGCTTCCTTATTTACTAAAGGGAAGAGACACACAGAGCCTTAACGACTTTAAGAGCCTAAACGACTTTAGAGCAGAATAATCACTGAGATAAACTCAGCATTGCTCGTGAGAAAACTTAACTGAGACACCTAGGAGTTTTTATGCCCTATGATTGAAACCAAATGCTTGTTAGATTTAATCATTCATGTAACAGTGTTTAAAACCAAAGACATTGTGTCTTTGGTTTCTGAGGGCTTTTCTCTTCACAGAGATGTTCTTAGAGAACATTAGTGCTGTTTACAGCTGTCAGGGCTAGAGCCTGTTTTTCATGTATTAGACTATGTTTGTTTGCCCTAGCAATTTCTGCACTTTATATTTTGGTAATCAGAGGAAGATCCCATGTACTTCTCTTCTGATGAGTCCTTTGGGATTGCCTCTGACCTTTCTCCTCCGCTGGAAAGAAGACTATTTCCACCAGAGAGTCTGTCTTTTTCCTCTTTTGTCCGGGAAATGGCTACGGCTATTTTTTTTTGTTACATTTGTACCCCGCGCTTTCCCACTCATGGCAGGCTCAATGCGGCTTACATGGGGCAATGGAGGGTTAAGTGACTTGCCCAGAGTCACAAGGAGCTGCCTGTGCCTGAAGTGGGAATTGAACTCAGTTCCCCAGGACCAAAGTCCACCACCCTAACCACTAGGCCACTCCTCCACTCCCTTCCCTGTGGAGGTTGAGGATGAGCATTATTCTTCTCCACCTAAAGAGGCTGTGACAGTCCCTCTGCATAAGGTACTGAATGAAGTCCTTATGAGAAACTGGTCCGCCCCTCTGTCTGGCCCTGTGTTTCCCAAGAAAGCTGAGTCCCAATACCGGATCCACGGTGAACCTGGATTGATGAGGTCCCAATTACCCCACAATTCCATGGTGGTGGATTCCGCTCTCAAGAGAGTTAGGAGTACTAGAGACTATGCTTCAGCGCCCCCAGACAGAGAAGCTAGGACTCTTGACTCTTTTGGGAGGAAGACGTATCAGGCCGATATGCTCGCTGCCAAGATCCAGTCATACCAGCTCTTCATGAGTGTACACTTGCAGGACTCGATAAGTCAACTGTCCAGCTTGGTTGAGGCGCTCCCTACGGAGTTGGCCGAGCCTTTTCGCCAGGTGGTCAGGCAGCAGAAGGCGCGTCGCAAGTTCCTGGCCAGGGACACTTTTGACATGACATCCAGGATTGCTGCTCAAGGTATAATGATGCGCAGACTCTCATGGCTGCGTGGCTCTGACCTGGATCATTCGGTCCAGCAGCGGATGGTGGATGTTCCTTGCCGGGGGGACAATCTGTTTGGAGAGAAAGTAGAGGATCTCGTTAATCAGATTAAGAAGCATAATGATGCTATGGATTCTCTCTCCAACCGGGCGCCTTCTGCTACAGCCTCCTCATATAAGGAAAAGAAGTGCTCCCTATTCCTACTCTAGGCATAGGTACACTCCTGCTTCTTGGTAACCTGCCCAGGCTCAGCCCCAGCTCGCTCATTCTCGTCAACAGCGTTCGACTAAGGCCCACTCTGCTCCCCAACAAAAGCAAGGGACAGGCTTTTGACTGGCTCCATTTCAGCATAGCCTCAGTAAAAGTGTCTGTACCAGACAACTTGCCGGTAGGGGGGAGGTTGATGTTTTTTCACCAAAGGTGGCCTCTCTTAACCTCCAACCGGTGGGTTCTTCAAATAGTCTGGTTAGGATACACACTCAATCTGGAATCCAAATCTCCAAATTGCCCACCAGGAGCTCATTCTTACAGCTCCCAGCCCAAGCAGGTACTTGCAGAGGAACTCTCCACCCTTCTAAAGGCCAGTGCGATCGAACCCATTCCACCAGGGGAAGAAGGGCTGGGATTCTATTCCAGTTACTTCCTTGTGGAAAAGAAAACAGGGGGGGATGCGTCCCATCCTAGACCTAAGGGGCCTGAACAATTATCTGGTTCGAGAAAAGTTCAGGATGGTTTCCCTGGGCACCCTTCTTCCCGTGATTCAGGAAAACGATTGGCTATGCTCTCTGGACTTAAAGGATGCTTATACACACATCTCGATACTCCCAGCTCATAGGAAGTATCTTCGATCGGCGTTAAATTAGCCATCCTCAAATCTTCTGGTACCATGCTTGATTTTAAAGATTAAATGAATCTGGCAGAACTATTATTAATATGTATTATTAATAATAGTTCTGCCAGTTCATTTTTCAATTCTATCAGTACTCTGGGATGAATACCATCCAGTCCATTTGATTTGCTGCTCTTCAATTTGTCAAATTATCCTATTACTTCTTCCAGGTTTACAAAGATTTGATTTAATTTCTCTGACTCGTCAGCTTTGAATACCATTTCTGGCACCGGTATCTCTCCCAAATCTTGGGTGAAGATTGAAGCAAAGAATTCATTTAATCTCTTCGTTATGGCTTTGTCTTCCCTGAGTGCCCATTTTACCCCTCAGTCATCTAGCAGTCCAACTGATTCTTTTGCCAGCTTCTTGCTTCTAATATATCTAAAAGAAAATTCACTATGTGTTTTTGCCTCCAACGCAATCTTTTTTTCAAAGTCCCTCTTTGCCTTCCTTATCAGTGCTTTGCATTTGACTTGCCATTCCTTATGCTGTTTCTTATTATTTTCAGTCATATCCTTCCATTTTCGTAAGGATTTCTTTTTAGCTCTAATTACTTCCTTCACCTCGCTTCTTACCATGCCACCTGTCGTTTAGCCTTCCTTCCTCCTTTTTTAATACATGGAATATATCTGGCCTGGGATTCCAGGATGGTATTTCTGAACAGTATCACGCCTGATATAAATTTTTGACCTTCGCAGCTGCTCCTGTAAGTTTTTTTTTTTCACTGTTCTTTTCATTTTTTTCATAGTCTCCTTTTTGAAAGTTACATGCTAACATATTGGATTTTGTGTGCGTACTTACCCCAGAGCTGATATCAAATCTGATCATATTATGATCACTACTATCAAGCGGCCCCAACACCATTACCTCCTGTACCACATCATGTGCTCCACTAAGAACTAGGTCTAGAATTTTTCCTCCTTTTGTTTGCTCCTGTACCAGCTGCTCCATAAATTCATCAGGAATTTTACCTCCCTAGCATGCCCTGATGTTACATTTACCCAGTCAATATCAGGGTAATTGAAATCACCCATTATTATTGTGTTCCCCAGTTATTTAGCTTCCCTAATTTCTGATAACATTTCTGCATCTATGGATCCTGGCCAGGTGGACGGTAGTACACTCCTGTCACTATCTTCTTCCCCTGTACACATGGAATTTCAAACCATAGGAATTCTAAAATGCATTTTGTGTGTCCTGCACAGTTATTAGTCTATTTGATTCAAGGTCCTCCTTAACATACAATGCTACCCCTCCACCAATTCAATCCACCATCTCACTATGATATAATTTGTACCCTAGTATGACAGTGTCCCTCTGGTTATCCTCTTTCCACCAGGTCTCAAAGATGCCTATTATATCTAATTTTTCATTTGGTACAATATATTCCAACTCTTCCATCTTATTTCTTAGGCTTCTAGCATTTGTATATAGACATTTCAAACTATGTTTGTTGTTCATATTTACATCTTGCTCAGCAGTTGATAATAATAGCTTCCAATCTTGAAAATTTGCTTTTTATTTAAAGACACCTGGAGGGGCATAAACGAACGCGAACGCCCATCTCCATGGGTGTCTATGTCCGAAAACGGGTATGTGAAGAGGAGGGACAGACCGTATTATCGAAAAAGATGGGCGTCCATCTTTCGTTTTGAAAATACGGTTTGGACGGACCAAATGCCATGGATTTGGTCCCTTCTGAGATGGGCGTTTTTTTTTTTTTTTTAGCAATAATGGAAACTAAAAATGCCGAGCTCAGAAACGTCCCAATCCAAGCCATTTGGTCGTGGGAGGGACAAATGTACAACACTACCAGAGCTCTTAGGGGTGAAGGGGGGCAACTACATGTGGATACAGTGGGTTTTAGAGGCCTCCCATTTACCACCACAAGTGTTAGGGGTGTGGGGGGCCTGGGTCTGCCTGCCTGAAGTGCATTGCAGTACCCACACGAGTACTCCAGGGACAGGACTTGTTGCTGGTGTATAACCTTGGCACAGCAGTTGACACCTGAAGACTAATCTCGCTGAAAATGTCCTTTATTTGAATAAGCACCTTTACTCACAGTTAACTGCAGATCAGAGGTTGTGCCCCACTGGCAACGAGTCTCGCTGGTACTGAGATTAGCAGTAGGTCCGAGCTGGCAGAATGGTGTACAATGCCCTCTTTCATCAACATTCAAGGTAAGAACTAAGTGCTGTAACGTGGCTAACACATGAAAGGGATCTAAAAGTGTTTTACACAAATGGCCACTACCTCATGGACTGCCGGAAACAAAACAGGGCACACTCTGACCCAGTAAGCAGAGGGAAAAGCACCATGGGAGTAGAGCCTACCAACTACCAACATCGTGAGCATTTAACACAAGCTAGTGGAATCACGGAGCCCAATACCCTACACCCACCACAATGCATTGCTGATGTGACTCTGCAGTGCCCTTAACAGAAAAGGTGTCACACTCACCCGAGACCCATATCAGAACCAGGGAAAGGCTGTCAGAGGATAAAACACATTCTGCTGTCATGGAGGTGGGTACGGCATTTGAGGCTGGCATACAGGCTGGGCAAAAAGCGTTTGTAAAGTGGGATTTTTTTTGGTGGGAGGGGGTTAGTGACCACTGGGGGAGTCAGGGGAGGTGATACCTGTTTCCCTCCAGTGGTCATCTGGTCAGTTGGGGCACTTTTTGAGGACTTGTTCGTGAAAAAAAAAGGGTCCAAATAAAGCGGACCAAATTCTCATCAAAACGCCCATCTTGTTTCGATTATCAGCTAGGGATGCCCATCTCTCCTCGGCTGATAACCACGCCCCAGTCCCGCCTTCGCCACGCCTCCAACACGCCCCCGTCAACTTTGTCCATTTCCTCAACGGAGTGCAGTTGAAGACGCCCAAAATCGGCTTTCGATTATACCGATTTGGGCGCCCACGGGAGAAAGACGCCCATCTCCCGATTTGGGTCGAAATATGGGCGCCCATCACTTTCGATTATAAGGCGGCTGGTCTACTATGGTCTTTATTGCAATCTCACTATCGGGACTCCCTATCTTCCCTGTTTTGGTGATATCTTTGAAAGATACCGTGTTCTGAACCATGTGCTTTTGAGCAGCTGTTGGCCTTCCCCCCTAGTATTAAGGAAGCTAATATAAAATTTTTATGTTTTAACATTTTTATTGATGAATGAATAATTCCAAAATGCTGGTCATTAAACATATAATAAAGACATCACTGTCAAACAGGCATAACCTCAGTCCCAAACAACAATATTTTCACATTTTCTCCCTTCCAGCCCCCCATCCTCCCCCCCACCCCTCCCTATACATTCTGTTACATATATATCATGCCACTACAATTATCCCATTTATTATTACAGAGTATTGAGAATTAGACTCCTCCCTTTGTGGGTCATCTTATCCAATAAACACCCCCAAATTTGTAAAAAACGTGTTTTCTGCTTATATGTTCCTTTCGCCTCTCTCCCTTCCCAGGCCAGCAGTTGATGTACCTGATTGCGCCAGTGCCAGAAGGTCGGTGGATGTGCTGTGGTCCAGTGTTGCATTATACATTTTCTGGCTACCAACACACTTTACGACAGAACATTATTCTGTCTGCTTTCAATCTGGGATACATTTCTTGCATATCTAATAGTAACATTAATGGATTCAGTTCAATTCTACTATGCACAATGGTAGACAGAAATACAGTAATTTGTCGCCAATAATGGACAGACCCAGAGCGCATGGTACAATGTATTCTCTGCCCTGTTACATTTCACACAGGTAGCTGTCTGTATTCCTCCCGATCTGAACAGCTGTGTCTGGGTGAAATAGGCTCTATGTATCATTCTAAACGCGCATTCTCTAAGGCATGCCCCCCCCCTACTACCCTGGGGATATCCTTAATCTGTTTGATAATATTCCATGTTGTCAGCTCTCGTCCCATATCCATTTCCCATCGCTGTCGAAGCTGGGCTAGCCCCCTCCCAGGCACCAACTCCCACAATTTCAAATGTAGATTGGAAATGGATGGGGCATTCTCAGAAATTTCCTCATAAAATTTACCAATTTTTTCACCCAGCTTTTTAGTAAGAGATTCCCTATGGAGAGTGCGTACATAATGTTGAAGTTGACGGTACGCGAAGTGATCCCCCCAATTGTCCTTCCTTACAACCTGTAGTTGTGATAGATCTTTTATGGTCCCATCTGTTCTTAATACATCTTGCAATTTAACTATTCCAGTTCGTTCCCATCTAATAAATGTTTGATTCTGTAAACCCGGGGAAAACATCGGATTACCCCTAATTGTTAGTAGCTCCGTGACGGATGGATCCCCCCCCTAATAATTTACCTAAAAATCTCCACGCTTCTGTGATGGGCAGCAGCAGCACACTATACCTAAATCTGCTGGGAAGCATTTTATACTGAGTATGTAGCAATGTGATAAGATTATATGGAGTAAAATACGCTGTTTCATACTCAAGAGGTGTGTGAGCTTGAGTAGAAAATAGCCAATCTCTCACCTGCCGCAATAAACAGGCCATATTGTAATACTGAATATTTGGTATGCCCATTCCCCCTTGTTTCCACCCTCCTAATAGAAAATTCTGTTGGAGTTTGGCTCGTTTCCCAGCC
The DNA here is from genome assembly GCF_901765095.1 of Microcaecilia unicolor. Taxonomy (NCBI): domain Eukaryota; kingdom Metazoa; phylum Chordata; class Amphibia; order Gymnophiona; family Siphonopidae; genus Microcaecilia; species Microcaecilia unicolor. The sequence continues at coordinate 133,537,078 of NC_044040.1, forward strand.
CAGCAAAACCACATCAAAATTCTGTAAAAATATTTTATGTCTATCTGTTTAAGCTTTATTAATAATGTCTGAAGAACATATAGCCATCTCTGCAATATCACCATCCTCACGAGACATATCATCCCCGCCAACGACACTGTTAAATTGCTCCAGGAATCCAATTGTTGAATTGTCTGCTCCCGTAATTTGTTAACATTTAAACTATATAAGTCCCTCAAACTAACCGGGAGCAATATACCTAGATATTTAAAGTAATTAGTTGCCCATTTTAATGGAAAATCTGCTGGCCAGAGACTGTGGGTGTCAATGTTTAAAGCTAATGCCTCCGATTTGTCCAAATTTAATGTGAAACCCGAGTAATCTCCAAACTCATGGAAGATTTCTAACAAATTACCCAGAGCTTCTCTCAGTTTCATTAATATCACTAATAGATCGTCAGCAAACGTGGCCAATTTGAACTACTGTTGTTGTATTCTTACTCCAGGTATTGCAGGGCATTCATGGATCTCCCTAATTAGTGGATCTAAATAGAGCGCAAAGAGTAATGGTGATAGCGTACATCCTTGTCTTGTTCCCCTACCAATTTGGATTTCTTCTGACACATTCCCATTGACCATTTCTTGCGCTCGGGGGGCTTCATATAGAGCTTGGATCGCCTGCATAAATCTACCTTGCAAGCCATATCCCTCAATCACTGAATACAAGAAGGGCCATTCCACTCTATCAAATGCCTTTTTGGCGTCGAAGCTAATTATTAAGGCTTGTTCTTTAGTATGCCCCAAATGTTCCAAGGATGTCGGTATGCATCTAATGTTCTTTGCGACCGAGCGGCCCTGCACAAATCCTACCTGGGCTTCGTGAATAATATTAAGTAATACTCGGCCCAGTCTATTTGCTAAAATTTTTGCAAAGATTTTAGCTTCTTGATTGATAAGTGTGAGAGGTCGATATGACGTTACCAACTGCGCGTCTTGTTTAGGCTTAGGAAAAACAATTATTCGAGCCAAATTCAAGTGTTCTGGCAATCTGCCACATTCTATCCATTCATTGAACACCTTGGCCAAAGTGGGTACTATCGACTCCCCCATCAATTTATAAAATTCTGCTTTATACCCATCAGGGCCTGGTGCTTTGCCAGCTTTGCTGCGTCCTATAGCCCATGTTATCTCATCTTCACTAATTTCAGCATTTAAACAGTTGCGATCCTGATCCCTCAGTTTCGGGGTTTTAATATTTGTCAAATACTGCTCACCAGGGAGTCCTTCCTGTTCTGTAGCCCTATATAAATTCTGATAATATGTTTGAAAAACCGATCTGATCTCCTGGTTTGTATGATCTCCTGGTTTGTTGTTTTAAGAGTAGCAATATTTCTAGAGGCATATCTAGGGGCGATAACTCTTGCCAGAAATTTACCTCCCTTGTTCCCATATTTATATAGTTGATAACGATAATATATCTGGGATTTCACTTCCCTGTCGTGAAGTAGAGAGTTTAGGGCAGCTTGTACTTCTATCACCTGTTGTTGTAGGCGAGTACAAGGGTTCAACGCATATTGTCTATTTGCTCCCCTGAGTTGTTTCTCTAAACGTAATATTTCCCGATCTCTTGGACGTTTATATTGTGTAGTGTAGCTTATAATCTCTCCTCTTAATACTACTTTTGCAGCTTCCCAGAAATTTGTAAGTCCTACTACTGACCCCTCATTGAAGCGTTTATACTCAGCCCATTTCTCTTGCAGATGTTCTCTGAACCTCACGTCTCTCATTAAATAAGCTGGGAACGTCCACCCCTTTAGCCTCTCTTCTGCCTGGCCTCCACTCCAAATCAAATGTACCGCCGCGTGGTCTGAAATGACACACAGTCCTATATCTGCATCCCTGATCTCTGTGAAAAGTGTGCGTGAAACTAGCAAATAATCTATCCTGGAGGATGATCCGTGTGCTCTCGACATATGTGTATACTCCCTGGTCCCAGGATGCAAAGTCCTCCATACATCTATAAGATCTAAAGTTGTACAAAAGTCAGGTAACCCCCTAGTGTTCATTCGTTGCTTTGCCACCGGGGGGTGAGATCTATCTAAAAAAGGATCCCAGGTCATATTAAAATCTCCTCCCAGCATCATGGGCACTGATTCTAGTTGTGTAATTTGTGCTACTAATTATTTATAAAATTTGAGATCTAAGACATTTGGTGCATATATACTGCCCAGCAGAATTTTTTGCCTATTAATTGTTACAAGGGAGAAAATATATTGACCCTCTGGGTCTTGAACGATCTTATGTATTTGACTTGCTATTCCTTTTCTAATAAGAATTGCCACCTCTCCTCTTCGCCCTACTGCTGCTGAAGCCACACATTCTCCAACCCACCATCTATTCAGTTTAGAGTGCTCAATATCTGACAGATGTGTTTCTTGCATAAACACTATATCAGCTCGGATTTATTGGAGATGTCTCAAAATTTTTGATCTTTTAATGGGAGAAGGAATGCCCCCTACATTCCAAGTAATTACCTTAATTAGTAATCCGATTTAGCCCATCCATGTCCAATCTTGTGTGCTCTTAATACACAGAAGGAGCCAGCCCAGCCCCCAGCCCCTCCCTTCAATTCCTATAATCGGAGGGAGAAATCTCTCTCTCCATTCGTACAGCAATTGTAGTGTCAAATAATGTTTCCTATGAACCCCCTCCCTCTTCCCCATCCCAAATCCCTCCCCTTCCCCATATACCCTACTCCCCCCTTTCTGTACCCCTCTTATTCCTTTTGGAATTAGGTCACCACTAACGCCTCTCCTCTTCCTAATATAATCCTGAAGATCTGGTATTCATCTTCCCCTAGTGTTCCTTATCATATTCCCGTTCCCTAATCTTCTATCCACCCTCCCCCCCCTTAACATCCGTATAGTATTATTATACCTCATTCCCTTTAAGCTCCTTTCTGATATTCCCCCCCAACATGATATCTCTCTCTCCCATGTTATAGGTTAATGTTGTCCTCTCTCTGTGGCAATTATGACCTTTCTTAACCTTTACACAACTAAACAGAATAACATGAGTATCATAAACCGCTTTATAATTATACTCAGGGGAGGAAGTGACATCACCGCTGTTAATGGCAGCTTAGCTCGACAGCTCCCGATCCTCGAGGCCATAAAAAGCAATAAATAGCAGCCATCGGGTGTTTTGAACGGCGAATAGCACGTTCCCACGGACACTGACCACCATCCGAAATGAGCAAAGCACAGTCGACGCGAAATAAAGATCCGGAGAAGCCTGCAGGCGGCGGTTCCAGTCGGGCATCAAAGCGCCACGAGGTAATGGCGCCGGGCTCACCATCGGATTCAGACTCGGCGCTTTCGTTGGCGGAATCGCGTAAGCCACCCGCAAAAAAGGGAGTCTCGGCTGAATTTCGGCAGATTCTATCCGGTATTCAAGAAAATATTCAAAAATCAAAAGATGAAATACTGGAACGAATGGATGTTCTGAGCTCTGACCTTAAAGAACTGGGGGGCAGAGTGGAGGATGTGGAAGTGAGACTGGAAGAACATGCGGAATCCCTGGTTTCCCACGAGGCAAAATTACAAGAAATAGACCGTAAAACCCAGGAATTAACCTACAAAATTGACGACCTTGAAAACCGGGGCAGGAGAAATAATCTCCGCTTTCGTGGAGTCCCCGAAGGAGGCGATACGGAGGATGTTTCTCGAATTGTGCATACCTTGTGTGCTTCTTTGCTGGGTGATGAGGCGGCCGATGCAGCGTCCATTGAGTTGGACAGGGCGCACAGAGCCCTGGGCCCGCGACAAGATAATAAAGCGCGAGACATCATTGTTCGGTTCCATAAGTTTGAAGTTAAGGAGCAGATACTAATTTGTGCCCGGAAAACACAGGACTTGGAATTTGGCGGGGCAAGGGTCTCTATCTATCAAGATTTGTCCCAGTTCACTTTGCAACAGAGAAGGTTGCTGAAGCCCGCTCTGGATGTCCTCATAAAGGAACGTATTGCATATAGATGGGGCTTCCCCTTTTCGGTGATCTTTACAATCAAAGGGACTAAGCATAGAGCTTGCTCATTGCCAGACACCTGGGCGTCCCTGCATGCGGTGGGGCTGGTGAATTCAGGCACACCTCCGGGAGCGGTGGCACCCGCCACTAAAGCGAAACTGCAAAAGTGGCAACGGATCCCCGAATCCAACAAGAAGAACAACTCGAAGCGGCGGGCTGCAGCAGAGGGAACCTGAACTTTGGTGAAGTAACTCATTTGGGGTCTGTAGTGCTTGACTTTGCAACTGAGAGGACGAGATGAACAAGGGGTGAAATGGTGGTGTATAAATGACTGTGGCTATTAAGCCTAGAAGTTTTTCTTTTCTTTCTTCTCTCTTTTGCATCTATTGGTCCTGAGGAGGTTCTAACTTGGGACCCGTATGTATATTTGTTTAGCCGTTGGGGAGAACTTAAATTAGAGGGGATCTTAAGATGTGATGGTGTTTAATGTGATACGGCGGGTGGGTAATGTTTAGAGTGGCATGGAGAAGTGGGAAACAAGTGGGGTATGTATGAGAGCTGATCAGAGTGGAAATGTTTAAATGGGCCTGGGAAACTGATGGTATTTGGGAGGTGGCTGAGGGAGCGGGGGGGGGGGGGGGGGGGGGGAGGTGGGGTGCCTGGCATGTGGTGGGTTATTTTCTCTTCTTCTTTTTTCCCATTTAGGGGACTTGTTTCCCTGACTGGTGTACGGATGTGGTGGGGGAGGGGGGGAGGTCCGGACTTGCATAAAGTGAGAGTTGAAGAACATAGAAGCATGCAGTGGGCTACGTTGGAATGTCCGCCCAGTCTTAGATATCAGCTATGAGTGCAGATATAAAGGTTTTATCCTATAATGTAAAAGGCTTGAACATGCCCCAAAAACGGCAAAAACTATTTAAAGAGCTCCAGCACTTGAAGCCTCATATAGTACTGTTGCAGGAGACGCACCTCCGTCAGCGGGACGAGAGACTCCTATCCCAGCCACAATACCCTAAGGTTTTTTTTGCCTCCTCTGTGGATGGTTCAAAGAAAAGGGGTGTGGCGGTCTTGATTCACAAACAGGTATCTGCCCAAATAGTTAAAATTAAACGGGACCCTGGGGGGCGTTTTTTGTTTTTACACATAACCATAGATCAAGTGGACATAACTTTAGCCTCAATATATGCACCTAATGACCACCAAGGGGCATTTTACACTAAGGTGAAGAATCTCCTAGCCACATTCGCCCAGGGTTCTCTGATTCTGGGGGGTGACTTTAATGGGGTCATGGATCCGGTATTAGACCGGTCTGGAAATGCCCAGCCTGTGGGGAATAGGGACTCTTTGGCCTTAGGATCACTGGCCCTCTCTTTGGGAACCCTGGATGTATGGAGGCTCAGTTATCCACAGGTGAGGGATTATACTTACTTTTCTTCAGTACATGCTTCTTACTCCCGTATCGACTATATCTTCCTCGATGTAACGCTCTCAGAGCGGGGCCCGAGGGCAGGCATTGGGAATGTGACGATTTCTGACCATGCGCCTGTCTGGGTGACGTTGCCTTCTATTAAGGTGGAGGTTAAAGACCAGAGATGGGCACTTAATGCCAGTGTGCTGCAGGAGGGAGAGGTAGTGGAAGGTTATAGGAGGGTGTTGAAGGAATACTTGGAATTGAACAAAGAGTCGGGACCCTCCCTTAGTATTGTGTGGGATACAATGAAAGCCGTGTCTAGGGGCTACTTTTTAAAGATAGCTAGTCAACGTGCTAGGATACGTAGGAAACAACTGGCACAATGTTTGGACAAGATTTGGGCACTAGAGGCGAGACATAAGGCTTGTGGTTCCCAGGCTACTCTGGAGGAACTGCGCAATCAGCGACTTCAGCTAGACTCTATTTACTCAGACCACTTATGCCAGCTTCAATCTAAAATGACGGCCCGGGCGTATGAATTTACTAACAAGGCAGGCAGACTCTTGGCCCTACGGTTGCGCAAGCAAAAGGTGTTGCGTGCGGTCACACATATCCGGGGGAAGCGGGGGGATATACTGAACACTTCGGAGGCCGTACGGCGGCGTTTCGCTGAATTTTATCAGGAGTTGTATGCTAGGGAGATTAACCCTTCTGCAGACTCCATTACAGAATATTTAGCGGAGAGTGACCTTGCCTCTCTGACATCTCAACAGAGAGCAACTTTGGACGAACCTGTTTCCTCGGTTGAAATTCAGCAAGCTATCCAACATTTGCCATCCTGTAAGTCCCCAGGGTTGGACGGCCTCCCGAACGAATTTTACAAGAAATTTGCCCCCGAATTAGCACCACTTCTGGCCGAGTTGTTTAATCAAATTGGGAAGGGGGAGTCGCTTCCCTCCTCTATGCTGGAGGCATGGATAGCTGTGCTACCTAAGCCTGACAAAGACCATGCGGATTGTGGCTCGTACCGCCCTATTTCGGTTTTGAATGCTGATGCCAAAATATTAGCTAAGGTCTTGGCTAATAGGCTGGGCCCTCTACTCCCTGCGATAATCCATCCTGATCAGGTGGGCTTTGTCTCAAACCGCAAGGCAACAGACAATACGCGGAGAGTACTCGATATCATGTATCTAGCTAAAAAAACTAGGTAGGCCTCTATGTCTCCTGAGTCTGGACGCTGAAAAAGCTTTCGATAGGGTGCACTGGCCCTTCATGTATAAAGTGTTGGAGACCTTTGGGATAGGGCCGCAGTTTCGAGGGTGGATTCAAGCGTTTTATAGCTCACCCAAAGCGTGTATTAGAGTGAATGGAGGTAACTCTGATATGTATGCCCTACACAGGGGTACAAGGCAGGGGTGCCCTCTCTCTCCGCTATTGTTCGCCATGGTTATGGAACCGTTTGCATCAAGGGTCCGATCTAACCCAGGGTTCACTGGCATAACCATAGGGGGGAGAGAACATAAGCTGTCTTTATTTGCGGACGATGTGCTGTTGTTTGTCCCTAGACCTCTAACTACCTTCCCTGAGCTCTTGAGGGACATTGAAGAGTATTCTGCAGTTTCAGGGTTTAAAGTAAATATGTCAAAAACTGAAGCCTTAAATGTGACTCTTCCTGTAGGAATTGTGGATGAAGTCAAATCGCTGTATGCTTTTCGGTGGGCTAATCAGAGTCTTCGTTATCTGGGAGTGAATATCACTGCTCAGCTTTCGGAACTCTTTACTGCAAACTATAAGGGTTTGTCTCGGGTACTTGCTGAGGATATGGAGAGTTGGGGAGATATTGGGCTTTCTTGGTTTGGCCGTATAGCCGCCATTAAGATGAATATCTTGCCGCGCCTGCTGTACCTGTTCCAGGCCCTCCCAATAGAGATGCCCCGCAAATTTTTAGCTGCGCTGCAAGATCGTATTGTGCGGTTCATTTGGGCAGGTAAGCGCCCCAGGCTAGCAAGGGCTTTTCTGTATCAGGAGAAAAGTAGGGGAGGACTTGGGGTACCCAACTTGGCTCGGTACTATCGGGCGGTGCAGGCGCGTGCGGCGGTGGAATGGTATCAGGATTACCCAGACAGGCAGTGGGTGCATATAGAACAATCTACAGTGGGTACTCGGCCCTTGAGGGCGCTTATGTGGATGCCGAGTTCTCTTCGGTCTTTGGGGGAGGGTTTGTGTCCTTCTGTATATGTTACCTTTACCAACTGGGATAGTCTTTTTCCAAAGCGTCAGTGTACACTATCTCGCCTGTCCTCGATAGCATACAATCCTTTGTTTTACCCGGGAACTGAAGTAGGACCATTTACAAGGTGGTATGAGGGTGGTTTGCAAACATGGGGTTAATTATTTGAGGGGGAGTCCCTTATGCCATACCCGACGGCCCGAGAGCAATTCCCGGTAGTGGGGACAGACGAATATGCATACTTTCAATTGACTCATTTCCTTAAGACACGGGCAGTCCGGGAGGTGATACAGAGGGAACACTCAACTTTAGAAAAACTTTGTGAGGGACAGATCATGACAGGTGGGTTAATATCCCGATTGCACCACATTCTTAATCAGTCTATACCTCGGCATACCATACATAGGAAGAGCTGGCAGAGAGAGCTGGGTATAGAAATAGAGGAGGCGGCATGGGAGAGAATGGAGCGGGCTGCGGCGGAGGTGTCGTCTCATGTACCTTTCAAAGAAAATGCTATTAAAGTACTGTTTCGGTGGTATATGTCACCGGAGCGTCTTCAGCGCGTTTACCCTGCCATGTCGGGTTTGTGCTGGAGGGGCTGTGGTCTCAAGGGATCCATGGGTCATATCTGGTGGCATTGTAGGAAGATTAGAGCCTTTTGGAAAATGGTCCGAAGTAGACTGCAGATTTGGCTGGGTGGGACGATTCCCTGGCATCCAACCATTTTCCTTTTCTCAGCAAGAGTGGCGGGATTTTCTCCCACCCAACAAGCTCTTTTGCGCTATGCCACATGTGCAGCTAGAATTGTAATAGCGGCCTGTTGGAAACTACCAGTGGTCCCACCGCTGGATAGATGGCTCCAAAAGATGGGGTATGTTTGTGAGATGGAGCGGCTCATGGCTGAGAGACGAAATCTAATGCCTAAGTGGCGCTCAACGTGGGATGCTTATCTCCGCTATACTCACACATGATGAAGATGTGGGAATTAGTGATGCAAGTCCGGATTGGGAGGGAGGGGGGAATAAGGGGGGTAGGGGCTTGGGTCTTGTTATCTTTTGACAAAAGTGTTATAAAATTTGAAGTTTGTGATGGCTTCGCTGTTCAGGTTTCTTAGTTCTTCCAGTAGCCGGGATAGGGCCTATGGAGATAGCAATGCGATGTTAACTGAATGATGTATTTTTCATTATGTTCTTTCTGATCTGTGTTCAGTTTTATGTATTAGGATATAAGGCCTATCTTGTCATACTTTACTGGATTGCTGTATTGTCTATCAATAAAGACTTCGTACAAATAAAAAAAAAAAAATAATAATTATACTCAGCTGGCCACTCTCATCATTGGTAGTCTCTGTCGTTTTAATGGTGCAATGATTCACTTCTGAACACCATATCATCCTGAATTAGCGTCCCGTGTTTCATTCCACAAAGTATAGCAATCGCCTCTCATCTGCAATTCAAACCATCAACTGATTGATTCCACAAATCAATGTTCTCCTATCAATATTTTCCAGGCGTGTTGTGTTGTCTTAAGGTTCCAGACCTGCAGCTAAGTTGCTTCCAACCGCAATCCTCTTTCTTTGTGGCACAAACGTTCGTGCATTTTTCTTTTAAACACTTATCATTTTTTAACAGAAGTCTGATTTCTGTTCGTGTCCTAAGTTCATGCTGCTCTTGTCTGGAATCAGCCATTTATGTCCTTGTCCTCCAATTCCGGTGAACTTGCTTGTCTCCCGCACTATCAAGTTGGCGCTTCATTTTTCCCCTTCCAACTGTTGTAAAAATTCCTTGACGTCTTCCACAGTTGTAAATACCTTGGTGCCAGATTGGTGATTTAATCTCAGCTTTGCTGGCTATAATAACGCAAATTTTATTTTTCGCTTTACCAAATCCGAACACACTGGGGAGAATTTCTTCCTTTGTGCTGCTACAGCAGCTGAATAGTCCTGGAAACATAAAACTTTGCGATTACCACTGTACAATTCTTTACCACCTCTCAGCGCTTGTAGAATGGCGGTCTTGTGAACAAAATTAAGTACGCGGCAGATAATCCCCCTGGCCTTCCTTCTGTCAGTTGTTTGAGGCCCAGGCGATGTGCCCTTTCAATGTGCAGCAGGCCTAGCTCGGCTGGCAGCTGGAGTTCGTTGGTCAGCCATGTTTCCAAATATCGAGGCAGGTCCCGCTCCCCTTGTTCTTTGGCGAGCCCCACAATGCGAATATTATTACGCCGAGATCTATTTTCAAGATCTTCTATTTTGTCAGTATAGGTATCAATAAGTTTTGTCAGCCGGCTTACTTCTGTTTCCATGTTGCCCACTCGGTCTTCTGTGTCGCTGGCCCATTGTTGAAATTGCGCCATGTCCGTTTGTATCTGACTCACGCTATTATGTAGCTGTTCCAGCTTATTGTCCAGCGCACTCAATTTTTTTTCTAATATGGCTTCCAGCGCCTGAGTGACCTCTCCTACAATTTCGGCTGCCCATGCAGATCCCACCGCCGATGAACTCGGGCTTGCCGGAGCCGCCATTTTCTCATCAGGAGGCCGTGTCTTTTCTCGTTGTTTTCTGGTCACCTTAGATGCCATATTCGTCGATTTTCCTGGTACGCTATGCTCCGAATGTTATGCTAGATGTATCTGTCGTTTTTAGAAGGGTACGTCGGGGTTGAAGACGATTTATTTGAAAGATTCTTGAGGAGAGAGCAGGAGCTGCGTGATTAGCGTCCTCTCCTGCTAACCGCGTCACGTGACCTCTAATATGAAATTTTTATTTAGATGGCATTTTACACCTGTTTGAATCCATAAAATTAATCATGTTTTCCCAGAGTTATGTTGTTGGCAGGGCTGTGGTTTTGTAGGCACTGTTTCATCTGTGGTGGGAATGCCCCAATGCATGGGAGATCTGAGGCAAAGTGGGATAATAAATTTATATTTTTGGCTACCCTTTTCCTTAACACCAACATGCTGTTTTTTAGGAATTGGGACGAGTGGTGGACTTTTGGAGAAACACATGTACTATGTAGCCACTCGTCGAATACTTGTTAAGTATCGGAAGTCACAAATATCTCCATCTTTGGACCTGTAGTGCTGAGAGCAGTGGTGCTAATGGAGTATTTAACCATGGCTCAGTAAGAGCCCTAGACCTGTTGACCATTAGGACAAGATAAAGACCTATGTTATGAAGCCTTATTGTTGGGGGAAAAGGAGGGAGGTAAGGTTGGGTTTGCTTTGTTTGTGGATGTATATTTAGTAACTGTTGTTTATGGTGAAATACTGTTCTACTACTGGTTTTTGCTGGGATACATTTTTATGCTGGATATTTGTTGATGAATCTCTGTGAGTTTTGGTTGTTGGCTTATTTTGTTTAATAAAAATTGAGAATTCAGGAGGAACCTCCCTCCTTTTGATATTGGAGAAACAGATTCCATGAGTCGATGATACGCTGAAACCTTCTGCTCAGTGTGCTGCTGCGGCTAGGAAAGCGAATAGAATGTTGGGTGTTATTAGGAAGGGTATGGAGTCCAGGTGTGCGGATGTTATAATGCCGTTGTATCGCTCCATGGTGCGACCGCACCTGGAGTATTGTGTTCAGTACTGGTCTCCGTATCTCAAAAAAGATATAGTAGAATTGGAAAAGGTACAGCGAAGGGCGACGAAAATGATAGTGGGGATGGGACGACTTTCCTATGAAGAGAGGCTGAGAAGGCTAGGGCTTTTCAGCTTGGAGAAGAGACGGCTGAGGGGAGATATGATAGAAGTGTATAAAATAATGAGTGGAATGGATCGGGTGGATGTGAAGCGACTGTTCACGCTATCCAAAAATACTAGGACTAGAGGGCATGAGTTGAAGCTACAGTGTGGTAAATTTAAAACGAATCGGAGAAAATTTTTCTTCACCCAACGTGTAATTAGACTCTGGAATTCGTTGCCGGAGAACGTGGTACGGGCGGTTAGCTTGACGGAGTTTAAAAAGGGGTTAGATAGATTCCTAAAGGACAAGTCCATAGACCGCTATTAAATGGACTTGGAAAAATTCCGCATTTTTAGGTATAACTTGTCTGGAATGTTTTTACGTTTGGGGAGCGTGCCAGGTGCCCTTGACCTGGATTGGCCACTGTCGGTGACAGGATGCTGGGCTAGATGGACCTTTGGTCTTTCCCAGTATGGCACTACTTATGTACTTATGTACTTATGCTTAGATTTCTCCAAGGAGAAGAAGGGTCTTCATGGAATTGTTACTTGCAAAATATTTCCCATAAGGCAAGAAATGCTGTATTAAATAGGTTCCCGAGTGTTTCCTAAAATAATAAAGTTTGGTAAAGGGTTACTTTGGGGTTCTCTGCCTAGCTGGGGTTGGGGGAGGGGGTTCGGAAAGTAGATGTTATCATTCCAGTCATGACCTGGGGTCATAAGGGTCCAGACAACAGGTCATCTCTGGTGTAGTTCAAGGCAATGGTTACAGTAGGGTGGGAATGGGGTGTGATTCAGTAAATCAGATCTCAACGGTCTATTCTTGTATGCTCATTATTTTGTATCAGTTTGAATCTTTGCCTAAATTAGAGGTTTAACAGTTTGTTGATTGGGTTTTTTTGGTCCTGATAAGATTGATAATCCTTAAAATTTTGATCCGATCTATGGTGGTGTCCAGCAGAGCTCCTCACGGTGCGTCTTCTAAGTCGGCCATATTTTGCATCATGAAACTCGAATTTGGACGTCTCCAACTGCAGTCCGTCTCAAGGATGTCCAAATTTCAAGGGGGCGTGTCGGAGGCGTAGTGAAGGCGGGACTTGGGCATGCCTAACACTTGGACGTCTTTGACCCATAATCAAAAAAAGCAAGGACGTCCCTGATGAACACTTGGACGTTTTCACCCGGACGTGTTTTTTTTACACGAATAAGGCACAAATAGGTGCCCGAAATGACAAGATGACCTCCCGTTACTCCCCCAGTGGTCACTAACCCCCTCCCACCCTCAAAAACATCTTTAAAAAGATGTCGTGCCAGCCTCTATGCCAGCCTCAGATGTCATACTCAGGTCCGTGACAGCGCATGCAGGTCCCAGGAGCAGTTTTAGTGGGTACTGCAGTGCACTTCAGACAGGCAGACCCAGGCCCATACCCCTCCTACCTGTTACATTTGTGGAGGAAACAGTGAGCTCTCCAAAACCCACCACAAACCCACTGTACCCATGTAAAGGTGCCTCCCTTCACCTGTAAGGGCTATGGTAGTAGTGTACAGTTGTGGTTAGTGGGTTTTGAGGGGCTCGGCATACAAGGTAAGAGAGCTATGTTCCTGGGAGCAATTTATGAAATCCACTGCAGTGCCCCCTAGGGTGCCCGGTTGGTGTCCTGGCATGTCAGGGGGACCAGTGCACTACAAATGCTGGCTCTTCCCACGACCAAATGGCTTGCATTTGGATGTTTTTGACATGGACGTCTTTGGTTTCGAAAATTTCCAAAAGTCAAAGACGTCCATGTCTAGGAACATCCAAATTTAAGGATTTGGACGTCTCTGACGGTATTTTCAAAACAAAAGATGGATGTCCATCTTTTTTCGAAAATGCGGTTTCCCCGCCCCTGTATTTGGACGTTTTGCAAAGACGTTCAAATCGCAACTTGGACATTTCTTTCGAAAATGCCCCTGTGGTGATGGGGCACCACCTCTCCCATCTTCAGGTCTCATAGCTTCTTATTGCCCCAAGACTATATTATTAAACATAAATTTTTTTTTCACAGTAGAACTTAGTTATAGGGAAACAGAATGCTAGTATTAATATAAGGTATTCTAACATATTTATGCTCTTCAATCTGCTTAGATTGTCAAGTTATATCTGTGGTATATCAGGTAAAACTAGCAAAAACCCAGTACCAGGAGCCTTCAAATTAGGGACACAGTTCTTTTAATAATACACTTAGGTAAAATAATCCTCAAACAGACCCAACACGGGCCGTGTTACAGTGCTCAACACCTGCGTCAGAGGTCTACATCAGACAAAAAACCCCCATTAAAACAATTAAAAATTATAATGAGATGTAAAAAATACTACAGGAACCAATAGTATTAAAACGCATACATATCATATAGAATAAGAGACATACTTAAAATGTATATTGTGTATACAAATCATATGAAAATCGTATATATAAAAAAGTCCAACTTCAATCAGAAATATAACATATAAACTAAATACATACATAAAACCATAAAATGGTTAAAAAAAAGTTATATATTGATGTATTTCATAATTAAATGATCTTAAATTAACAGGCAACCAGCTTATATTATGCTTCACATACTGTATATATAAAAATAATAAAGTTGTATGTATTGATGTATCTCATGATTTGATGACCTTCAATTAGCAAGCAACCAGCTTATATTATACTGCACACATTGTATATATAATTAATAAGATAAAATATAATCTTGATCATTAATTAAAATGAGATGATTATTAATTAAAATGAGATTGAGCTCACCGCAGAAAATAGCAGGAACAACGTGCAGTATTGTTGTTTGACGCAACAGGAAAGTTAGAGGCAAAGTGCTGCACCAGTTTGTAATCGCTCTGAAGGTACATGTCATATTGTTAGAAAATCAACATCAAACAGGAGTACTGTTTGTTGTTGATGTTTTAGATACCTCCTATTATATATATGTATCCCTTATTAGGATTAAGATATTGTTAGAAAAGACAACAAACAAAAAACCAAGAACAACCAAATCACTAATGTTGAAACACATACCAGGAAATGTAGATGGAAAGCGATGACCGCTCTCAGTCTAAGCAATAAAGTTCATGACCTTCAGGCCCTGATGTTGGAGGCAGACGTGGATGTTGTTGAAATTACGGAGACGTGGCTCAATGGTTCCCATTCGGGATGCAAACATACCAGGCTATAATCTATTTAGAAAGGATAGAGAGGGTCGTAAAGGTGGAGGAGTAGCTCTGTATGTGAGGAATGATATCACGGCGACTGAAACGACAGGGACCTGGGGAAAGGAAGAAGCGATATGGATCACCTTAAAAAGAGAGGATAGAACCTCTGTCCACGTGGGTGTTGTCTACAGACCCCGACACAATTAGAGGAAATAGATAAAGATCTGATCGCAGATAATCAAAAATTAGGAAAGAAAAAAGAGGTTCTGTTGATGGGAGATTTCAGTCTGCCGGATGTAGATTGGAAGGTTCCATCTGCGAAATCGGAAAGAAGTAGAGAGATAGTGGATGCTTTTCAAAAGTGCTCTGCTCAGACAAATGGTGACGGAACCCACGAGGGAGGGAGCGATGCTGGATCTGGTGCTCACAAATGGGGATAGTGTATCAAATGTCCGAGTGGGTGCCCACCTGGGCGGCAGTGACCATCAAACGGTTTGGTTCGATATGACAGCTGAAGTGGAGGGCGGCCACTCAAAACTCAAAGTCTTAGATTTCAAGCGTGCTTATTTTAGTAAACTGGGGGAATACCTGAGGAAGGAGCTGATGGGCTGGGAGAACGAACAAGAAGTGGAAGGACAGTGGTCCAGGCTGAAAGAAGCTATAAATAGAGCCACAAGCATTTATGTAAGGAGAGTAAATAAAAGCAAGAGAAAAAGGATACCAATATGGTTCGCCAAGCAAGTGGCCGAGAAAATAAAGGCTAAAGAGTTGGCGTTCCTGAAATACACCAAAACTCAAGAAGCTGAACACAGAGAGGAATACCGGAGGAAACTGAAAGAAGCCAAGAGAGAGATACATCTGGCAAAAGCGCAAGAAAAAATGGCTAGAAATGTAAGGAGGGGTGACAACAATTTCTTCAGGTATATTAGTGAATGGAGGAAGACAAATAAGGGAATTGTGAGACTGAAAGACGCTGCGAACCGCTATGTAGATAATGATGAAGAAAAAGCCAATTTGCTAAATAGATACTTTTGTTCTGTTTTCACTGAAGAAAATCCTGGAGAAGGACCGCGAGGGACTGGCAAAAGTACACCTGAGAATGGAATGGATATAGCACCGTTCACGGAAGAGAGTGTGTATCAACAACTTGGAAAGCTAAAGGTGGACAAAGCCATGGGACCGGACGGGATCCACCCCAGAATATTGAGGGAGCTCAGAGAGGTCCTGGCGGGTCCTCTTAAAGATTTGTTTAATAAATCCTTAGAGACGGGAGAAGTTCCGAGGGACTGGAGAACGGCGGAGGTGGTACCTCTTCACAAAAGTGGTGATAGAGAAGAAGCTGGAAACTACAGGCCCATAAGCCTCACTTCGGTTATTGGAAAAGTAATGGAAGCCATGCTGAAGGAAAGGATAGTGAATTTCCTAGAAGCCAACAAGCTGCAAGATCCGAGACAACATGGTTTTACCAGAGGGAAATCGTGCCAAACAAATCTCATTGAATTCTTTGATTGGGTAACTGGAGAACTGAATCATCGACGTGCTATATACGTAATCTACTTAGATTTTAGCAAAGCTTTTGACACGGTTCCTCACAGGAGGCTCTTAAATAAACTAGATGGGCTGAAGATAGGTTCCGAAGTGGTGAACTGGATTAGGAACTGGTTGACGGACAGACGACAGAGGGTGGTGGTAAATGGAGTTTGCTCAGAGGAGGGAAACGTGAGTAGTGGAGTGCCTCAGGGATCGGTGCTGGGGCCGATTCTGTTCAATATATTTGTGAGTGACATTGCCGAAGGGTTAGAAGGTAAAGTTTGCCTATTTGCGGATGATACTAAGATTTGCAACAGAGTGGACACCCGGGAGGGAGTGGAAAGCATGAAAAGGGATCTGAGGAAGCTAGAAGAATGGTCTAAGGTTTGGCAATTAAAATTCAATGCGAAGAAATGCAAAGTGATGCATTTAGGGAGTAGAAACCCACGAGAGACTTATGTGTTAGGCGGTGAGAGTCTGATAGGTACTGAGGGGGAGAGGGATCTTGGGGTGATAGTATCCGAGGATCTGAAGGCGACGAAACAGTGTGACAAGGCGGTGGCCGTAGCGAGAAGGTTGCTAGGCTGTATAGAGAGAGGTGTGATCAGCAGAAGAAAGGAAGTGTTGATGCCCCTGTACAAGTCGTTGGTGAGGCCCCACCTGGAGTATTGTGTTCAGTTTTGGAGGCCGTACCTTGCGAAGGATGTTAAAAAAATGGAAGCGGTGCAAAGAAAAGCTACGAGAATGGTATGGGATTTGCGTTCCAAGACGTATGAACAAAGACTTGCTGACCTGAACATGTATACCCTGGAGGAAAGGAGGAACAGGGGTGATATGATACAGACGTTCAAATACTTGAAAGGTATTAATCCGCAAAAAAATCTTTTCCGGAGATGGGAAGGCGATAGAACGAGAGGACATGAAATGAGATTGAAGGGGGGCAGACTCAAAAAAGATGTCAGGAAGTATTTTTTCACGGAGAGGGTGGTGGATGCTTGGAATGCCCTCCCGCGGGAGGAGGTGGAGATGAAAACGGTAACGGAATTCAAACATGCGTGGGATATGTATAAAGGAATCCTGTGCAGTAGGAATGGATCCTCAGAAGCTTAGCTGAAATTGGGTGGCGGAGCAGGTGGGGGAAGAGAGGTTGGTGGTTGGGAGGCGAGGATAGTGGAGGGCAGACTTATACGGTCCGTGCCAGAGCCGGTGATGGGAGGCGGAAAATACTGCTGGGCAGACTTGTACGGTCTGTGCCCTGAAAAAGGCAGGTACAAATCAAGGTAAGGTATACACATATGAGTTTATGTTGTTGGGCAGACTGGATGGACCATGCAGGTCTTTTTCTGCCGTCATCTACTATGTTACTATGTTTGCCTTTTTGCAGATGATACTAAGATTTGCAACAGAGTGGACACCCGGGAGGGAGTAGAAAACATGAAAAAGGATCTGCGGAAGCTAGAAGAATGGTCTACGGTTTGGCAATTAAAATTCAATGCGAAGAAATGCAAAGTGATGCACTTAGGGAGTAGAAATTCACAGGAGACGTATGTGTTAGGCGGGGAGAGTCTGATAGGTACCGACGGGGAGAGGGATCTTGGGGTGATAGTATCTGAGGATCTGAAGGCGACGAAACAGTGTGACAAGGCGGTGGCCGTAAGTAGAAGGTTGCTAGGCTGTATAGAGAGGGGAGTGACCAGCAGAAGAAAAGAGGTTTTAATGCCCCTGTATGTTGTTGGTGAGGCCCCACCTGGAGTATTGTGTTTACATCTTGCTAAGGATGTAAAAAGAATTGAAGCGGTGCAAAGAAAAGCTATGAGAATGGTATAGGGTTTGCGTTACAAGACGTATTAGGAGAGACTTGCTGACCTGAACATGTATACCCTGGAGGAAAGGAGAAACAGGGGTGATGTGATACAGACGTTTAAATATCTGAAAGATATTAATCCGCAAACGAACCTTTTCCGGAGATAGGAAGGCGGTAGAACTAGAGGGCACGATACGAGATTGAAGGGGGGCAGACTCAAGAAAAATGTCAGGAAGTATTGTCTATTAGATTGTAAGCTCTTTGAGCAGGGACTGTCTCTCTTTGTTAAATTGTACAGCGTTGCGTAACCCTAGTAGTGCTCTAGAAATGTTAAGTAGTAGTAGTAGAAGAAGTATTTTTCACGGAGAGAGTGGTGGATGCTTGGAATGCTCTCCCGCGGGAGGTGGTGGAGAGGAAAACGGTAACGGAATTCAAACATGCGTGGGATAAACATAAAGAAATCCTGTTCCGAGGGAATGGATCCTCAGAAGCTTAGCTGAGATTAGGTGGCAGAGCCGGTGGTGGGAGGCGGGGCTGGTGGTTGGGAGGCGAGGATATTGCTGGGCAGACTTATACGGTCTGTCCCAGAGCCGGTGTTTGGGAGGCAGGGATAGTGCTGGGCAGACTTATACGGTCTGTGCCCTGAAATGACAGATACAAATCAAGGTGGAGTGGCCTAGTGGTTAGGGTGGTGGACTTTGGTCCTGGGGAACTGAGGAACTGAGTTCGATTCCCACTTCAGGCACAGGCAGCTCCTTGTGACTTTGGGCAAGTCACTTAACCCTCCATTGCCCCATGTAATCCGCATTGAGCCTGCCATGAGTGCGAAAGCGCGGGGTACAAATGTAAAAAAAAAAAAAAGTAAGGTATACACAAAAAGTAGCACATATGAGTTTATCTTGTTGGGCAGACTGGATGGACCATGCAGGTCTTTTTCTGCCGTCATCTACTATGTTACTATGTTATATTGATATTTTTGGTGATGAAAGTTTTAACATTTAGTGGTGCTAGCAACAATGTGCAGTGGCGTTGGTGTGTAGTATTAATACAGATTGTAGGAATGTATTTATAATCACGGCTATATAACATGTAGTTTGCTGAAATACAAAATGTCACATCAGTTTTAGCAATAGTCTACAGTGGCTATGGTATATATATATATATATTTTAAGACGGATATATATATATATATATATATATATATATATATATATATATTTTAAGAAAAGTGGTATATAGCAGCTTGCAATCGACGTGATGGTGTGAATAAATTAAGCGGATTTCTCCTGATATATATTTTTTATATATTTCCATCATTGGACAGTTATATAATGAATTATAATTCTAACGATAAACACATATGTTTATAAACCAATGAGAGAAGGCAAAAGTAGAGACTAATAGACGATTCACCACTGGAGACGTGAGTCCAACAGAGCTCTGATAGTTTGTATCCAGCATATTCTGTTTGGTGCTACGTGATCAGTGAGTTGACAACACATATACAAGTAGGACTCTTCGTTTTGCATTCATTACTTGGTGTATTTATTGACCCCTGATGCAGACGCTTTTTAGCGTCGAAACACGGCCTGTGTTGGGTCGTTATCTCTGATATAATAAAGACTGTTGGACTCACGTCTCACGTCTCCAGTGGTGAATCGTCTATTAGTCTCTACTTTTGCCTTCTGTGATTCGTCATCGTAGAGAACTTTTCCTGTTCTATATTTTGGATTATAAACCAATGAGCATATATATTTGATAACTCTTTGTGTAATTAAATGGACTTGTGGTACAGAAAAGGTGGGAAAAAATGATCTAGGTCCGTTATGATACAGCTCTCACAGTGTGGAATCACTTTTGCCAGCGTCTAAGCTAGAATGCTATATATAACAGGAACTGGCATTTGTAAATACACCAGAACCCCCGCTATCTATGCAATCGAAAGATGAACTGGACATATTATCGGAGAGTCTAACTGTTAAAGTAAATCTATTATAAAGCTACGTTAACGCAGATTGTTTTTTTACCTTCGGTTATGGAGTCCATAAGGTTAAACGAACTGGCTGCTACAGCCCCTGCTATAAATGTGTAGCCTGATTACGTCAAAAAATGACGTCCTTGATTCGTAGCGTTTAATGTAGTAAACATAGTAATGTTGGAGAAAACGAATGTATATTTTCGAAAAAGTTTTATATGGATTGAATAAATAATTTTAAAAAATTGAGTTTAATTATACCAAAGAGGAAAAACGAATGTAATTGTGTTAATGAGAAACGTACATGGTGACATGTCATCCTGCATATGTATGAGTTAAACTGCCACTGTGAAAAAAGATCAATGACGTGTCCTTGTTTACATATATATGGGTGCAGACTGGGTCAAAAAAAAAGAACAGAATGGAAGTTAGATGGTTTTCCTTAAAAAATATATTTATATTTATAAGAATATTTATAAAAATATATTTATAAAATAATTTTTACAAAATGTGAGAAAATCCAGATACATCAATATAAACAACTGAGCATTGAAAAAAGCTTACCTGTGCGCTGTTACAAAAACATATATCATTGTAAAAGAATCAAAAATACATCAATATAGAAAATAAAAAATACATCAATATAAAAAAAAATTGGCAAAATGTACATCAAAATATAACAACACTAATATGGAACATAATGTCTTGATGTGCATACATAACTCAAACAATGGGCATGTGCTATAAATATCTAGCGTCTGTCTATCAGAAAAACAACAATATCAAAATAAAATATTGAAAATGTTACATAGAAAAGGGACCACAATATATAATATATAGCATACTTACAGGCTTATTTTCGAAAGAGAAGGGCGCCCATCTTTCGACACAAATCCGGAGATGGGCGTCCTTCTCTCAGGGTCGCCCAAATCGGCATAATGGAAAGCTGATTTTGGGCGTCCCCAACTGCTTTCTGTCGTGGGGATGACCAAAGTTCCCGGGGGCAAGTCGGAGGTGTAGCAAGGCGGGACTGGGTCGTGCCTAACAGATGGGCATCCTCGAGCGATAATGGAAAAAAGAAGGGCGTCCCTTATGAGCACTTGGGCGACTTTACTTGGTCCATTTTTTCTTACTGACCAGATGACCACCGGAGGGAATCAGGGATGACCTCCCCTGACTCCCCTAGTGGTGACTAACGCCCTCCCACCCTGAAAAAAAAAACTTTAAAAACTTTTTTTGCCAGCCTGAAATGTCATACTCGGGTCCATCGCAGCAGTATGCAGGTCCCTGGGAGGGGAGGTATGTGTGTGTCCACAGAGGCATAGCGATGGTGTGGACATCTTTCTTTCAAACATTTTGAACATCCTGAACTGCCCCCCCTACAGGCACGGCCAAATTTCAAGGGAGTGGAGTGGAGGAGTGGCCTAGTGGTTAGAGCACTGATCTTGCAATCCAGAGGTGTCCGGTGCAAATCCCACTGCTGCTACTTGTGATCCAAAATCCAAATAAATAAAGTGGGTGTCGGAGGCTTAGCAGGCATGGACGTCCTTCTCACAGAAACATCCACATTTTGGACATCCTCAACTGCCGTTGCAGGGACGGAGGCATAGCGAAGGACATCCTTAAACTATACTCTAAAAAAAAAAAAGACATCCCTGACGAGCTCTTGGATGTTTTTACCTGGACTTGTATTTTTCTAAGGTTGTAGACGGCTATTATACACGCATCTTGCTGAGATGTCATATGTGTGTGCCCGATGCAAAGAGCTCCTAGCTGTCAGGGAACTTGTCCGTTCTCTTGAGACTAGAGTAGCAGACTTGGTGGAGATGAGGGAGACAGAGAGGTACATAGAGGAGACCTACAGGGATGTTGTAGAGAAGACCCACCTCCAGTCTGGTAGCCCTTGTCCTACCTTGGAGGAGGGAGGTCTCCTAGATGGAGAGCATCACCCTGATGAAGTAGGAAGTACTCCTGTAGCCAGGACCTGCCCACCAGGGGATGTACTATCCTCTTGCACCGAGGATATGTCTCCAAGTGCTGCCCGGGAGGGAAAGGTTAGGACAGCTGTTGTAGTTGGTGATTCGATCATTAGGCATATATATAGCTGGGTGGCTGGTGGACGTGAGGATTGCCTGGTGACTTGCCTGCCTAGTGCGAAGGTGGCGGACCTCACGCATCACCTAGATTGGATTTTAGATAGTGCTGGGGAGGAGTCAGCTGTCTTGGTACATGTGGGTACAATGACATAGGAAAATGTGGGAGAGAGGTTCTTGAAGCCAAATGTAGGCTCTTAGATAGAAAGCTCAAATTCTGATCCTCCAGGGTAGCATTTTCTGAAATGCTACCTGTTCCACACGCAGGGCCCAAGAGACAGGCAGAGCTCCGGAGTCTCAATGCGTGGATGAGACGATGGTGCAGGGAGGAGGGTTTTAGATTTGTTAAGAACTGGGCAACATTCTGGGGAAGGGGGAGCCTATTCCGAAAGGATGGGCTCCACCTTAACCAGGGTGAGACCAGGCTGCTGGCATCGGCATTTAAAAAGGAGATAGAGCAGCTTTTAAACTAAAAATGGGGGGAAGGCCGACAGTCGCTCAAAAGCGCATGTTCCGGGATAAGGTATCTTTCAAAGATATCACCAAAACAGGGAAGATAGGGTATCCTGATAGTGAGGTTGCAAAAGAGACCGTAGTAGATCAGGTGTTCCTAAATAAAAATCAGACAAAAGTTTGCAAATTAGTACTGTCAAGTACTAAGTATGATGTAAATAGGAGCAACAAACACAGTTTGAAATGTCTATATGCGAATGCCAGGAGCCTAAGAAATAAGATGGGAGAGTTAGAATATATTGCACTAAATGAAAAATTAGATATAATAGGCATCTCTGAGACCTGGTGGAAGGACGCTAACCAGTGGGAAACTGTCATACCGGGGTACAAATTATATCGTAGTGATAGGGTGGATCGAATTGGTGGAGGGGTAGCATGGTTTATTAACGAGAGCCTTGAATCAAATAGATTGAAAATTCTGCAGGAAACAAAACACTTCTTGGAATCACTGTGGATTGAAATTCCATGTGTAAAGGGGAAAAGGATAATGATAGGAGTGTACTACCATCCGCCTGACCAGGATGAACAGATGGATGCAGAAATGTTAAAGGGAATTAGGGATGCAAACAAACTGGGCAATACAATAATAATGGGTAATTTCAATTACCCCGATATTGACTGGGTAAATGTAACATTGGGACACGCTAGGGAGGTAAATTTCCTTGATGAAATCAAAGACAGCTTTATGGGGCAGCTGGTACAGGAACTGACAAGAGAAGGAAAAATTCTAGACCTAGTCCTTAATGGAGCGCATGATCTGGTGCGGGAGGTAATGGTGCTGGGGCCGCTTGATAACAGTGATCATAATATGATCAGATTTGATATTAGCTTTGAAGTAAGTACACATGGGAAATCAAATACGTTAGCGTTTAAATTTAAAAAAGGAGACTATGATAAAATAGCCACCAAATACTCCCGAACATCCTAGACTACTTTGGGATTGGAGGAAACGTACTAAGATGGTTTAAAAGCTTCTTAACAGCAAGAACTTATCAAGTGATTTCAAACTCTAAAACGTCAACACCATGGAAACCTGAATGTGGAGTACCACAAGGATCACCGCTCTCACCAACCCTTTTTAACTTAATGATGACACCTTTAGCCAAATCGCTATCCAACCAAGGACTCAACCCATACATCTATGCAGACGATGTCACAATATATATCCCGTTCAAACAAGACATAACCAAAATCACAAATGAAATCACACACAGCCTCCAAATAATGAACTCATGGGCGGACACATTCCAACTAAAGCTAAACGCAGAAAAAACACAATGTCTCATCCTGTCCTCACAATATAACACAAACAAAACCAATACCATAAACACCCCAGACTACACACTTCCGGTCTCAGACAACCTGAAAATACTGGGAGTCACAATTAACCGAAATCTCACACTTTAAGACCATGCGAAAAATACAGCAAAGAAAATGTTCTACTCAATGTGGAAACTTAAAAGAATCAAACCTTTCTTCCCAAGGGAAGTATTCCGCAGCCTAGTACAATCAATGGTGCTAAATTATCTAGACTACTGCCATTTATGCCGGATGCAAAGAACAAATCATTAAGAAGCTTCAAACCGCACAAAACACAGCAGCCAGACTCATATTTGGAAAAGCGAAATACGAACACGCCAAACCTTTAAGAGAAAAACTACACTGGCTCTCACTAAAAGAACGAATTGCGTTCAAAGTCTGCACCCTGGTCCACAAAATCGTCTACGGGGAAGCCCTGACCTACATGTCAGATCTTATAGACCTGCCTGGTAGGAACACAAAAAGGTCATCATGCACATTCCTCAATCTCCACTATCCTAATTGTAAAGGGCTAAAATATAAATCCACATACGCGACCAGTTTCTCATACATCTTCACGCAGCTATGGAACGCACTACCGAAGGCCATAAAAACAACGAAGACCTAACCATCTTCCGAAGGCTACTGAAAACAGATCTTTTCAAGAAGGCATACCAAAATATCCATCTTTAAACACTAAATAATAACATTATACACGATCTATACAAAACCAAACTCCTGTCACATGACTGATTAACCTCTTTGCTATGAATAATCAAGCACTACCACTTTAAACCTTATACTGAATAGGGTCTCTCTATAGTCGATGATCTAATGTATGTTACAATCCAATCCTATTACTCAGGAACCTTCATGCTGTACCATAATGTATTCTTCTTTACCATGTATGACACATGGTATATATATATATATATATATATATATATATATATATATATATATATATATATATACCATGATCTGCTCCATTTATGTTATGTTCCATGTATGTTACCATGTATGTTTGCACCTTAACGCAATACCATTTGTAATTCGGTTACCCGGAAATGGCAACCGCCATTAAGTCAAATGTAAGCCACATTGAGCCTGCAAATTGGTTGGAAAATGTGGGATACTGTTACGTCCCTCACCTGGTGCCAGGCCTGCGCGGCCGATTCACCAGCGAGTCATGGCCCAGCGAAGATAGCCGGCCATCTTGGTGTTGGTTAGCTTCAGGAAGGAAGGGAGGGTCTGTTTGTTTCCTATTTCTGGCAACCGTCTTCTGGGTTGGATCAATGACCGCAGCCATCTTGGATAGATCAGGTCCTGGGAAGCCATCTTGGAGTAACGAGGTCAGGAAGGAAGCCCATATTTGGACGTAGGAACCTCTGCTGATGGCAGCCATCTTGAATCAGCTGCACATGCTTGAGCCTAATTCCTCCACTACTTAAGGCCCTGCCTTCAGACCTTCATTGCTTCGGCCTCAATTGTCTCAGAGGTCCACGCCGGTGTTCTGATCACCAGCTTTCCTCAGTTCCTGTATTCCTGTGTACCAGACCTTGGCTTGTTTTCCTGACCTCAATTGTTTGCTGCCTGCCTAGACTTTGGACTGGTTTGACTATTCTTTGCCTTACGGATTACTTGGCTCTTGGACTGTGTCTGCTTGCTCGTCAGCCTGGTCAGCGGCTGTGCAACCCCGCCGGTTCCAGAAGTCCTGGTGGCCACCTGCAGCTGGGAGCTCAACTCTTGGTGAACGGTGGTCGCTTCCCAGGTGAAGCTAGGGGTTGTCTGGCTGCCTGACCGTGTGTGTGGTCACTCCATCTCTGCCGTGCTCAGTCGGGGCACAGGGACTCACTACTACCGGGTCATAACAGATACAAATGCTACAAATTAAATAAATAAAATGAGAAGAACGGTGAAAAGAAAACTTAGAGGAGCGACTGTGAGGGTCAAAAATTTACGGCAGGCGTGGATGCTGTTGAAAAACACCATCCTGGAAGCCCAGGCCAAATATATTCCGCGTATTAAAAAAGGAGGACGGAAGACCAAATGACAGTCCTCGTGGTTAAATAGTGAGGTGAAGGAAGCTATTAGAGCTAAAAGAAAATCCTTCCGAAAATGGAAGAAGGAACCGACTAAAAATAATAGGAAACGGCATAAGGAATGTCAAGTCAAATGCAAAGTGCTGATAAGGAAAGCTAAGAGGGAGTTCGAAAAAAAGATTGCGTTGGCGGAAAAACACATAGTAAAATTTTTTTTAGGTATATTAAAAGCAGGAAGCCGGCAAAAGAATCGGTTGGACCACTAGATAACCAAGGAGTAAAAGGAGCGATCAGGGAAGACAAAGCCGGAGCGGAGAGATTAAATGAATTCTTTGCTTCGGTCTCCACCAAGGAAGATTTGGGTGGGATACCGGTGCTGGAAATAGTATTCGAAGCTGACGAGTCGAAGAAACTTAATGAATTCTCTGTAAACCTGGAGGATGTAATGGAGCAGTTCTACAAACTGAAGAGTAGCAAATCTCCTGGACCGGATGATATTCATCCCAGAGTATTGATAGAACTGAAAAATGAGCTTGCAGAGCTATTGTTAGAAATATGTAATTTATCCTTAAAATCGAGCGTGGTACCGGAAGATTGGAGGGTGGCCAATGTAACGCCGATTTTTAAAAAAGGTTCCAGAGGAGATCTGGGAAATTAGAGATCAGTGAGTCTGACGTCTGTGCCAGGCAAAATGGTTGAGAGTATTATTAAGAACAAAATTACAGAGCATATTCAAAAGCATGGATTAATGAGACAAAGTGAACGTGGATTTAGTGAAGGGAAATCTTGCCTCACCAATCTACTACATTTCTTTGAAGGGGTGAACAAACATGTGGATAAAGGTGAGCCAGTTGATATTGTGTATCTGGATTTTCAGAAGGCATTTGACAAAGTGCCTCATGAAAGACTCCAGAGGAAATTGGAGAGTCATGGGATAGGAGGTAGTGTTTTATTGTGGATTAAAAACTGGTTAAAAGATAGAAAACAGAGAGTAGGGTTAAATGGTCAGTATTCTCAATGGAGAAGGGTAGTTAGTGGGGTTCCCCAGGGGTCTGTGCTGGGACCGCTGCTTTTTAACATATTTATAAATGACCTAGAGATGGGAGTAACTAGTGAGGTAATTGAATTTGCTGACACAAAGTTATTCAAAGTCGTTAAATCGTGGGAGGATTGTGAAAAATTACAAGCGGACCTTACGAGACTGGGAGACTGGGCGTCTAAATGGCAGATGACGTTTAATGTGAGCAAGTGCAAAGTGATGCATGTGGGAAAGAGGAAACCGAATTATAGCTATGTCATGCAAGGTTCCACGTTAGGAGTCACAGACCAAGAAAGGGATTTAGGTGTCGTTGTTTGATACGTTGAAACCTTCTGCTCAGTGTGCTGCTGTGGCTAAGAAAGCAAATAGAATGTTAGATATTATTAGGAAAGGAATGGAAAACAAAAATAAGGATGTTATAATGCCTTTGTATCGCTCCATGGTGCGACCGCACCTCGAATATTGTGTTCAGTTCTGGTCGCCACATCTCAAGAAAGATATAGTGGAATTAGAAAAGGTGCAGAGAAGGGCGACGAAAATGATAAAGGGGATGGGATGACTTCCCTTTGAGGAAAGGCTAAAGCGGCTTGGGCTCTTCAGCTTGGAGAAAAGGCGGCTGAGGGGAGATATGATAGAGGTCTATAAAATAATGAGTGGAGTTGGACAGGTAGATGTGAAGCCTCTGTTCACGCTTTCCAAAAATACTAGGACTGGGGGGCATGCGATGAAGCTACAATGTAGTAAATTTAAAACAAATCGGAGAAAAATTTTCTTCACTCAACATGTAATTAAACTCTGGAATTCGTTGCCAGAGAATATGATAAAGGCAGTTAGCTTAGCGGAGTTTAAAAAAGGTTTGGCTGGCTTCCTAAAGGAAAAGTCCATAAACCGTTATTAAATGGACTTGGGGAAAATCCACTGTTTCTGGGATAAGCAGTATAAAATGTTTTGTACATTTTGGGGATCTTGCCTGGTATTTGTGACCTGGATTGGCCACTGTTGGAAACAGGATGCTGGGCTCGATTTACCTTTGTTCTTTCCCAGTATGGCAATATTTATGTACTTATGCATGTATGAAGCTGTCTTTGGCATGCGCAGAGCAGCCATGCATAATGCTTGGCTGCTCTGCACTGGCTTCCCCTCCTTAGGAAGGAAATTGTTTGCAAATGAGCTAACAGCGAGCAGCTCATTTGCGTGCGATTTCCTTCAAACATGCACGTTCCTTTCCGAATCGCTAAGGGATCGGTAAGAGAAGAGCTTTTAACGTTCAGTTAGTGCATCAGTTAGTCCACTGCAGTGCCCTCTAGTGTGCCCGGTTGGTGTCCTGGCATGTCAGGGAGACCAGTGCACTACGAATGCTGGCTCCTCCCACAACCATGTGAGTTGGATTTGGTCGTTTTTGAGATGGGCGTCCTCTGTTTCCATTATGGCCGAAAACTGGGGACGACCATCTCTAAGGTCGACCATCTCAACATTTATGTCGACCATCTCTAAGGTCGACCTAAATGTTGAGATTTGGGCGTGCCCGACCATATTATCGAAACGAAAGATGGACGCCCATCTTGTTTCGATAAAACGGGTTTCCCCGCCCCTTCGCAGGGACGTCCTGCGAGGAAGCCCTCAGAAAAACTTGGGTGCCCCATTTGATTATGCCCCTCTTAGTATTTCCGTTAGTATAACATATTGATGGGAACATATAAAATTGAACAGCAAGCATGAAGATTATCCAATAGAAGCAGACAAAAGCCATATCAACGCAGAGGGGATGGGCTGCATATACATATATGCATGAAAAAATGTTTGCATGCACATATAAAGATACACTCATGCACACATATACATGTGCATACAAACATACATATACACATCCGTGCGCGTGTGTGTACCATGAAATTACAAAATCAAAGGCACTTGAGTTAACAGCCAATAAAAAAAGATAATAATCATAAAAAAATAATAATGATAGCAAAAAGTTAGTAAAAAAACAGACAGATCGATCTCACTATTAAGACCAGCAGGGGTGACTGTATCCATTTCGAAAATACATCTTTGTTCTTTTTGTAGCAATAACATATCAAGATCTCCACCCCTCCATGGTGTTTTAACAACTTGATAAATGAAGAAACAGATATCAGAGGAGTGAGATGCATCTAGAAAATGTTGGACAAGTGGGGCAGTGAGATTGCCCCATCTTATGTTGCTCCAGTGTTCAATAATGCGAGTCTTGATTTTCCTTGTAGTCTTGCCTACATACAACAGTGAGCAAGGGCAAGTGATGACATAAACAACCTATGCGGTGTTACAATCTGTGTTGTTGCGCAGTGTGTAGGTTTTGCCAGTGCGCGGATGCTGAAAAACGGTAATATCCAATGACAGAGAGCAGACAGAACACTCACCACAAGGGTGGTGACCTAGAGCATACTGGCTTGTCTCCGAATTTTGGAAAGTGTTGCGAACAGGTCATGTGGAAGGTGCAATGATCTCTTTGATATTTCTTCCACGAGTATATGCGACAGTGACTTTCTTATTTTGAAAACATTGATGTTCTTCAAGAATGTGCCTATTTTTGTGTATAATCTTCCGAATGTCACCGGATAAATTGGAAAACCTTAAACTGCATACAATGTCCGGTGAATCTTTCTTAACGCGTGATGTAAGAAGTGACTCTGTGTCTGCTGCCCTTGCTTTTTGAAGACCTTTGTTGATGCATTGTGAAGGGTAGCCTCTGCCTTGGAATCTTTTTTCATTGGTTTGGATTGTTGTTCAAATTTCTCGAATTGTTTACACTGTCTTCTCAAACGTAAAAACTGAGATTGAGGAAGATTTTGAGTGGAGGAGTAGCCTAGTGGTTAGTGCAGTGGACTTTGATCCTGGGAGACTGGGTTTGATTCCCACTGCAACTCCTTGTGACTATGGGCAAGTCACTTAACCCTCCATTGCCCCAGGTACAAAATAAGTACCTGTATATATGTAAACCGCTTTCAATGTAGTTGCAAAATACCACAGAAAGGCGGTATATCAAGTCCCTTTTCCCTTTCCCTTTAAGGTTCCTACTATGAAAACTATTGAAGTGCAAGAATTGATTCTTGTCTATTGATTTTCTAAAAATAGTGGTATCAAACCCATATGTTTGTTTCGTAATGTTGATGTCCAAAAATGAAATGGATTGTTGATGATGATGCATAGTTGACTTTAAATTTGGGTCCAGAGAATTAAGCCAGGTATGGAAAGTCTGGAGTCTCTCGAGATCGCCTTTGCAGAACATCAGAATGTCGTCAATGTATCATTTCCATAGTTTCACTTCTTCTTTAAATGGGTGGGATTCTAGAAATTTTTGTTCAAATTGTGCAACATATAAAATTGCAATGTCTGGTGCCATGGTTGCCCCCATGGCTGTACTCTTTATTTGCTTGTAAAATTTACCCTGGAAGCATAGGGAATTCTCTTTTAATGCTAATGTTGCAAACTGAACGATAAAAAAGTAGGTACCCGCAGTGCCTCTGTACAGTCATTGAGAACATCAGTAAGTATCGTGAGTGCTTTGTCCTGGGGGATGTTGGTGTAGAGACTCTCAATGTCAATTATCACAAGTATAATAATGTCTCCCTCAAAGTCATCTAAGAGTTGGATTACATGAGCAGTATCAAGTACATAGGATTTGACTTGTGAAATGAATGGGCGCAAAAAGACATTTCTGAATTTCGATAGTAGTTCCAATAATGATCCTATTGCTGCAATGATAGGTCTCCCTGGTGGATTAACAATCGTTTTGTGTACCTTAGGTAACATATAAATAGTTAGTGTGATTGGATGGGAGACTGTCAGGAAATCTTTTTCTTTATATGTTAAGAAACCAGAAGTGAATCCAAAATTGATCCAAAAATCGACTTCAACTTTCAGTTCAGTGGTCGGACCTTTCTCCAAAGGTAAATAAAAGGAGGTGTCCGATAGTTGTTGCAAGACTTCATTTGTGTAGTCATTGATGTTTTGTATGACAATTCCTCCTCCCTTATCTGCCGGTTTGATGACAATATCATTATTGAAGCGAAGGGACATCAGTGCTTCCTTCTCATTTTTGGACAAATTGTAATAAAGTCTTTTCTTTTTGTTTTCTAATGCAGTCAGGTCTTGCATCACACATTTCTGGAATGCTTGGATAAGTGGGTCTGTCATGCCGGGTGGGTTCCAACATGATTTGATTTTGATGACACTTTGATCTACATAATCAGTGGATTGTTCTTGAAAAAAATGGGTAATTTTTAATTTTCTCTTAAAACGGTGTAAATCAATTCTCGTTTGTAAAGGATCATAACGGTTAGTAGGTACAAATTTAAGACCTTTTTGTAAGACATTTAGCTGATCACTTGTCAATGTATAGTCAGATAAATTGATTACCGGAATGTCAGTGATCTGTTGTTCTACTGCTGGAAACTGTTGATCCGCCATGTTCTTCCTCTCCATGTTCCCCCTCTCCCCCTGCCTCTTCCTCTTCCCCGGTGATGGTTGATCGGATGATGGGCTCCTCTGCCGGTCCTAGTTTGGTTGTTCAAATTCCAAACTTTGTCTAAAAAATTATCTTGTTCGTATTCATCCATCCTTCTGTTAATGATAGTGGAATCCTGCTTAGGGGTTGAACAAGGTGATATGAATAGTTCATCAGAATCGTTTCTAATTCTTTTCCAAGCTCTTTCTGGAATTGCTTTTGAAGGCCCTTCATCAGCCTGCATATTAGTACGTTTATACATAAACTCATTTCTGTAGCTTGATCTCCGTCTGTTTTGTTTATTGATATGCTTAGGAATTGCCCATGGGTATATATTACCTCTTTTGTAGTCATTTTCATCGCGTTTAAATTTTTCATATTTGTTTCATTTAATTTCTCTTCGGAAATTTTCAATTTTACTCTGAAGAGAAGACATATATGTGTCATAATTAGTGTCATCCTTAGATAATTCTTCAGGTTTTATTTGAATTTCTTTCTTGATCATCCACTTTTTCTTTAGATGTTTCTATTAACAGAATCATTAAATCAAGTGAACATTTGTTCAGAATGGCACACCATTTGTCAAGGAATTTTTTATTGTCAAACATTTGTGGTTCCTTCTTAATTCTCAAACCACGTGGTATGCGTTGCACCCTACAGTACTGTATTGGAGTGGCGTAATGTAATTCATTTCTTACCAGATCCTGTTTATAGTTTGAATTCATGCCATTTATCTGTTAATGATTCTTGGTCGTTTTCATCAAAAACAGCTGGTTCCTGTAATAGATTATGTAGTCGAGCCTCAGAATAACTGAGTACGTTGTTCCAATTTTTGAAGGCCATCCCTCACCGGTATCCGTAATACAACAAAGAGAGGGAGCAAAGTACAGACACAAGTCCAAATAGCAAAAAAACAGTACCAGGAGCCTTCAAAATAGTGACACAGTTCTTTTAATAATAATACACTTACGTAAAATAATCCTCAAACAGACCTGTCACGGGCCGTGGTTTGGGCACTCAACGCCTGCATCAGGGGGTCTAAATCAGACAAAAAAAACAATAAAACAATAATTAAAAATGATAATGAGAGAGTCACGTGATGTGCTAGAGGGAGCAGGTAGTGCGGAATGCTCTCTCTGAGGCACCTGGCCTCTTTCTTTGCTTAAAAATCGACCCTACAGTGAGGAGCAGCTGCCCGTGACCAGTTGAGCGAGAGATAAAACTACTATGGACAAATTCGTGGAGGCAAATTCTAAAATGATGGCTAGTAGAGTGAGCAAGCTTGAAAAAGAAAAGCCCCGTGTGGATGAAGCGACGGTGGATCCAAAATGGCCGCCGAGCGGGAGCGCAGGGTTCACTAAGGAACAGCTTGCGCAGCTTATGGCGGCGGTGGAAGCCGCAATGGAACCAAAGATGGAGAAACTTTCAACGCAGATATCCAACTTTGAAGAGCTGCAATCTGAGCTCATTCGACGAACTGGAGAATTAGAGCAGCGTGTCTCCGACATAGAGGACACTACTGCGATAACATCTCAGACCATTAAAAAAATGAAAGATACCATCAAGTCACTTACTACTAAAGTGGATGATCTTGAAAACCGGTCGAGGAGGACCAATTTAAGATTAATTGGAGTCCCGGAATCTGTGGGAGATAGAATGCTAATCACGGAGCTGGAGAGTTGGCTTAAAAGCGAATTTGCCCTATCAGACCACGCGGGGCCGTTATGCTTGGAGAGAGCACACAGATTGGGGTGGGCACGCGAAGATCGACAAGCGCCCAGGGCTGTGATTGTAAAAATCCACAATTACCAACATAAAGCTGAAATCTTAAATGGATACCGCCTAAAAAGAGAATCAACTAAGTTTAAAGACAGCCCAGTGAGAATTTTTCCAAGATTACTCTGCTGCTTTACAAGAGCGACGAAAGGTGTTTACCCCGCTATGTAGCCGTCTTCATAATTTGCAGATTCACTTCATGTTAATATATCCGGCTATATTAAAAATCAAGCAGAATGGAACCTGGCACTCCTTTGACTCGGTAGCAGCAGCCAGCGATCACGTGGGAGAGCTGGAATGCGCAAGAAATAACAGTAAGACTGGCTAAGTAGTTGGGCCCTGGAAAGAACTGATGGATACTAGACTGGGATATGCAGCTCGGAGAAACAGGTCAGCGGGCATAAATACAAGACAAAACGAAGGGTAATGAATGTTGTTGATATGGGGCTGGGGAGCCTCAACATTAAGGTGACTCTAACATTGATGGTAAGGGAAAGGGAGAGGGGGGGAGGGGACAGGTGGAGTACTAAAGAGGGTCAGGGTGGGGGAGGTGGGTGGGATAGTGAGCGGTGTGAATGGGATATATGGAGATTGTGATAGGAGGACAAGAGGCATGTGGTGGTCCCCTGTTTGGACTAAGCAAAAATTTCCCTGGGGGAGGGGTTGGGCTACTGGGGAGTTGGATGGTAGAATTCTGCAGGAACTGACAAGGAAATGGGGATATTCATCATGATAATTTGAAGATAATATCTTGGAATGTCTCGGGTATTACTTCCCCCGTGAAACGCTATAAAATTCTGACCCAACTTAAGCGACAGGGTGTGAGCATAGCTTGTCTGCAAGAAACAAAGCTATCAGATGCAGAACATGGGAAACTCCGGCAGCAGTGGGTGGGAGAATGTCATTACTCCTCTTATGGAAACAGGAAAAGAGGGGTGGCAATACTAGTGGGGAAGGGACTGCCCTGCCAAACTAAATTGATGTTTAAAGACACGGATGGCCGCATAGTGCTGCTGCAGGTTAACTATCAGGGACAGGAGTTTTATTTATGCACAATCTATGGCCCGAATTGTTATAGCCCTCAATTCTTTCAATCCCTTATTGCATTAGGACTGAAATACACAGATGCACCCTGGGTGTGGGCAGGTGACTTTAATCAAGTGCAAGATCCGGCTTTGGACAGACTTTCTCACCAGGCCCTTTCAAGAGTAGGGAGGGGGAGGGGATTACCGACTCTATCCGCATTATTTTCGAAAGAGAAAGACGCCCATATTTCGACCCAAATCGGGAGATGGGCGTCTTTCTCCTGTGGGCGGCCAAATTGGTATAACCGAAAGCCGATTTTGGGCGTCTTCAACTGCACTCCGTCGCGGAAACGGCCAAAGTTGACGGGGGTGTGCCGGAGGCGTGGTGAAGGTGGGACTGGAGCATGGTTATCGGCCGAACAGAAATGGGCGACTTTCGCCGATAATGGAAAAAAAATAGCCGTTTTTAGCGAGAATTTAGGGCACTTTTTTTTGGACCCTTTTTTTTCACGAACAAGTCCCAAAAAAGTGCCCTAAATGACCAGATGACCACCGGAGGGAATCGGGGAAGACCTCCCCTGATTCCCCCAGTGGTCACTAACCCCCTCCCACCAAAAAAAAGCAACTTTTAAAACTTTTTATTTCCAGCCTGTATGCCAGCCTCAAATGTCATACCCAGCTCCCTGAAAGCAGTATGCAGGTCCCTGGAGCAGTTGTTAGTGGGTGCAGTGCACTTCAGGCAGGCGGACCCAGGCCCATCCCCCCCACCTGTTACACTTGTGCTGGTTAATGCTGAGCCCTCCAAAACCCCCCAAAACCCACTGTACCTAAATGTAGGTGCCCCCCTTCACCCCTTAGGGTTATGGTAATGGTGTAGATTTATGGGCAGGGGGATTTGGGGGGCTCAGCACACAAGGGAAGGGTGCTATGCACCTGGGAGCTCTTTTACTGTTGTTTTTTTTTTTTTTTAATTTGTAAAAGTGCCCCCTAGGGTGCCCAGTTGGTGTCCTGGCATGTGAGGGGGACCAGTGCACTACGAATCCTGGCCCCTCCCACGACCCAATGCCTTGGATTTGTTCGTTTTTGAGCTGGGCGCCTTCGGTTTACATTATCGCTGAAAATCAATAGCGCCCAGCTGAAAAACGGCCAACTCCTAGGCATTTGCCCCGCACAACCCGTAATATCGGAAAAAAGATGGGCGCCCATCTTTTTTCGAAAATACGGTTTGTCTCTTTCACGGAAATAGGTGCCCATGGAGATAGGCGTTAGCGTTCGATTATGCCCCTCTATGTGAACAACTGCAATTAGTAGATCCTTGGAGGTCCCTTCACCCCACCACCAAAGATTTTACACACCAGTCAAAGGCCCACCACTCTTGGTCACGAATAGACTACATATTAATCTCTAATGTTTGGTTCTTTAAAGTCCTGAGAGCGAACATAGGCCCGATGGAAATCTTGGACCATAATATGATTTGGATAGACTTGGATTTATCGGGGGGGGGGGGGTTCCCGTGGGCAGGCGTTGGAGATTCATTCCCTTCTTACCTCTATCGGGACAAGCAATTTCAGGAATATCTACATAAGAAGTGGCAATACTATGTGGATATAAACCTAGCATCCTGCGAATCCCCAGTAGTATTTTGGGAAGCATCCAAAGCAGTTATGCGGGGCAGGTGATAGCGTACATGAGTGCCCGCAAGAAACGCCTGGCGGCAGGTATTTTGAGACTTGAGAAAGATTATGTGACAGCAAAGAAGAGATATCTGACAAACCCAGATTCGATCAATAAAGAGCTGATGAACTCGGCCCTGGTTGCTTTAAACTCCCTCATTCATGAACAGGCTATGAAACAAATGATGACCAGGTGTCTGAACTTTCAGCGCTTTGGTAATAAGTTGGGTAGACTGTTAGCGAAGATAGCCAGAGCGAATATGCCCCGCCAGTTTATTCCAGCAGTGGTGAATCAGAAGGGAACTAGAGTGACTCAGTTATAGGATATCATAACTACATTTAAGGCACACTTTGCGGGCATGTATGCCCCAAATGATAGATTTCAGGGACCATCAACGCAAGATTATTTGGAGGACGCTGGATTGCCTAGATTAACGGAGGAGGCACAGCAAGTACTGGCGTCCCCGGTGCGGGCACTGGAGGTGCAGCGAGGTTTAAAGAATCTGCAACTGGGCTCCGCGCTGGGGACTGATGGGTTTTCTGACGAATACTATAAACTGTTGATGCGTCAGGTGTGTGGGCCCCTAATTGCGTATTTTGATGCGGTGGTGGAGAGGGGGTTTGTTTTGCCAGGAGAGAATAAAGCTTTAATTACACTGATCCCAAAGCCAGGCAAGCCAAAAGACCATATTGAATCTTACAGGCCCATATCATTAATTAATGTAGATATAAAGATTTTGTCCCAGGTGTTGGCAGATAGACTAACGCAGTATATACCAAGCTTAATAGGAGAACACCAAGTGGGATTCGTGAAAGGGCGGCAAGCCACCAAACACGTACGTAAGGTGCTTTTGGCAGGGGTGTATGGGCAAGCAACGGGAGACCCAGTTTTGATGGTAAGCTTAGATGCAGCCAAAGCCTTTGACAAGGTAAATTGGGACTATCTGTTCCAAGAATTAGAGTATATTGGGATGGGAGGCTGGTTTTTGGCAGCAGTTCGAACGCTATATAAAGACACACAAGCAGAGATTTTGATCAATGGTACTACATCTAGTTCCTTTCGGGTGGAGAGGGGGGTTAGGCAGGGTTGCCCAATGTCCCCATTGTTGTTCTTGTTGTATTTAGAACCTCTTCTCCGCACCATTCTGCTAGATCCGGATATACGGGGAGTAGTACTGCATAAAAACTCAATAAAAATCTTGGCCTTCGCAGACGACATGTTCCTTACTCTCACCCAGCCGCGTTCCTCCATAGAGCAGCTTCTGGAAGTGATTGAGGAGTTTAGTTTCTTCTCTGGGTTGCAGCTGAATCTGCAGAAATCGTTGGCTTCGCCAATCCAGTCGGCGATGCGGTCAGAAAGGGGGGGGCTCCTTTCCATTTCAGTGGGCTACAGACACCATTAAATATCTGGTAATAAACGTTACGGTAGATATAGCCCAATTATATAAGGAAAATATTGACCCCCTTGAAGAGGCGCACACAAGATCTTCTGCAGGGGTGGCAGGGGCTCCCCCTATCTCTTCAGGGTAGAATTACATTATACAGCATGTTTATTTTTCCGAAATGGACATATGTATTTCAGATGCTCCCTGCTACGCTAGGCTACAAAGAAGAAAGATGGTTACACAAAACACTTAATGGGTTCCTGTGGCAGGGTAAGAGGGCCCGTATAGGGCTTAAAAAGTTAATGAGATCACATTCAAAGGGGGGCCTGGGACTTTTGGATCTGAAACTTTTCACGATGGCTAGCTGCCTACGAAATTTATCGGATTGGTTTTGCTCCAGAGAGTTTTATTCTTACACGGGAGTAGAAACCAGTTTGATGGCACCTCTAGATTTTGCCTTTTGGCTCCAGGCTCCATTGGCTGAATTACCATCAATGGGACCATATGGGTATGTAGTAGCCCCATTGCGTAAAGTATGGGGATGGCTGAGTAAGACCTATAAATGGAATGGAGCAGTGTCGCCCCTGCTCCCCCTTAGGGGCAATCTAGCATTTCCGGAGGGAGGGTCATCTTTACTGTTTCAGAGGTGGACCACCCAAGGAATTCGCTATTTGTTTCAAGTAGTAACAACAGGGGACCACCAAGTCCTTTCGAAGTATGTGTGAAGAGTTTAAATTAGATCAGAAGGATTACTTTGCGTATTTACAGATTAGTCACTATGTTAGTTACCTGCCAGCAAGCTGTTTGACTCAGGAAATATGGGACACTAGGAATGAAATATTGGGCCTGGAAGCACAGCTGAAAGTGCCGTTGAAGTACTTCCATCATAATTTAAGAGACACACAGGAACAAAATGATTATTCCATAGTGGCGAGTACCTGGCAACAAGAACTGCAGTGCAAGCTCGACCCAGGACAAGTTGCAGTTTGCTTGTTATCTGTACATGCTGTGACGGAGAATATAGTTTGGAGGGAAATGCAATACAAATTTGTAATGCAAATGTATATATCACCACACAGAGCGTACATAGCGACTTTGAGGCCAACGGATGATTGCCCAAAATGTAAGAATGTGGGAGCTACTTTGGGCCACATGTTTTGGACTTGTCCGGTGGTGAAGCCCTTTTGGATTGAGTTAGGAAAACGGATCTCACAAATGTGGAAAGTACAGTGGCATCTATCCCCAGGACAACTATTTGATAAATTTAATGTTTTAGGCCGCTCGTCGGAGGGCCTCAAGGCCTTTTTGCAGCAGTCAGTTTTGAAGGGGAAGAGGACAATCTTACAATTGTGGCTACAACCTGAGGCGCCTAGTGTGTCACAATGGTGAGGAGCAATGATGCAATGTTGTATGCTGGAAAAGAAGAGGGTTGGAGACTTGGCCTCCAGACAGGGAGACCGGTTTTGCAAGACCTGGTCCCCATATTGGGACTCCTTGACACCTGTTGCAAGAAGTAGAATTTTGAACGGTTAGGGATCACCTTTAAATATTTAGGGGACAGGATCTTCTGTACTGATGTAATTTGAAATGCCTGTTACACACCGGAGTTTGTTGTACAATAGTGGTAAATGACATAATATAGGGCAAGGGTGGGATAGGAGGGAGGGGGAATAAAAGGAAAATAATGGACAAATGCAGATCGAATAGCAGTGGTTGTTGTTCTAGCATCACTTTTTCGATATAATGTTATGACTGTACGATTTTGATCTTATATCAATAAACAGATTTTGTTAAAAATGATAATGAGATGTAAAAAAATACTACTGGAACCAATAGTATTGGTCTTTTGTAACAATATGACGCATACTTTCAGAGCGATTACAAACTGGTGCAGCACTTTGCCTCTAAGTTTCCTGTTGAGTCAAACAACAATACTGCACGTTGTTCCTGCTATTTTCTGCGGTGAGCTCAATCTCATTTTAATTAATAATCATCTCATTTTAATTAATCAAGATTATAGTTTATCTTATTATTTTTATGTACAATGTGTGTAGTATAATATAAACTGGTTGCTTGCTAATTGAAGGTCATCAAATCATGAGATACATCAATATATACCACTTTATTATTTTTATATATACAATATGTGTAGCATAATATAAGGTGGTTGCCTGTTAATTTAAGATCATTCAATTATGAGATACATCAATATATAACTTTTTTTACCATTTTATGGTTTTATGTATCTATTCAAATTTATATGTTACATTTCTGATTGAAATTGGACTTTTTTATATATACGATTTTCATATGATTTGTATACATAATACACATTTTAAGTATGTCTCTTATTCTATATGTTATGTATGCGTTTTAATACTATTGGTTCCTATAGTATTTTTTCCATCTCATCATTTTTAATTATTGTTTTATTGTTTTTTTGTCTGATGTAGACCCCTGACGCAGGCGTTGAGCGCCAAAACATGGCCCGTGTTGGGTCTGTTTGAGGATTATTTTACCTAAGTGTATTATTAAAAGAACTGTGTCCCTATTTTGAAGGCTCCTGGTACTGTTTTTTTGCTATTTGGACTTGTGTCTGTACTTTGCTCCCTCTCTTATTGTATTACGTATATCAGGTAAAACTGAAATATGAAAGGGGACCCATGTGGGGCCCTCCTTTGTAGCTAAGTTTCTCCAAGGACAAGCAGGCTGCATAATCCTCACAAGTGGGTTGGCGATCCACGCCAGACTAGGAACCAGCATTTGAAATAGCAAAAACATTTGCTGGAGCCTTCTGAGCATTCCGCACGTCCAAATGCATATGCGCCGAGTGCCTTCCTGTCCGCCGCGCTCCTCAGTTACATTTTTCCGCGTGAGGAGAGGCAGCTGTTTACCTGGCTCCGCTTCATTGCCCGGGAGAGCCTTCAGTGCCTTTTTTGCGGCTTTTTTGCCTCATTTTTTCCTTTTCTTTCTTAGTTTACTAAAAAATAATAATAATAATTTTTCTTTTATTTCTTAGGTTTATTTTTTGACCCATGTCAAGTTTGCTTTTATTTTAGTTCCCCTTTTTGTGCATTTTTTCAGCACAATCGCGTTTTTTGATTTAGCTAGGGCAGTCTTCCCTTCCACGTCATCGAAAACTCCCAGTGGCTTCAAACGCTGTTCTCGGTGCGACCAGACCATCTCAGGCACTGATACCCATTTGCGGTGTATTCAGTGCCTTGGGCCCGACCCGTTGTGCCCTTTGTCTTCATATGAAGAAGAGGACTCAACTGGCTTGAGAAGCCATCGAGGGAGGCATTCACATCTGGAGTGGAGGTAGGCATGGCTGCTGAGAGACCTCGACACACTGGGAGCAGCAAGGCATCGAGTGGGTCTCTACCTGCCTCGAGGCCTCCTGCTATGCAGGTCCCCCGGGACTGTCCATCGTCGGACCCAACCCCGAGGAAACGTGGGGATTCGACGCTGTCCTCGTTGGCACCAAGGAGTCTCTGTGAGGTGCATCGAGCGAAGGCTAGAAAGCACCGACACTGTATTCCCTTGACACATAGTGCTGGGGACGCCAGGGACATCAGCACCTGAGAAGCGTTGACACCGGGAGGATGCCCGCCTATCTTGCCGTCTGCTGCAGCTATGTTTGGCCCTCCACCCGCACTGAAGTCTCCAAACTCAGCGCTGCTTGCGACTCGTGTATCGGCTGCCACCCAGACTGACTCCCCATTGATGTCATCGTCGGAAGCTTCGCCACAGTCCATGCGGGAATCGGCTTCTCGAGATCGCCATCGAAACCACGGGTCTTCGGTGTCAAGGCGGGTTTGGTCTTGGAAGTCCCTGAGGGAAGTGCTTTCCGACCCCAAGGAAGAACGTTCGTGGGAGTCAGAGGAAGATCCCAGGTACTTCTCCTTAGATGAGTCCTTTGGGATTCCTTCTGAACCTTCCCCTCCACCTGAAAGGAGACTGCCTCCTGAGAATCTCTCCTTTTCATCTTTTCTGTGGGAAATTGCTCAGGCTATTCCATTTGCTGTAGACGTGGAGGATGATCCCAGGGCTGAGGTGCTCAAGGTCTTGGACTACACCTTTCCACCTAGAGAAGCAGTGACAACTCCTTTGCATAAGGTACTCAGAGAAG
This sequence comes from Microcaecilia unicolor, assembly GCF_901765095.1. Taxonomy (NCBI): domain Eukaryota; kingdom Metazoa; phylum Chordata; class Amphibia; order Gymnophiona; family Siphonopidae; genus Microcaecilia; species Microcaecilia unicolor. The sequence goes on from NC_044040.1 coordinate 133,578,363, forward strand.
TCCTTATGTGAAACTAGGCGTTCCCTCTGTCCCCATTGTCCCGAAGAAGATAGATTCCCAATAACGGATCCACGGGGAACCTGGGTTGATGAGGTCTTAGTTACCCCACAATTGCATGATCGTGAGGAGCTGGCATGATTGTATACAGGCAGAGAAGCTAGGACCTTGGACTCTTTTGGGAGGAAGGTGTATCAGGCCCCCATGCTCGCTGCCTGTATACAATCATGCTAGCTCCTCACGAGCATGCAATTGCAGAACTCAGTGTGGCAGCTGTCTACTTTGGTCAATGCCCCCCCTCCGGAGCAAGCCGAACCCTTTCGCCTGCTGGTCAAACAGCAGAAGGTGTGTCATAAATTTTTGGCCAGGGGCGCATATGACACTTTTGATGTCGCATCCAGGATCTCTGCTCAAAGTCTAGCAATGCGCAGACTCTCATGGCTACGTGTTTCTGACCTGGACCATTCGGTCCAGCAGAGGATAGCGGATGTTTCTTGCTGGGGGGATAATCTTTTCAGAGAGAAGGTGGAAGATCTGGTTGACCAGATCAAGATGCACACCAATGCTATGGTTTCTGTCTCCCGCTGGGTGCCTTCTGCTACCACCCCCTGTACTACTCCCACTGCTCGCCAGCCTGCTGAGCCACAGCGTGCACGCCCACGTCCACGGTGTGTGCCCAAGGCCCCTGCTGCTCCCCAGCAAAAGTAAGGGACGGACTTTTGACTGGCTCCAGGTGAGCATACCTGCAGTACTAGTATTCGTGCCGGACGACTTGCCGGTTGGGGGGGGGGGGGTTAACGTTTTTCACCAAAGGTGGCCTCTCGTAACCGCCGCCCGGTGGGTTCTTCAAGTAATCCGGTTAGGATACACCCTCGATCTGGAATCCAAACCTCCAAATTGCCCGCTGAGAGGTGATTCCTTCAGCTCTCCACACAGGCAGGTACTTGCAGAGGAACTCTCCTCCCTTCTACAGGCCCATGCGGTCGAACCTGTTCCACCAGGGGAAGAAGGGCTGGGATGCTATTCCAGGTACTTCCTTGTGCAGAAGAAAATGGGGGGGATGCGTCCCATCCTAGACCTAAGGGCTCTGAACAAATTCCTAGTTCAGGATAGTTTCCCTAGGCACCCTTCTTCCCATGATTCAGGAAAACGTTGGCAATTCTCTCTGGACTTTGTACGAGAACATCACGTAGGCATACTGTTTTCCACTGGTTCAATGATAAACTGAAAAAACTCAAGACACTGAAAATGACAGATACAAATCAAGGTAAGGTATACACAAAAAGTAGCACATATGAGTTTATCTTGTTGGGCAAACTGGATGGACCATGCAGGTCTTTTTCTGCCGTCATCTACTATGTTATGTTACTATGAGGCATATTTTCAAAGCACTTTGGGAGGCTAAGTTCCATAGGTTTCTATGGAACTTTGGGAGGCTAAGTGCTTTGAAAATATGCCTCCAGGTTACTTATGAGAAAATTGGAACATGCCTGGAAAAAAATCTAAGGATGCGAAGTTGCTTTCTACATGGAAACAAACACAAAGAAAGTACAAATATACAATAAGACGAACTAAAAGATCTTATTATAAATCCAAAATAGGGCCTGACTACAAAAATCTGCAGAAGTTATTTCATCTTGTAAATTTGTTACTGGATACTTCTCAAATTGCGGCCAATAATTCAGGCGCACCTCTTGTAGATGATATGGCCAACTACTTAAGGGATAAAATAATAAATTTACGTAAAACACTTCCTTTATGTACCACTGATTTGGAGAAATTCCTTGATGATTTGTATCCATACAGAGAAGTAGTTCCAGCTGATTGCTACTGGTCCAAATTCGCGCCGATCTCTTTTGAAACAGTCAACACTGCACTTCGGAAATTCTTCACTAAACACTGCCAGTTGGATGTCTGTCCCAAGTATCTACTTAAGTCAGCACCAACCTGCTTCATAGAAGGCCTTACCTCTTACCTAAATTACATGCTACAACAGGGTCTCTTCCCAGAGGAGCATGGCAGCATTTTACTCACCCCAGTACCCAAGGGCATAAAGAAAAAAGCAAGCGACCTTACTAATTATCATCCTGTGGCTTCCATCCCACATGCAGTAAAGTTGGTGGAGAGTATGGTGTCCAAACAACTAATGGACTGCATGGACAAATTTACATTATTACATGAATCACAGTCTGGATTCCGCCCCTTACACAGTACGGAAACTATCCTAGTCACTCTTCTAGCTAGATTCAAGAGTAGGTAAAAGTGTTTTCCTCCTCCAATTTGACATGTCAAGCGCTTTTGATACGATAAATCATAGCATCCTCCTCCGTTTACTGGATCATCTTGGGATTGGAGGTGATATTCTCCATTGGATCAAGGGTTTCCTAACTACAAGAACGTACCAAGTAAAATCGGATACAAGTCTTTCTTCACCGTGGAGAGCACATTGTGGAGTACCACAGGGTTCCCCATTATCACTGATTCTCTTCAACATAATGATGTCCCCTCTGGCAAACTTCTTAGACAGAGAGGGTTTCCATTCTTTCATTTATGCTGATGACGTTACAATTTTTATCCCCTTCAGGCATGACCTATCTGAAATCTCCAGTAACATTGATCGTTGCTTGAACATCTTGGACTCTTGGGCCACCACATTTCAGCTGAAATTGAACACTGAGAAAACTCATTGTCTTATCGTCTCCTCTCCATTTACTACATATAAGCCTGCAACCCTAATCACCCCAGCTTGTTCTCTCCCTATCTCAGATAGCCTTAAAATTTTAGGTGTTATTATCGATAGACATCTTAACCTAGAAAATCAAGTTACAGCCATTGTAAAGAAGATGTTTTATTCTATGTGGAAGCTTAAGCATATAAGACCCTACTTCCTGAGGGAAGTATTCTGCAACTTGACACAATCATTGGCACTAAGACACTTGGATTACTGTAATGGATTATATGCGGGTTGTAAGGTCCAGCTTCTGAAAAAACTCCAGACTGCCCAGAACACAACGGCCAGATTGATATTCAACAAAACAAAATATGATAGTGCTACACCTCTTCAACTGAAACTGCACTGGCTCCCTATCATGGCCCGCATTACCTTCAAACTTTGTACTCTGGTCCAGAAGATAATCTACAGTGCAGCCCTTGGTTATATGATTGCCCTGATTGATCTTCCAGCCAGGAATAGTATCAGATCATCTCATACCTATATGAATCTTCATTTTCCTAATTGCATTGGTCTTAAATATAAATCGTCCTGCACGTCCAATTTCACCTACTTAAGTACTCAAATGTGGAATTCATTACCAAAAAGAGTGAAAGCGATACATGACCATCTAGAATTCCGGCGAACTTTAAAGACCTATTTGTTTTGTAAGGCCTACCCTTCTGAATCTGCCTAGCTGCCTCAACCTTGCACTGATTTAAAAGACAATGTTATTTCTTATTTCCTTTGTCATTTATTGTTCCCATCTACCTCTACCTTCCCTTACCCTATTTCTGATTGTATTTGTTTAACATTGACCCTATACAGTGTCTTGTAAGCCACATTGAGCCTGCTGGTGTGTGGGGAAATGGGGGATACAAATGCTGCAAATTAAATAAATAAATAAATGCTTATATGCACATCCCTATACTTCTAGCTCTCAGGAAGTATCTTCATTTTCAGCTGGGAATGCAGCACTTCCAGTACCACATGCTGCATCTTTGGCCTAGCATCAGCTTCCAGAGTATTCACAAAATGCCTAGCACTAGTTGCAGTGTCACTACACAGGCTGGGAGTGCATGTGTTCCTTTATCTCAACGACTGGCTGGTGAAGAACACCTTGGAGGACGGTGCTCGGGAGTCCATGCAGAAAACTATTCAGGTGCTGGAACTACTAAAGTTCATAATAAATCATTCCAAGTCCCATCTCAACTCCAGTTCAGAAATTGGATTTCATCACTTGACCCTACCTGTCCCTCCAACTACCGCCCCATTTCCCTCCTACCCTTCCTTTCCAAGATACTTGAACGCGCCGTTCACAGCCGTTGCCTTGATTTTCTCTCCTCTCATGCCATCCTCGATCCGCTTCAATCCGGCTTTCGCCCCCTACACTCGACAGAAACGGCACTATCTAAGGTCTGCAATGACCTGTTCCTTGCCAAATCCAAAGGTCACTACTCCATCCTCATCCTCATTGACCTATCTGCCGCTTTTGACACTGTCAATCACAACTTACTTCTCGCCACACTGTCCTCTTTTGGGTTCCAGGGCTCTGTCCTCTCCTGGTTCTCCTCTTATGTCTCCCACCGCACCTTCAGAGTACACTCTCATGGCTCTTCCTCCACCTCCATCCCGCTCTCTGTTGGAGTTCCTCAAGGATCTGTACTTGGACCCCTTCTTTTTTCAATCTACACCTCTTCCCTGGGCTCGCTGATCTCATCTCATGGTTTCCAGTACCATCTTTATGCTGATGACACCCAGCTTTACCTCTCCACACCTGTCATCACTGCGGAAACCCAGGCCAAAGTATCGGCCTGCTTGTCTGACATTGCTGCCTGGATGTCCAACCGCCACCTGAAGCTGAACATGGCCAAGACCGAACTTATTGTCTTCCCACCCAAACCCTCTTCTCCTCTTCCTCCACTCTCTATCTCAGTTGACAACACCCTCATCGTCCCCATCTCATCTGCCCGCAACCTTGGTGTCATCTTCGACTCCTCCCTCTCTGCGCATATCCAGCAGATAGCCAAGACCTGTCGCTTCTTCCTTTACAACATTAGCAAAATTCGCCGTTTCCTTTCTGAGCACACCACCCGAACTCTCATCCACTCTCTCATTACCTCTCGCCTCGACTACTGCAACCTACTGCTCACTGGCCTCCCACTTTGCCACCTAGCCCCCCTTCAGTCCGTTCAGAACTCTGCTGCACGTCTTATCTTCCGCCTGGACCGATATACTCACATCTCCCCTCTCCTCTAATCACTTCACTGGCTTCCGATCAGGTACCACATACAGTTCAAGCTTCTCCTCCTAACCTACAAATGCACTCGATCTGCAGCCCCTCCCTACCTCTCTACCCTCATCTCCCCTTACGGTCCTACCCGTAACCTCTGCTCTCAAGGCAAATCCCTCCTTTCATTACCCTTCTCCACCACCGCCAACTCCAGGCTCTGCCCTTTCTGCCTCGCCTCACCCCATGCTTGGAATAATCTCCCTGAGCCCATACGCCAGGCCCCTTCTCTGCCCATCTTCAAATCCCTGCTAAAAGCCCATCTCTTCAATGTCGCCTTCGGCACCTAACCACTATTCAAGAAATCCAGACTACCCCAACTTGTCATTTCGTCCTTTAGATTGTAAGCTCCTTTTCAGCAGGGACTTCCCCCCCTTTTTGTTAAATTGTACAGCGCTGCATAACCCTAGTAGCGCTATAGAAATGTCAAGTAGTAGTAGTAGTAGCATTGCTCGACACGAGAACAGTTTGATCCTATCTTCCCGAGGTGCAGGCAGACAACCTTCTGTCCCAAGTCGCAGCTCAGCAGATGTTGAGACTCTTGGTCACATGGCCTCCACAGTTCATGTTACACCCATGGCACATCTGCACATGAGATCTGATCAATGGACCCTAGCGTCTCTGTGTCAGGAGGCCGTCCACATGTGGCTTTGGGCGCGCCGTCACGGCATGTTTCTCCAAGCCACTTATCTGGCAGGCGTAAACAACAGTCTGGCCGACAGGCTGAGCAGAGTTATGCAACCTCACAAGTGGTCACCGAATATGAGCGTGGCCCACGAGATCTTCTGAGTGTGGAGCACCCCCTCGGTGTATCTGTTTTTGCCACTCACTAAATCACAAGGTCCCTCAATTCTGTTCCAGGCTTCAGGCCCCAAGCAGACTAGAGTCAGATGCTTTTCTCCTACATTTGGGGAACAGGCCTTCTGTATGCATATCCTCCCATACCTTTGGTGGGGCAGACTTTGCTGAAGCAAGAGCGCGGAACCATGATTCTGATTGCACCATCTTGGCCGTGTCAGATTTGGTTCCCTCTTCTGGATTTGTCCTCCGAAGAACCGTGGAGATTGGAGTGTTTTCCGACCCTCATCACGCAGAACGAGGGGTCGCTTCTACTTCCCAACCTCCAGTCTCTGGCTCTCATGGCCTGGATGTTGAGAGCATAGAATTCGCTTCCTTAGGTCTTTCGGAGGGTGTCTCTCGGGTCTTGCTTGCTTCCAGGAAAGGTTCCACTAAGAGGTGTTATTCTTTTAAATGGAAGAAGTTTGCCATCTGGTGTGACAGCAAGGCCATAGATCCCCTTTCTTGTCTTACACAGACCCTGTTTGAATACCTTCTACACTTATCAGAGTCTGGTGTCAAGACCAACTCTGTAAGGGTTCACCTTAGTGCAATTAGTGCTTATCATCAGCGCATAGAAGCTAAACCTATCTCTGGACAGCCTTTAGAGGTTTGGTCTTGTGAAAGCCCCCTGTCAAACCGCCGCCAGTGTCATGAGTTCTGAATGTCATTCTCACCCAGCTGATGAAAGCTCCTTTTGAGCCACTGAATTCCTGCCATCTGAAGTACTTGACCTGGAAGGTCGTTTTCATGGTGGCTGTTAACTTCACCTTGTAGGGTAAGTTAACGCAATATTTAAAAAAGGTTCCAGAGGAGATCCGGGAAATTATAGACCGGTGAGTCTGATGTCGGTGCCAGGAAAAATGGTAGAGACTATTATCAAGAACAAAATTATAGAGCACATTCAAAAGCATGGACTAATGGGACAAGGTCAATATGGATTTAGTGAAGGGAAGTCTTGCCTCACCAATCTGCTGCATTTCTTTGAAGGGGTAAACACACATGTGGACAAAGATGAGCCGGTTGATATTGTATATCTAGATTTTCAGAAGGCATTTGATAAAGTCCCTCATGAAAGACTACAGAGGAAATTAGAGGGACATGGGATCAAAGGTAGTATCTTACTGTGGATTAAAAACTGGTTGAAAGGAAACAGAGAGTAGGGTTAAAAGGTCAGTATTCGCAGTGGAGAAGGTTAGTTAGTGGGGTCCCTCAGGGATCTGTGCTGGGACCTCTGCTTTTTAACATATTCATAAATGACCTAGAGATGGGGGTAACTAGTGAGGTAATCAAATGTTCTGATGACACAAACGTTAATCAAAGTCATCAAATCGCAGGAAGATTGTGAAAAATTACAAGAGGACTTTACGAGACTGGGAGACTAGGCGTCTAAATGGCAGATGACGTTTAATGTGAACAAGTGTAAAGTGATGCATGTGGGAAAGAGGAAGCCAAACTTCTACGTCATGCAGATTTCAGCGTTAGGAGTCACGGACCAAGAAAGGGATCTAGGTATCATCGTTAATGATACATTGAAACCTTCTGCTCAATGTGCTGCTGCGGCTAGGAAAGCAGATAGAATGTTGGGTATTATTAGGAAAGAGATGGAAAACAAAAATGAGGATAATATTCTGCCATTGTATCGCTCCATGGTTTATAGTTTAATAAAACTTGCTATACCGCTCAAATAGACTGTGCAGAACTGAGCGGTGTGACCGCACCTCGAATATTGTGTGCAATTCTGGTCGCCGCACCTCAAAAAAGATATAGTGGAATTAGAAAAGGTGCATAGATGGGCAACAAAGATGATACAGGGGATGGGACGACTTCCCTATGAGGAAAGGCTGAAGAAGCAGGGGTTCTTCAGCTTGGAGAAAAGGCGGCTGAGGGGAGATATGATAGAGGTCTATAAGATAATGAGTGGAATGGAAAGAGTTGATGTGAAGCGTCTGTTTACGCTTTCCAAAAATGCTAGGACAAGGGGGCATGCGATGAAGCTGCAGCGTAGTAAATTTAGAACGAATCAGAGGAAATTTTTCTTCACTCAACACGTAGTTAAACTCTGGAATTCAATGCCAGAAAAGTGGTTAAGGCGGTTCACTTAGCAGAATTTAAAAAAGGGTTGGACGGCTTCCTGGAGGAAAAGGCCATAGAATGTTATTGAATGGACATGGGAAAATCCACTATTTCTGGGATGGGCGGGACCAATTGTTCTTTTGGCCGCTGTTGGAGACAGAGTGCTGGGCTCGATGGACCCTTGGTCTGTCCCAGCATGGCGATGCTTATGTACTTATGTACTAGTGAGCTTCAGGCCTTAGTAGTAGATGCACCTTATACTAAGTTTCATCACAACAGAGTAGTCCTCCACACGCACCCTAACTTCCTGCCAAAGTTGATGTCGGAGTTCCATCTGAACCAGTCAGTTGTCTTGCCAACATTTTTTCCCCATTCTCATGCCCACCCTGGCGAAAGCAGCTTGCACACCTTAGACTGCAAGAGAGCATTGGCCTTTTACATGGCACAGACAAAGCCCTTCAGACAGTCCACCCAGTTGTTTGTTGTTTTTGATCCCTACAGGAGGGGAGTCACCATCAGTAAATGCACCATTTTCAATTGGCTAGCAGATTGCATTTTCTTCACTTTTGCCCAAGCTGGGCTGACTCTAGAGGGTCATGTCACGGCTCATAATGTCAGAGCCATGGCTGCATCAGTGGCTCACTTAAAGTCAACCTACATTGAAGAGATTTGCAATTTGCAACGTGGTCTTCAGGCCACACATTCACATCACACTACTGCCTTGAGCAGGATACCCAGCGTGACAATCGGTTTGGGTAGTCGGTACTGCAGAATATTGGGTTTAGAATCCAACTCCACCCTACTAGACCCATTTTTTTTTCTGTTCCAGGCTGCACTCTCAGTTACTTGTATATAGTTTCAGGTTAATCCACATGACGCCCTCGCCGTTGCGAGGTCCAGTTGACCAACAGTTGTTGTTTTGAGTGAGCCTGGATGCTAGCGATAACCCACTTGAGGATTATTCAGCCCACTTGTCTTCGGAGAAAGCAAAGATACTTTCCTGTAGCAGGTATTCTCCGAGGACAGCAGGCTGATAATCCTCACAAATCTGCCCACCTCCTCTTGGAGTTGTCTCCTGTATCTTTCTTTTTACTCTTCACTTAACTGAGGAGCGCGGCGGGCGGTAAGATTTTTGGCACATGCACAGTTGGACGTGCGGCATGCTCAGAAGGCTCCAGGAAAAGTTTTTGCTTTTTCAAATGCAGGTTCCCGGGCCGGCGTGGATCGCCTGCCCACTTGTGAGGGTTATATGGCTGCTGTCCTTGGGGAATATCTGCTACAGGTAAGTATCTTCGCTTTTCTTTTGTTCACCTCATAAGTATATAAGTGTTGCCATACTGGTACAGACCAAAGGTCCATCAAGCATTGGTGGATCTAAACAGTGGCCAATCCAAGTCACAAGTACCTGGCAAGATCCCAGCACAGTACAATACATTTTATGGTGCTTATCGTAGAAATAAGCAGTGGATTTTCCCGCCCGCCCCCGCAACACGATGTAACTTCCTTCCTCAAGGGCAGGCCGCGCAGCAGAGAGTTCCAGCCTGAGTTGAGACGGACCGGAGAAGAGTAAAGAGTTGCTTGGTTGGTGATAATGTATGTTTTTTACTCAGTAAATGCTGGTTTTTTAATGTTTATTATCATTACACTTGTTCACTTACCCTTCCCCCCCTTCCCTCATCCTCTTTTCCTTCATTTCCCTCTTCCCCTTTTCCCTTATTTTCCTCCTCCCTCCTCCACCCCTGTCCTCTCTCCACCATTCCCAGTCCCACCATTTTATGTGCATAACCTCGTAACTCAGTAGGCAGGGCGGCAAGAAGAAGAAGAGGGCAGGGTAGAGGAGAATCGCTGGACGTGGATGGGAGGGCAGAGGAGAATCGCTGGAAGCTGGACATGGATGGGATGGGAGGACAGGACAAGGCAGAGGAGAATCGCTGTTCATGGAATAATCTGTTCACCACCGCTGCCTTGATTTTCTCTCCTCACATGCTATTTTTGACCCACTACAATCTGGTTTTCGCTCTCTCCACTCAACCGAAACTGTGCTCACTAAAGTCTCCAATGACCTATTACTGGCTAAATCCAGAGGTCTCTATTCCATCCTCATTATTCTTGATCTTTCTGCCGCTTTTGACACTGTTGATCACAGCATACTTCTCGACACCCTGTCCTCATTTGGATTCCAGGGCTCTGTCCTTTCCTGGTTCTCTTCCTACCTCTCCCTCCGCACCTTGTGTTCACTCGGGTGGATCCTCTTCTACTTCTATCCCTCTGCCTGTCGGCGTACCTCAGGGTTCTGTTCTTGGTCCCCTCCTCTTTTCTATCTACACTTCTTCCCTCGGTTCATTAATCTCATCCCATGGCTTTTTCTACCATCTCTATGCTGATGACTCCCAAATCTACCTATCTACCCCTGATATCTCACCTTGCATCCAAACCAAAGTATCAGCGTGCTTGTCTGACATTGCTGTCTGGATGTCTCAATGCCACTTGAAATTAAACATGACCAAAACCGAGCTTCTCATTTTTCCCCCCAAACCCACCTCCCCGCTCCCCTCATTTTCTATTTCTGTTGATGGCTCTCTCATTCTCCCTGTCTCTTCAGCTCGTAACCTTGGGGTCATCTTTGACTCCTCTCTCTCCATCTGTACTCATAGCCAGCAGATCGCCAAGACCTGTCGTTTATTTACAACATCCGTAAAATCCGCGCCTTTCTTTCTGAACACTCTACCAGAACCCTCATCCACACCCTTGTCACCTCTCGTTTAGACTACTGCAATCTGCTTCTTGCTGGCCTCCCACTTAGTCACCTCTCTCCTCTCCAGTCAGTTCAAAACTCTGCTGCCCGTCTCGTCTTCCGCCAGGGTCGCTTTACTCATACTACCCCTCTCCTCAAGTCGCTTCACTGGCTCCCTATCCGTTTTCGCATCCTGTTTAAACTTCTTCTACTAACCTATAAATGTATTCACTCTGCTGCTCCCCAGTATCTCTCCACACTCGTCCTTCCCTACTCCCCTTCCCGTGCACTCTGATCCATGGATAAATCCTTCTTATCTGTTCCCTTCTCCACTATAGCCAACTCCAGACTTCGCTCCTTCTGTCTCGCTGCACCCTACACCTGGAATAAACTTCCTGAGCCCCTATGTCTTGCCCCATCCTTGATCATCTTTAAATCTAGATTGAAAGCCCACCTCTTTAACATTGCTTTTGACTTGTAACCACCTGTAACCTCTCGCTTCTACCTACCCTCCTCTCCTCTTTCCTCTACATATTAATTGATTTGCTTGCTTTATTATTTTTTGTCTATTAGATTGTAAGCTCTTTGAGCAGGGACTGTCTTTCTTCTATGTTTGTGCAGTGCTGCGTACGCTTTGTAGCACTATATAAATGCTAAATAGTAGTAGTAGTAATCTTATCAATGGGGTGGAGCTAGGGTGGGGCGGGGCTGGGCCGGGGCTAGGATGGGGACCCCGCCAAATTGGTCTGCACAGGGCCCCGCTCTTGCTAAGACCGGCCCTGATTTTAAATTTACTACTTTGTAGCTTCATTGCATGCCCCCTAGTCCTAGTAAACAAGTGATTCATATCTACCCATTCCACTCCTCATTATTTTATAGACCCCTATCATATCTCCCCTCAGCCGTCTTTTCTCCAAGCTGAAGAGCCCTAGCCATTTCAGTCTTTTCTTATAGGGAAGTCGTCCCATCCCCTTTATCATTTTCATTGCTCTTCTCTGTACCTTTTCTAATTCCACTATATCTTTTTTGAGATGCAGTGACCAGAATTGCGCACAGTATTCAAGGTAGGGTCACACCATGGAGCGATACAAAGGCATCATAACATCCTCATTTTTATTTTCCATTCCTTTCCTAATAATACCTAACATTATATTTGCTTTCTTTGCTGCCACAGCACACTGAGCAGAGGGATTGAAAGTAGTGTCAACGATGACACCTAGATCCATCTCCTGGTCGGTGACTGCTAGCGCGGAACTTTGCATCGCTTAGCTATAGTTCGGATTCCTCTTTCCCACATGCATCACTTTGCACTTGCTTACATTAAACATCATCTGCAATTTTGATGCCCATTCTCCCAGTTTCGTAAGGTCATCTTGCAATTTTTCACAATTCTCTTGCGATTTAATAACTTTGAATAACTTTGTGTCATCAGCAAATTTAATTACCTCACTAGTTATTCCCATATCTAGATCATTTATAAATATGTTAAAAAGCAGCGGTCCCAACAGAGACCTCTGTGGAACCCCACTATCTACCCTTCTCCATTGAGAATACTGACCATTTAACCCTACTCTTTTGTTTTCTGTCCTTTACTCTCCCAATACAATGTACTAAGCAAAGCATATAATTGAAGATGAAACATATAGATATGTAAGAGAGTAAGAGAAATTAGAAAATAACTTAGCTGAGATAATATTTAAGCACCTCTCTGACTTCATGTATAACAAATTAGTCCCCTTATTTTCTAACTCATCTTGCTCTTACTTATCTTTGTGTTTCATCTTTGTTTATATTTTATGCTGTCTATTAAAATGTTTTATTACACATTGTGTTGACATTGTAAGTAGTATACTATGCCATACTTTGTATTTTTTAAATATTTTTACTGCTGTAATTGTTTATTGCTTATGTTTGGCTTATTCTTTCTGTACACCACCTTGAGAAAATTCCTTCAAAAAGGCGGTAAATAAATCCTCATCCTATATAATAATTCTCACCACCAACGTTCTAAAGTAGCTGCCTGTGTCCGTGGCTCCTGGAGTTGCTGAGCTAGGCTCTGTAGCCAGGCTGACATCACTCACAGCTGACTCCCAGGCAGGGGGAGGAGTAGGGAAACACACTGAGCAACTTGCTCCGCGTGTTTCCCTACTCCTCCCCCTGCCTGGGAATCAGCTGTGAGTGCGCCGCTCAAACACCCCCTCGGCGCATCATCCAAGCCCCCCCCCCCCCCCCGGCACATCAAACACTCCCCCCCCCCCCACTCCGATGCACATCAACCCCCTCGCCACCCACAGCTGCCACTGGTAACGCTGTCCGGCCGCTGCTGCTTCTCCTGTTGAGCACTACCAGCCGCTACAAAAAGAAAAAAAAGCAATAAATGTTTTTAAACATCAAGCGCGGCACTGCAGACAGCCTTCAGGCATTGGCTGTCGGCTCTGCAGCTGCTCCTCCTCTCGCCTCCATGTCACTTGTGAAAGATCCTTCCCTCCGCCCGAGGGTCTTTGGGATCTTGCCTCCACCGTGGCCACTCAGCCTCCCGGCCCACTGCAGTCCACAGGGCAGGGCTCAAAGAAAATAAACTCCAAAAAGGTAAAAGTCACCAAGCTCCTTTATTGTCAGGGATTCACAGTCCAGTAATTTTCAAAAGGAATCCTGCAGCCCTTCAAAACAGTTGCTCCTGTTTTTCTCTCAGGGCCCAGGTACAGCAGCAACACAAACATGTCCCCTTTCAGCTGCTGCACAAATCAGTTGGAGCCAAATTAACAGTCCCCACAGATAGGATCCTCTGTAGTCCACCCCCACGGGGTTTCTGCAAACAGTTCAAAACACACAGTTCTGTGGGCCTCAGCCCACCAAAAAGGAAAAAAACACTGTAGCTTACTTTCCCCTCCCCCACACAAAAGAAGGTTTGTTTTCCCAACAGGTCAAAATCCACAGTGCTTAGTGCCTTATCACTCAGTTCAGACACACAGTCTCTTCAAGGAACACAGCCTGAACTCTTTTGGGAAAGAGGAAAAGATCCCACCCTTACTGGGTCACTCTATTACTTCACTGACCCTTCTCCCGCATGACCTTTCCACTTTCATCCCAGCTGTGACACCAAGAGTTCACCTGGTTTTTCAGTTTAGCTTTCAAGGCAATAGCCCAGGCAGAAAGGTCCATGGGTTCCTCAGAGCCTGCCCCCTGTTCCTTCTCTCCAGCAGCTTGCCAGTCCATGGGCTCATTCTCTTCCACTCTGGGCGGCTGGTCCTCTCTGACTTGATTATGTTCCAGGTGCCCCTCCCTTTTCTTGTCAGAGCCTCCTCCCGGGGAATGCTGGGGCCCATAATCCCTATACCAGGGTTTTCCCCGGGGATTCTGGGAAATGTAGTCCTCCCACCTCCATTTTCTAGGGGGCACTACCTTTTCCCTTCTCTCTCTCTCTCCCTGAGGAATGATTAAAGGTAAGGCTCTGCTCTGTCTCCCTCGGCCCTTGAGCCTCCTTCCTTCTCCCCCCTCCACTTCCATCTGTTCAAAACCCTTATCCTCCCCTTCACACACTGCCCCTGGAGAAAGATCCCGGAGGAGCGCAGCGACGTGAGAGGAGGAGCGGCTGCAGAGCCGACAGCCAATGCCTGATGGCTGTCTGCGATGCCGTGCTTGATGAGAAGCAGCAGCGGCCGGACAGCATTACCAGTGGCAGCTGCGGGTGGTGAGGGGGTTTGATGCGCCGGAGGGGGAGGGGAGGGTCGCTAGACATGGGTGGCTGAAGGGGGGGAGGAGGAGGGGAGGGTCGCTGGACATGGGTGGCTGGAGGGGGGGCAGGGGGAAGGGAGGGTCGCTGGACATGGATGGCTGAAGGGGGGAGCAGGGAGGTGGGGAGGGGGTCCTGAGACCAGAGAGGTTGGGAGGGGGACCCTGCGAGAGGGGGGTGGGGGACCTGCAAGGGGGGACACACACTCACTGTCTCTCACATACACTCTCTCTGACACACTCTGTCTATCACACTCTATCTCTCTGTCACACACACAGTCTCACACACACACAGACACAATGTCTCTCACACACTCTCTCTCTCACACAAATACACACACACTCTGTCTCTCTCATTCTCTCTCTGACACACACACTCTCTCTCTCAAATATACACACTCCGAGGAAAACCTTGCTAGCGCCTGTTTCATTTCTGTCAGAAACTGGCCTTTTTGACTAGTAAATCTACTATAATAAAACGCAGCCTCAACGTTCTGAGGACACTGAGGTCACTGAAGTCACTCACACACCGGTTCGTGGTTTCATGGTGGTGAAGCCACCACAACATCTTCATGCCCCGCCCTTGCGTCACACGTGATGATGTCGAGGGCGGAACACGAAAACAAATTTACGCACGGGGAGCGTGTTTCCCTACTCCTCCCCTTCCAACAAATCCCAGCCGCCGCTCACGTGCACATGAACCCCACCCCTTTCGCCACATAGCCCCGCCCACGGTAGCACACGCTTAACCTCACCAACCTCCCTCCCTCCCTGTCACCTCCCCTCCCCTTACGCGTGTCTCCCTGGTGGTCTAGAGGAACCTGTTCCGTCGGCCCAGGAAAGAAAGAGCCCCCTCTTTCCTCCCGTAGCGGTGGCTTCCTTGCTGCATGGTGTGGGAGTCCGGCTCTCGGCGTTTCAAAATGGCCTCCGAGAGTTCAAGCTGTCTCGCGACACTTCAACTCTCGGCAGCCATTTTGAAATGCCGAGAGCCGGACTCCCACACCATGCAGCAAGGAAGCCACCACTACAGGAGGAAAGAGGGGGCTCTTTCTTTCCTGGGCCGACGGAACAGGTACCGGAAGGGGAGGGGAAGGGAGTCCCGTGCCCGCTAGCGCCCGTTTCATCGGTGCCAGAAACGGGCCATTTTTACTAGTAAATAAATATGTCTTCCTCAATTGGAATTTTGTAACAAATGCTATCTTCTTGGCTGAGATCAGGTTGTTTGCTCCCATAGTTGCCAGAGCATCTGTTAAATTGATTCCTGTACAGCTTTACAGCATACCCTTCTCATGAACAACCAGCTATTGTTACATATGCTCACCAAATTGAGTTCAGCTTACCACAGTTCTAGCAACTAGGTTGAACGGTCTCCTACGTGCCTTCAATAGACCAACCACCCTTACACCCTCAGCTTGGGACTCACCCATGTGATATAAACTGAAGTTGCTTTCCTGTAATGTGGGTTCTCCATATACAGCAAAATAAATCAGCCTCACAACTTTTCCACCTCCGCTTACAGTTGAAATTGTTTGAGATGGACTGAGGGGAAGGAGCTCTGGAGCACATAGGAGCCGGCTCTGTGGGTGCTGTGGGTGCTTGAGCACACCCAATATTGAGAAAATTCCTTGTATGTATTCAGGGAGGGGTTATTTCCATTGGGCTTAGCACCCCCAATAATTTTGAAAAGTTGGCTCCGTAGCTGGAGCATGCTCAGAAAGCTTTTCTAAGCCCTTAAGGGCTCTGGGAGGATAGATGCCAAACTGGTGCCGTCATAGATGGCGACACCCATGTGTGTGGCTAATTTATCCTGATGTCCATGGAGAGCTATGTTATAGGTAAGCAAATTCACTTTGGGCTAGATGCACAAAGCTTAAAGTGCCATTTTGCATTAGACTGGTTCTAGTCAGTCTAAAGTAAACAATTAAGTAGGTAGTAATGCACAATAGGTTTTTTCTGTAGCTCTAACGTGTGCCATTAGCAGCTACAGAGAACCCCACGCAAATGTATTTTCTAATGTGTATTCCAGGAGATGCACAGCTGCAGAGCAGTAGTAAGTTAATGAGCAAAATTTACAGCTGCTCTGGAGCTTTTGGAGAGGAGAGAAGCACAATCAGGCAGCTACAAAGGCTGCCTGCTTGTGCTTCCTACTTCTCACCTCCTGGCGCTATTCCCCCCCCCCCCCCCCCCCCCCCCCCGATCTTTTTTTTTTTCCCTGATGATCCAGTGGTTCCAGATCCTCTTCCCCCCCCCCCCCCCCCCCCCCCCGGTGCCCTCCCCAAATCTTTTTTTTTTTTTTAAATTTTTTCTGATGGTTCAGTGGACCTTGACCTTCCCCCCCCCCCCCCCCCCCCCCCGAAGCCCTCTCTGAATCTTTTTGTTCATTATTATTTTCTCTTGTGGACCCTGAGCCCCCCTCCCCCGAGTCTTTTAAATATTTCCTGGCCCATTCCCCCCACGCGCCCACACACACCCCCTCCCGGTCCAGACCCCACCCGCACCCCTCCCTGTATCTTTAGAAGGTGAAGGCAGGAGGACAGGTGCAACAGCTCTTTCCTTAGCTTCAGCAGCAGATGAATCCAGAGACGTGTGGGTTGTGACCATCTACCAGCAGATGGAGATAGAGACCACTGAACTGCAGTGTCTTATAAGATGGAATGCTCCTTGGTCAGTTATTTATTTATTTGTTACATTTGTATCCCACATTTTCCCACCTATGGATGGTCTCTCACAAGCTCCTGGTCTCATCTGATGGTGGCTCCTGTTCTGGGTCTCTCAGTTCAGTAGAGCTTTGGTGTGTGTGGCTGAGCAGTGCCACCTTTAGGGGGTACACCTGTTCACCCTAGGTCCCTCCCCCACCCTTCTCCCCTTTCCAGCCCTTCCTCCATTCTCCTTCCTCACTGAAAAAAAAATTGGGACATAATTCTTTAAAGCCCACAGCCTTGACTGCAGGAGAGATACTGGTTTGGGTTTAAAGGGCTTAGTGATGGAGACGATGTGAGTGTGTTTCCAGCAGCACTGTGTTCGACAAGCAGGACTCCTGATGGCTGGCTTTCCCAGGGTGAGTGTATCTTTACATTTTCTTTCACCTTTGGGTCAGTTGCGGTTTTACTTTGTTTTAATTACAATGGCTGCCGAAGTTGTTAAAAGCTGGTCCCACTGTGGGAAGCAGGGAGCAGCACTGGGCCAGTGTCCGGGTGGCTGTGCAGGCTGTCCTCTGGCAGAGGGGGCTGTTTTCGGGGAGGCCTCATTAGCTTCCCATGCAGGAGAGATGTGGGCTCATTCTCCTTATGGGGCCAAAAGTGACCCAGCAGCCATATTAACAGCAGCATGATTCAGGAGCAGTGCTGCCAGTGGCTTTTTTATCCGGCACTGCTTCAGAAGACCTTACACACATGGCAGCCACTCTGGGGGTTTCTCTGGGGCTGGGGTCTTCTGACCTCCTTCCCCTCCCTCCCCCCCCCCCCCCCCCCCCCGGTTCATTCTGCTGCTCCATATTGCCTATATGTTGCAGATGTCTGTTAGGAGAACTGACAGTTCCTTTTTAGCTCAGCCTTTGGAGATTTCTGGCTTGTTCCCTGCCTCAGTCTCCACTGAAGGACCCTGCCCCAAAGAGGAGGTGTTTGCACTTCATCTCAGAAGTAGGGTCTATTGCTCCCCTGACCTGTCTTCCTATCATTCTGAGGGAGTCATTTCAGGACAGTCCCTTTCTGCACAGATGGAGGAGGAATTGGAGGAAGAGGAGCTATTTACAGAGGAATCTGATAATTTCATGAGGAGAATTTGCCGTCTTTTATACCTAAGGCTCAAAAGGTTCTTAAGCTGCTCATCTTAAAATGGTGAGTACTAGAATACTGCTTCAGGCTTTTTTCCAGTGTATGAGGCCATGCAGGAAGTCTTTTCTGCTCAGTGGGTCACCCCAGACCTCCTTCGATCGCGTCGGCCGCTTCCTTTCCCTGCATTCTCAGCGTGTCCCGCCCTCGAGGAAAGGAAATGACATCAGAGGAGGGCGGGACGCGCTCAGAATGCAGGGAAAGGAAGCGGCCGACGCGATCGAAGGAGGCAAGCCTGTCAGCTGTTTGTTTTATTTCTTCAGTCTGCCGGTTCGCGAAAAAATAAGTTTTACGAGGCAGGGATCGGTGCAAACAGCAGGGAGCGAGCAGGGGAGGGTGAGCAAGTGGGGCTGGGGGTGTGTGGACAAGTGGGGCTGGGGGGGGTTGTGTGGCCAATTGGGGCTGGGGGGTGTGTGTGGGCAAGTAGGGCTGGGTGTGTGTGTGTGTGTGGGCAAGTAGGGCTGGGCATGTGTGTGTGTGTGGGCAAGTGGGGCTGGGGGGTGTGTGTGTGGGCAAGTGGGGCTGGGGGTGTGTGTGTGGGGGCAAGTGGGGCTGGGGGTGTGTGTGTGGGGGCAAGTGGAGCGGGGGGTATGTGTGGGCAAGTGGGGCTGGGGTGTGTGTGTGTGTGGGCAAGTGGGGCTGGTGGTGTGTGTGTGGGCAAGTAGGGCTGGGAGTATGTGTGTATGGGCAAGTGGGGCTGGGGGGCTGGGCAAGTGGGGCTGGGGTTTGAATGATCTCAGGGGCAGGTGGAGGCTGGGGCGAGTCACTGGACATTGAAGGGAGGGGGAGGATAGGGGCAAAAGAGAATCGCTGGACATGGAGGGGATGGGATAGTAGGGCAGGGGAGAGAGGAGAATGGAGAATTGCTGGACATGGATGGAAGGGGAAGGCAGGGAAGAGAGAATTGCTGGACTTGGATAGGAGAGGAGGGCAGGGGAGAGAGGAGAATCACTGGACATGGGAGGGGAGGGGAGAGGAGACATGCTGGACATGGATGGAGGGGAGGGAAGATAGGAAGGAGATGCACATGGATGGGATGGCAGGAGAGGAAGGAGAAATGCTGGAAATGGATGGAGAGGAGAGCAGGAGATAGAGGAGAATTGCTGGACATGGATGGATGGAGGGGTTGGCGGGGAGAGAGGAGAAATGCTGGACATGGAAGAAGAAAGGAGGAAAGTAAAGAAATAAATGGAAAGAAAGCCCTGGAAACGGAGTTAAGAGAACAGATAGAGAGCAGCAGAATCAGACACTTGGACCAGTATGGATAGAAAACAGTCACCAGACAACAAAGGTAGAAAAAAATTATTTTATTTTCATTTTAGTGTTTGGAATTTGTCCAATTTCAGAATTTACATCTGTTGTCTTATTTTGCACTGGGTATACTGGAGCTGTAACATCTTACAGAAATGATTTATAATGAAAAAAAATCACAAGTTATTGTTTTTCTCCTATACTAGTATATTTTCAATGATGTCTGTTTATATGCGCCATGGCTGATATAAGGGGTGTGGCTAATGTGGGTGTGGCTATCATAGGGATGGAGCCATATGTGGTGACCCCACCCATAATGAGTACCGGCACCTTTTTTTCTACAAAAAATGCACTGGGTCCGCCCTCCCTCCTCGCTCCCGGAAACTAACCTTAAAGCCTCCTTTCACGTCGCAGCAAGCAGCAGCAGGGCAGGCCACTCCTTCCTTCCGTGTCCCGCCCTCGCCTGACGTAACGTCCGCGAGGGCGGAGCACAGAAGGAAGGAGGAGAGGTCTGCCCTGCTGCTGCTTGCTGCGACGTGAAAGGAGGCTTTAAGGTTAGTTCTGGGCCGGGTGGAGGGGGGGCCCAGCGACCTCGGGTGGGCAGCGATCTCGGGTAGGGGGCAGCGATCTCGGGTAGGGGGGGGCCCGGGGGCGGTCCTAGTAGCAGTGATTTTTCTCAAAGTGACACACCACCCGAGTTATGCTCGGTTTTTTTGCCAATTTTGACACATCAAGCTCAAAAGGTTGCCCATCACTGCCCCAGACATTGCCCTTAAAGTTGCGGTGACTGTGTCGCGTCTTTACCCTATTTCCGCGCCTGAGTGGGAAAAGCAATGTTTGCCTAAAATGGATTCGTTAGTGGCAGCAGTCACCAAAATGCCACGCTGTCTGTGATGAGTTAAGATTTTACTTATAGTTCCAGAGTTGGTTAAATGCTGTTCCTAGTGTGGGAACCAGTGAATAGTATTAGAGCAGTTCACCATGTGTGTTAAGCCTTTGAAAGGGCCTATTTAGTGTTCTCATATTCTTATATACCTTTCATTTAGAGAACATTGAGTCCCCTCATATTTTTCACAGAGGGCAGTTACTTAATCACCCTGAAAATGTTCTTATCTTCTTTTGTGGAACTTTCTTTTTCTTACCAGAACTCTATTTGTATTGACAGTACAGGCATTCCTTTTTTTTCAGCACCTTTAGAAAGGAGTTTACTTGTCCAGGCTTAGTTCTGTAGGCTCCATGTTTCTGTGAGAAATGTTACATATAGGAAGTAGCCTAGTGGTTAGAGCACCAGTCTTGACATCTAGAGGTGGCCAGTTCAAATCCCACTGCTACTCCTTGTGATCTTGGGCAAGTTACTTAACCCTCCATTGCCTCAGGTATAAAGTTAGATTGTGAGCCCTCCAGGGACAGAGAAATACCCAGTGTACCTGAATATAACTCACCTTCAGCTACTACTGAAAAAGGTGTGAGCCAAATCCAAATAAATAAATATAGTTATTTTCTGAGGCAAGTTCACTTGTCTTCATGGTAATCATGGAACCTCAGTGCTGCCATGGGCGCATTTTCTCCAGGTGCAGTGTTTACAGCAAAATAGTTTTATTCTGGAAGGTGGCTGGTTTTCAACCTGAAGATCACAGGTTCAAGGCTGGTTTGTGCATCATATTAGAAGCTTTGGAACTCAGCTCTGTTTCAAATGGGGCATATTTTACTTGCCTTGACAAGCAGTTCATTGCGTGGTTGGGACAGCTAACACTACACTACAGTGCTAAAGGTTAGCTGTGTTGGTTTGCCACAACAGCTCTGCTCTCAGATATTGCACTCTTGACACTGGCCAGTACTATTGCTTACGTTTTCCCGCCACCACTGTATCTGCGGCACCACTAGCTGTATGCTGTAGTGTTTCTAAATGCTTCTATTGCGCTTTTGCACGTTTTCATTGTATTGGACTGCTAGTGATTATTACTAAGCTACTTCAGTGTAGAGAAATAGTTTAAAGGTTAAATCAACCAGCTGAGAGCGAGCACGGAGATCTAGAAGTTGCTAGTTCAAGTCCCACTGCACTTTTCCATCAATAGTGCAGAATGGTACAAAGAACCATATTCTGCTACACCATCTATCTCTGGCTCTCAGCTACACTACTCAGCTCCAATGAGCAGCCGCTTCCAATGCATAGCCACACCAGCCATTCTTGACCCTCTTAGCAAGAAGATAGCTCTGGCTTAGGCATTGGACAGCTGATTTGACTTCTAAGTCTACTGGATTCTTTCGGTATAGGAGGGCCAGTTTTGCTTTGGTTCAAGGGTTTCTTGACTTCAAGGTCCTATCAGGTCATGGTGAACTCCCACACTTCAGAACCGTGGAATGCTTCCTGTGGGGTCCCTCAGGGCTCTCCCCTTTCACCTACACTGTTCAATATTATGATGATGCCGTTAGCCACAGCACTTGCAAACCTAAACCTCAACCCTTTCATCTATGCGGATGATATTACAATCTACATCCCTTTTCAATCCTCAATATCAGAAGTTGCCAACCTCATAGATGCATGTTTCACCACTTTAGAACACTGGGCCAAGGTGTTCAGATTCAGGCTCAACAGGGAAAAAACTCATTGTCTCATCCTCTCGTCCACGTACGCTCATGTATCTGACACAATGCTTCCAGTTCTGGGCTCGGCCCTCCCGATTGCCAACAGCCTGAGACTTTTAGGGGTACATCTGGACTCACATCTCCAGCTGGTTGATCATGTACACTTGGTCACCAAAAAAATGTTCCAGGCAATGTGGAGACTTCGGCGCATCAGATACCTCCTTCCCAGAGACTTGTTTCGTACCCTTGTCCACTGGCTTGTCCTATCCCATCTGGATTATTGTAGTGGTATTTACGTGGGTTGTCAGGCCTCCTTATTGAAAACGTTCCAAACGGCTCAGAACACTGCGGCGAGGCTCATCCTTAGAGTAAGGCGTTTCGAACATGCCGAACCCCTGCGCTTTAAACTTCATTGGCTGCCTGTACATGAGCGCATTGCTTTTAAGATCTGCTCCCTAACACATAAAATCATCTATGGGACTGCACCGGAATACATGCTCCCCTTGATCGACCTTCCGCCTAGAAATGCCAACCCTGCCGCTCGGTCATATCTCCACCTCCATTTTCCGAACTGTAAGGGAGTCAAGTACAAGAAAATCTTCGCCTCGTCCTTCCGTTACTGGAGTCCCAAACACTGGAATACGTTACCTCATCACCTTAAAACTCAAGAGGATCATGCCCTTTTTAAGAAGTTGTTAAAGACATTCCTCTTTGCTAAGACTTACCCCTCATCTTACTATGTTGATTAATGTATCCCTTGTCCCCTACCCTACCTAGTTCACTCTTAGATGCTTGCCTAATCTTTAAGTTTGTACTCTTATTTAACTTACTGTAAGCCACATTGAGCCTGCACAAGTGGGAAAATGTGGGATATAAGCAACAAATAAATAAATAAATTTAGCAAGCTACCTTGTAGAGGTAAACTTTTGTTTGGAGAAGATCTAGAGAAGTTGAGTAAAGACCTAGAGGATTCCAAGTCTCAGAGATTGCCAGAAGACAAGTCTAAAGATTCTTTTAAATCCTCTCAGTCTCATCTTTGGTTTCTTGAGGCCAAGTGCTATAGATCATCAAATCTTACTTTCAGGGTTCCCGCTTCAACAAAGACAGGCCATCTTTCGTGCTGCCAGAAGGAATTCTGCTTCAAACTCCAGGTCTGTCTTCTGCAGCCCCCAATGATGGGGTCTCAGTTCACTCCTTGGGTTTCATAATAACAGAACTCCTGTCCAGGTACCATGACAAGTGAATCAAAATTACATCAGTCCAATGTGTCTTGGAAATATTAAAGCAAGGTTACAAACTGGAGTTCTTCTATTCCACTGCAGAGTTTTTCTGCATGCAAGCTCCAACCCAAATATCAAGCAATTCAAGCCACCTTGCAAACGCTTCTTCATTTAGGTACAGTCAAGACTGTCCCCAGTTGCAATTGGAGAACATGAAGTTATTCCATTTACTTTGTAGTTCTAGAGAAGGGAGCTTCCTTCTACCTGAGTTTGGACTTCAAAAGAGTCAGAGAGTTAAAGGTTCAACATTTCACAATGGGAACATTTCACTCCATAATAGTTTCAGTCCAGCAGACAGAGTTTCTAACCTCCCTGGATCTCAAGGAAGTGTGCTTTCATATTCCTATTTCACCTTCCCACAGTAGATTTGTGGTTTGCAATCCTTGAAGAACATTATAATTTATGACCCTGTCATTCAGCCTTTCCACATCACCAAGGACATTTTTTTCAAGGTCATGGTAGTAGTGGCAGCCTTCCTTTGCAAGGATGGATTGCAGGTTCATCCGTACCTCGTGATTGGCTGATTTGCGACTCTTCCTTTCAAGAGAGTCTACATGTTTCATCCAAGATAGCTGCTCTTCCTCAGTTCTCAGGATTGGTATTCAGTTTCACCAAGAGACAATTGTTTCCAACACAAATCTTGGCGTATCTGGGAGTGATGTTCGACATAGGCTTAGGGAAGACGTTTCTTACTGTTGCTCATCAGCAAAATATTCACACTCCAGTTAGGTTCTACTTTCCCTACTAGATCCTGGGGTCTATGAATATGTTCAAGTTCTGGGTGCAATTGCCTCTATCTTTGACATTCTTTCATAGACCAGATTCCACATCAGACCACTTCAGGGGTTCCTTCTCAGCTGTTGGTCTCCATCTCCCTTGGACCTTCCAAGCCAGCCTCAACTGGTGGATTCAGTGCAGCCTTCCTCTGACAATTCAGAAGTTCTCTGTCTCTCTGCAGACAGCTATCTGCAGCAGCTCATATGCTGCTAGGGCATGCCTTAGCTGGGTGCAACAGATTTCAGATTCCTCCTCCTGAATTGCCTGATGTGGAGACAGGGCTGGCATTTTTGGCAGATTCCTTGTATGACTTGATTTGGGCATCGACCAAACAGATGTCTTTGGTGGTCACAGCCTGTCGTTTGCTGTGGTTGTGCCACTAGGCGGCAGATTCAGCTTCAAAAAGCAGCTGGTCAAGCTCTTTTTTAAGAGCATGCTGTTGTTTGGTGAGGATTTAGCAAAGTTGGTGAAAGATCTGGTTGAGTCAAAGACTCAGCGTCATTCTGAGGACATGTCTAAATATTGTTTCCAGTTGGGTCAGCTCGCCCTCGTTTTAAAGATACCAGGTGCTATCATCCAGGACAGCCTAGTTTTAATCAGAGATCTAGGTATCTGTCCATGCAGGGTTTCGGATCCCCCGACTTAGTCCTTTCAAGATATTCTGGATTTCTCCTGAAGGGGTGATGGGGCTCACAGTCCCGTCTTTTCTTCCTAAATTGGTTTCTGCCTTTCATCTCAACCTTTGTTTCTTCCCTCTTCCTTGACGTTTGGCATGTGCTCCTACACTGTTTGGAAGTGACCCGTTGGTCAGATCATTGTTTGTGCTTTGCTCGGGACCTCAGAAAGGTAATGCAGCTTTCAGAACCACGTTAGCTCACTGGATCAAGGAGGTTATCGGGTCCACATATTTACTAGCTGGTAAACCACTTCCGGACGGATTCCAGGTACCTACTACCTGAGCTGTCATGACTTCCTGGGTGGAAGCCCATCTGTTCTTCATGGAGGAAATATGTAGAGCAGCGACATGGTCTTCCTTGCCTATCTTCTCCAGACACTACTGTTTGGATGTCTGTGCTTGGTCGGATGCATCTTTTGGAGTATCGGTGCTATCCGTGGGAGCTTCAGGTTCCTACCCTATTTCAGGACTGCTTTTCTACATCCCACAAGTCTCTGGATTCATCTGCTGCTGATGCTAAGGAACAAAAAATTGTTAACTGATAATTTTCTTTCCTTTCGTCGCAGCAGATGAATCCAGGGGCCCACCCTGTTTTCCCTGCGGGTCCTATCGGTTAGTTCTCTCCGTTGGAAATTGTTGCTGCATTTTTATATTTTAGATGGACTGTTGTAAACAGTTTACGTGTTTGCAGTTCTTGTTTTAGCACTTTTCCCTGTGGGGAAGGAGAAACGTTATAATTCTGTTTTCTTCTGCTTTGTTATGAGAAATACTAACTGACCAAGGAGCATTCCATCCTATAAGACACTGCAGATCAGCACTCTCTATCTCTACCTGCTGGTAGATGGTCACAACCTACAAGTCTCTGGATTCATCTGCTGCGACTAAAGGAAAGAAAATTATCAGGTAAGAAATAATTTTTTGTTCCTCCTGCCTCAGGCCCGCCTGGAACACAATGGCAGCTCTCATCCCCTGCCCAGTGCATTCCGGGATGTACTGGGTGGGGCTAAGCTCCCATATAAGGAAAACAACCTCCTTATATGGTGTTTAGCCCCATCCAGTGCATCCCAGAATGCACTGGGCAGGGCCTGGATGCCACCATTGCGTTCTGTACTGTCTAGGCCCAGTTCATTCAATAGATGAAGGGAGCCAGTAGTTAACATTCACATAATGCTCAGCTTCCAATATAACTTTAAAGATCATTTTTTATTCATTTAGTCTGGTGCAGAAAAACTTTTTCATGGATCATCAGGTCTGCGCATCCACCTCTGTTAAGGCTAAATGAGCCAGGCATATCTCGGAGGTGGTGACGTAATCCTCATTGTCCCTGTTTTCTATTTTTATGTTTATATGCTTTTATCAAAGTATCATAAGATCTATACAATAGCCTAAACATTTAGCTAACACTTAGCTTTTTCCGATGTAACCCAGTTACTCAGTTTACTTCAATATATATTGCGGAGACACACAGTTAAGCCGACATGGTGCCATGTTTCGCGACTAGCGCTGTATCAAGGTAGTCTCCTAAAAAATACAAAAAGGAACAATTATCCACAGATAAAACTCAGGTCTAAATATAAATAGCAATCTAAATCTGAAAGACGCTACCAGACCTATCACTAAATGGCGGAATTTCCAAAATGGCCGCCTATTCTTTAAAATGAAGATCTTATATAGCTAAAGAGTGACGTCACTCCGATATCCGGTCAGAACAGCTGAGCAGGGGCAAGATGTTTAAATCAAAGTCATGTCACTCTTTAGCTATATAAGATCTTCATTTTAAAGAATAGGCGGCCATTTTGGAAATTCCGCCATTTAGTGATAGGTCTGGTAGCGTCTTTCAGATTTAGATTGCTATTTATATTTAGACGTGAGTTTTATCTGTGGATAATTGTTCCTTTTTGTATTTTTTAGGAGACTACCTTGATACAGCGCTAGTCGCGAAACATGGCACCATGTCGGCTTAACTGTGTGTCTCCGCAATATATATTGAAGTAAACTGAGTAACTGGGTTACATCGGAAAAAGCTAAGTGTTAGCTAAATGTTTAAGCTATTGTATAGATCTTATGATATTTTGATAAAAGCATATAAATATAAAAATAGAAAACAGGGATCAATGAGTATTACGTCACCACCTCCGAGATATGCCTTGCTCATTTAGCCTTAACAGAGGTGGATGCGCGGATCTGATGATCCATGAAAAAGTTTTTCTGCACCAGACTAAATGAATAAAAAATGATCTTTAAAGTTATATTGGAAGCTGAGCATTGTGCGACCATTGTGTTCTGAGCAGGCCCAAGGCAGGAGGGAGGAGCTGTTGCTCCTGCCTTCCTGCCTTCGCCTTGTAAAGTTACAGGGAGGGTTGGGGTCAGGAACGGGGTGTATGCACACACGGGGGGGGGGGGGGGGGGGGGAACGGGTCTGGTTCACTGAACAACCAGGGAACATTTAAAAAAAAGATTTGGAGGGGCTTGTGGGGAGGAGGGGTCAGGGTCCACTGAACTACCAGGGAAAGTTTTTTAAAAACTGTGTGGTCAGGGAGGTCTGGTGCATCAGACAAATGGATTTGACAGCTCGGATTCACAAACAGCAAACAGTGCACAAAGGGAGATCTGTGCTGCTCATTTGCATATGGTTTCCTTTGTGTAGGGTTACCATATTTGGTCCTCCCAAAAAGAGGACACATACCCCACCCCGCCCCCTGTCACATATCGCCCTACCCCTTCCCCCCCCCCCCCCCCCCCCCCCCGGTCACATCCCCCTAAGGGTGTCCTCCCCTCCCCTTTCTCTACTGCCCTAGTGGTCTAGTGACCTCTTCGTGGCAGGAAAGAGCCCCTCTTTCCTGCCCGGAGTGCTGCCCTGCATCCTGTTCCTCTTGCAATGCTGAGTGCTGACGATCCCGGCACCAATTCAAAATGGCTGCTGAGAGTTGAAGCGGCCTTGAGACTTCAACTCTCGGCGGCCATTTTGAATCGGCTCCGGGACCGTCGGCACTCAGCATTGCAAGGGGAACAGGATGCAGGGCAGCGCTCCGGGCAGGAAAGAGGGGGCTCTTTCCTGCCCCGAAAAGGTCACTAGACCACCAGGGTAGTAGAGTAAGTAAGGGGAAGCTAGGATAGGACACCATTAGGCCCGCCCATTTGTCCGGAAAGAGGACATGTCTAGGTAAAACCGGACATATGGTAACCCTACCTTTGTGCATTGCTGACTGTTATTGAGTCGCTAAATTTTACCAAGGCAGCTGTATCTTACAGCTGCCTTTGTTCATCGGGCCCTTTGTGTCTAAGTTGACTCACTTGGAAAGTCAAGCTGAGGGCGGTGTTAATCGGGAAGCCTGAGTTTGACTGCTTTTCTGGAGGATTCTCAAGATAGTATTCATACCAGATCCACCCTTTTAGTTACTTTTTCCATTGTGAGCAGCAAGTTATTATTTTTCAAAACTTATTTCAAGAATAAGAATGTTTATTTTGTGAACAGAGTGTTCCCAGATGTTTTACTTACCACCCAGATGTGTAGGACACATTTTCTTCAGATGAAACCTAAGATCATGGAATTAAAGCTACCTCTTTTTTAAGTTTCCCTTGTAAATATTTAATACAGCATCAGGGTGGCATGAATACTTTTGTGGATTCTACCCATCTAGAAAAATTAAGTACACAAGCATCGCCATACTGGGACAGACCAAAGGGTCCATCAAGCCCAGTATCCTGTTGCCAACAGTGGCCAATCCAGGCCACAAGCACCTGGCAAGGTCCAAAAAGTGTAAAACAGATGTTTTGCTGCTTTGTCCCAGGAAAAAATGTTGGATGTTCCCAAGTCCATTTTAATAATGGTTTATGGACTTTTCTTTTAGGAATTTGTACAAACCTTTTAAAACCCTGCAGCATCAGAAGTTTGAGCTCACCATGGCTGCAAAAAGTTGGATGATAGTATCTAAGAAAAAAAATTTGGTCTATTTTGGACAACTACCTCCAAACTATTCAGGCCACACCTTAAACCAGTACAAAGGACTTATTTGTTAAACACCTGGATGCTTTCCCCTCCTTTTTTCTCTTCTTTCCTTTCTCTTTTTTCCTTTCCCACCTGTTGTGTTTCTTGCTTCCTATGTTTTTCCATCATTGTTTTCCTGTTATTTGTATTCTTGGAAATTAATAAAATATTTGGAGGAAAAAAAAACCCTGCTAGCTTAACTGTTTTTACCATATTTTCTGGTATTTTACATTTATTTCTGTTAATTGAAAATGTTTTGTTTTACTTTGGTATGTATGTTTTTATGGAAACCGCCTAGTTTATAGGCAGGTTAGAAGTGTTTAAAATACATAAAGAAATAAACAAAATCCAGAGTTTAATTACAGGTTGAGTGAAGAAATTTTCTCCGATTGGTTTTAAATTTACTAGTTAGTAGTTTCATTGTATACCCCCAGTCCGTGTATATTTACAAAGAGCAAACAAGCGATTTACGTCTACCTGTCCATTCCACTCAGTATTTTATGGACTTCTATCATATCTCCCCTTAGCTGAAGAGCTCTAGCCTCTTTAACCTTTCTTCAAATGGAAGTAACATAGTAAATGACGGCAGATAAAGACCTGTACGGTCTATCCAGTCTGCCCAACAAGATAAACTCATTTACGTGGTATGTGATATTTTATATGTATACCCGAGTTTGATTTGTCCTTGCCTTTCTCAGGGCACAGACAGTAGAAGTCTGCCCAGCATTGTTCTTATACTAACTTCTGAAGCTAACGTTGAAGCCCCTTAAAATTTACCGGTGACTATGGAAGATCCTTGCCGCTTTGGTCTTGTGGCCTGCCTCTTGAGAGGGCACAATTGAGGGACAAGGGCTATTCTAATAAGGTTATTGCCACGCTCTTGCAGGCTCACACGCGGTCTACCTCTGTGACTTATGCTCGGATCTGGCGCACTTTTGAGGCATGGTGTACTCCAAAGTCTATCTTGCCGACTCTGGCGACAGTCTCGCTTTTGCTGGACTTGTTGCAGGATGGGCTACGAAAGGGCCTGGCCTACAATTCCCTTCGAGGTTAAGTGGCAGCGTTGGACTGCTTCCGGGGGAAAGTCTCAGACTTGTCCCTTGCTGCTCTTCCGGATGTCCAATTTCTCAGAGGGGCGCTTCGTCTCCGTCCTTCTTTGCGGTCACCCTGTCCGGCTTGGAACCTGGGGCTTGTGTTGAAGGCACTCCAGCGATCTCCGTTTGAGCCTCTTAAACGGGCTTCTTCAACATCAGCAAAATTCGCCCTTTCCTCTCTGAGCACACCACCAGAACTCTCGTCCACGCTCTCATTACCTCTCGCCTTGATTACTGCAACTTACTCCTCACCGGCCTCCCACTCAGCCATCTATCCCCCCTTCAATCAGTTCAGAACGTCTTATATTCCGCCAAAACCGATATACTCATATCACCCCTCTCCTCAAATCACTTCATTGGCTTCCGATCAGATATCGCATACAATTCAAGCTCCTCCTCCTTACCTACAAGTGCACTCAGTCTGCGGCTCCTCACTACCTCTCCACCCTCATCTCTCCCTATGTTCCCGCCCGTAACCTCCGCTCACAGGACAAAGCCCTTCTCTCAGTACCCTTCTCCACCACTGCCAACTCCAGGCTCCGCTCATTCTGCCTTGCTTCACCCTATGCCTGGAACAATCTTCCTTTAACCATACGCCATGCCCCCTCCCTACCCATCTTCAAATCTCTGCTTAAAACTCACCTCTTCAATGCTGCCTTCGGCGCCTAACCGCTCGAGATAGATAGAATGCCCCAATCTATCCACCCTATCAGATTAACTGTTCACTCGTCCTCTAGATTGTTCACTTGTCTTTAGATTGTTCTCTTGTCTTTAGATTGTAAGCTCTTTGAGCAGGGACCGTCCTTCTATGTTTAAATTGTACAGCGCTGCGTAACCCTAGTAGCGCTTTAGAAATGCTAGTTAGTAGTAGTAGTAAGGATGTGTCTCTCAAGACAGTTTTTTTTAGTGGCAATGACATCGGCAAGAAGAGTGTCTGAGTTTCAGGCTCTTTCCTGTTGGGATCCTTTTCTACAGTTCTCGGAATCTGGGGTAACTGTTCGTACGGTGCCTTCCTTTCTGCCTAAGGTGGTTTCAGCTTTTCACCTGAACCAGCCCATTTTTCTTCCTTCCTTTTGTAAGGAGGAGTTTCTGGACTCCTTTGGGCAATTGAGCCTTTTGGATGTCCGCAGGGCTCTGTGGCAGTATCTGCAGATGTCAAATGAGTTTAGGAATTCTGATCATTTATTTGTTCTGTTGGCAGGTCCCCGACGGGGGTTTCCAGCATCTAAGGCCACTATAGCCCGCTGCCTTAAGGAACTCATTTTTTTCTGCTTATCTGCTTTCAGGGCAGTCGCCGCCTGAAGCGTTTAAAGCACATTCTACGAGGGCAATGTCCTCTTCATGGGCTGAAACGGGTGTCTTTTCTCTTCAAGAGATCTGTCATGCGGCTACCTAGGCTTCTCAGCTCTCTTTTGAGTGGCATTACAGGCTGGATGTGGCAGCGCGGCAGGATGCGCATTTTTGAGCACAAGTGCTTGCTCATGGAGTTGTCTGTTCCCACCCTACTTAGGGAGTGCGTTGGTACTTCCCATCAGTTAATGGATTCATCTGTTGTTGATGACAAGGAAGGGAAAATTAGGTTCTTACCTTGATAATTTTCTTTCCTTTAGTCACAGCAGATGAATCCATGATCCCTCCCTGTCTGACTTGAGTTTTTGTACAGATGTTGCATACAGACACTGTGCCTCATCAGCAGTACTTGAAGACAAGCTATCAGAGTTAGTACATGCTGTTGTTTATTGCAGGAGGTTGATAATGTCCCTCCTTTGTTTGGTTATTGCTCCGGTTCAGGGGCGTTTGTTCTCTGTGAGGAAAGTTTGTTATTTTGCCTTTCTTATTCACTCTGCTTTGGAAATTTCATATGCTGAAGGCAGAGGGGGCTGGGTGTCCAGGAACACCATGTGCTTTCAGTGTTCTCTATCTCCACCTGCTGGTAGGCAGATACAACCCATCAGTTAATGGATTCATCTGCTGTGACTAAAGGAAAGAAAATTATCAAGGTAAGAACCTAATTTTCCCATAGACCGTAGAAGTCTGCCCAGCTCCCATTTTGTTTCCCAATTACATTACATTTGTTACATTTGTACCCCGCGTTTTTTCCCCACTCATGGCAGGCTCAATGCGGCTTACAGGTACTTATTTGTACCTGGGGCAGTGGAGGGAAGTGACTTTCCCAGAGTCACAAGGAGCTGTCGAACTCAGTTCCCCAGTTCCCCAGGACCAGAGTCCACCACCCTAACCACTAGGCCACTCCTCCACTCCAGCATTACCAGCATCACCACCCAATCTCCGCTAAGATTCCATACATCCATTCCTTCTAAACAGGATTCCTTTGTGTTTATCCCACGCATGTTTGAATTCCATTACCGTTTTCATCTCCACCACCTCCCACAGGAGGGCATTCCACATATCCACTACCCTCTCTGTGAAAAAATACTTCCTGACATTAGTCCTGAGTCTGCCCCCTTTCAACCTCAATTCATGTCCTCTAGTTCTACCGCCTTCCCATCTCCGAAAAAGGTTCATTTGCAGATTAATACCTTTCAAATACTTGAACGTCTGTATCATGTCAGCCGTTTCTCCTTTCCCAAGGTATACATGTTTAGGTCAGCAAGTCTTTCGTACGGTTTGTAACGCAAATCCCTTACCATTTTTATAGTTTTTCTTTGCATCACTTCCAGTCTTTTTACATCTTTAGCCAGATACAGCCTCCAAAACTGAACACAATACTCCAAGTGGGGCCTCACCAATGACTTGTAGAGAGGCATCAACACCTCCTTTCTTCTGCTGGTTACGCCCCTCTCTACACAGCCTAGCATCCTTCTGGCCATGGCCGTCGCCTTGTCTCTTCACCTTTAGATCCTCAGACACCAACACCCCAAGGTCTCTCTCCTGAGTCAAGCTTACTAAGCTCTCCCCTCTTTGACCATTCTTCTGACATTCGGAGATCCCTTCTCATCGTTTCTACTCCCTCTAAGGTATCCACTCTATTGGCTATTTTCATGTCATCCGCAGAAAGGCACACCTTTCCTTCCAACCCTTCTGCAATATCTCTCACAAATATATTAAACAGAATAGGACCCAGCACCTACCCCTGAGGAGCTCCACTGCTCACATTCCTCTGAGCAGATTCCATTTACCACCACCCTCTGCCACCTGCAGTCAACCAATTTCCAATCCAGTTCACCACTTTCGGTCCTAAGTTCAGCCCTTTCAGTTATTCACGAGTCTTCTGTGGGGGACCGTATCAAAGGCTTTGCTGAAATCCAAGTAGATTACATCTTTCACATGTCCTTCATCCAGTTCTTTGGTCACTCAGTCAAATAAGTCAATAAAATTCATTTGGCAGGAAAGTTGAACGGGCACATCGTTTGGGCCCACGCAGAGAAAACACTGACAGACCACGAGTAGTAATTTTCAAGATCTTGAATTACTCCCACAAAGTGGAGATTTTGCAGAGCCTGAGAACAAGGAAGCAATTGGAATATCAAGGAGGCAAAATTCTCTGTTTCCAGGATTATTCCTTTAAAGTATCAACAGCAAGGAAGGAATTCGCTCCATTGTGCTCAAAGCTATTTGGATTGAAGTACAAATTCAGCCTGCTGTACCCAGCCAGATTGAAAGTGACCAACAATGGTCAAACACTGTTTTTTGATAAAGTTCGCAAAGCAAAGGACTATGTGGACCAACTTGTCAGGGAGTTGTCCAGCGGCCAAAGGCAGAACAGCGGGTGAAAGAGAGTGATACCCGCTTGACTTGGTTTTTCACCGGTGCCACCCATGAGAATTGCACGACCTGGCAGCCGTATTGGAAATCTGGCTGTTCTTCAAGAGATACTGTAGACTGATATAACTTATGCTATTAGAGTCCTAAACCCTTAAGTCTGAACTAAAAGGGGAACCTAAGTTAGGGATGAAATATCGAGAGGGCAAGAGACCACTGTGACAGGGGTAGATGTCCCGATCCCTGAATAAGGAAGTCTGGTGCCTATGGGCACAACAGGGGTAAAGTATGGAGTTTGGAGGGGGGGGGGGTAAGGGAGAGGGAGGGGTGGAGGGAAGGGGTAGTGGGCAGAAGGGATGGGCCGGAGAGGAGAGGGGGGCTGGGGTGTGGATGCGAGAGTGGTATGTATGTTGTTTGAATGGTCTGATGGACGGCTTTAGGGTGACTGTGGAGGAAAGTTTGGACCCACGTGCCCGGGGGGGTGGATGCTGGGACATTCCCCGGAGGTTAAATGTAAACCATGGAATAAAACCGATAAGATACAGATGGTATGGCTCCTCTGAGGATCATCACCTGGAATGTGGGAGGAATCCACTCTCCCATTAAGAGACAAAAAATATTAAAAGTACTTAATGACCAGAAAGCGTCCGTAGCCTTCTTACAAGAAACCCATTTATCCCGGGCAGAACATGAAAAACTGAAGCGTTGGTGGGTGGGTGAAATCATGGACTCCCCAGCAGTGGAAGGGAAGGGAGGCGTACTGATCTTGATTAGGAAAGGAATACATGTGAAAGTTAAGAAAACAATCAAGGATACCAGGGGGAGGTATATATTGGTGTCCCTGGAGTTGGATAGACAGCCTGTGACGTTATGCAATATGTACGTTCCCAATAGCTATGAGAAACAATTCTATAAACAGCTTTTGCGGAGACTGCAGGAATGGGGACAGTGCCACTCATAATGGGGGGGGGGGGGGTGATTTTAATGAAGTAGTGGACCCAAAGTTAGACAGATCTAAGCCCAGAGAGAGAGAGCTGACCAGGACTCAAAGAGGGATTTGGATGTTGGAGGAAGCTTTAGATGTGATAGATGCGTGGAGGACGCTTAATCCAGTGGATCGAGATTATACCCATCTTTCCTGAGCGCACTCCACGCTGTCTCGCATCGACTACATCTTACTCACGCGGGGTTTATTAACTCAGGTAACGGAGGCCAGAATAGGCCCCATAGTGGTTTCAGATCACGCGTGGGTGGCTGTGGAATTACGACTGGAAGGGGAAACGAGAGAGGAATACTCATGGCGATTCCCATCATATTTATATCGAGATAGTCAATTCCTATCCCAATTGGTGAATAAATGGAAGGATTTTAAAGAGACTAATGCGGCCCACAGAGAGAACCCCGTACTTTTTTGGGAAACTGCAAAAGCGCTACTTAGAGGGGAGACGCTAGCCTACGCTAGTTTCAAGAAAAAGGCGAGGCAGAGGGAGATGCTTAGGTTGGAAAAGTGTGTAACCCTATTGAGGAAACGGGAGGGAACATCTGCAGGGAATTCGGATACAGCTGCTGGAGGCGCAGCAAGCACTCAATGAGCTTATGCACCAAACGGTACAGAGGTCTCTGACATACTACAAATACCAGCTCTATAAATTTGCTAATAGAGGAGGGAGATTCCTGGCCCGGATTATACACAGGCGGGTGGGTTCTCGCAAAGTACTAACGTTAGTAAATAAGCATGGCTTGTTAGAACATAAGGATGGCATCATCTCCAATGTCTTTAAAGATTTTCTGACAGAGTTGTATAAACCGCATAGGGAAATAGTAACACCTAGCGAGGCTTATCTGGAAAGCATAAACTTGCCTAAGCTGACTGATGGGGACCGATAATTCTTAAATGCGAATATAACAAAGGATGAGGTAGATTGGGTGTTAAAGCAAAGCCCCTTAGGTAAGACGTTCCCGAAGTGGCTCTACATGTTGCAGTCGCTGCCAATCTGGCTGCTTAACAAAGACTTAAGAGCACTGCAGAGGTTAATAGGGAGGTTCTGTTGGGGGGGGGGGGACCAAAAATAAGGTGGCAGTACGTGGGTGAAGCCCAGAGTAGAGGAGGATTAGGGATACCAGACATGAGGGCCTACAATCAAGCATGCCTCCTTAGACACATGAGGGACTGGATGTTAGGTACCACAGCTTTCACAGATGTAAGATGGGAAAAGGCGTACTTTCACCCTTGGGATATGAATTATCTGTTGCATGCGAAGGCGGCCGGAATTCCAGCACCGTTTAACAAGAGTGTGCTCTTGAGATCTATGCGGCAGCTCTGGCGGGTGGTAGTACGATTATGGGATTAGAACCCGGAATGCAGTGTTTTGTTGCCACTCTCCAGCAATGCGGAGTTCCCAGCAGGTTGTGACAACAGAATATTTCAAGAGCTGGAGAGACAGGGGGTGAATTTGTTGGAGCATTTTTTGCAGATTGATGGGTCCGTACTGCCCTTCTCGGAGTTTGAGAGGCGCTGTGCAGGAGGCCCCCTGGCAAAGCTGGCCTATCTTCAGTTATGCCACTATGTCCGGGGTCTGCATCAGCCTGCTCTTGCGATGGAGTTCAGGGGGCGGCTCAGGGAATTCCTGGCCGGAGACCCAGCCGGACAAGTATCCATAGCATGGTTTCACAAAGTCCTGGGAAAGTATAAACCTGTACGAGATGTGAGTGCATTGGCTGAAAGGTGGAGTAAGGAGTCGGGAGAAAGGGTAACCGGGGGTAGACTCTTGGCAGCCCTTAAAGGAGTTACAGGAGTGGTACACAGCGCAGAGTTACAAGAGAGCCACTTCCGGACTATATATAGGGCGTACTTTTCGGGCAATCAAGCATGGTACGTGGGAGCCATAGTTTCAGAGAAGTGCGGAGTGGGTTCGGCAACTTTAACACATGGATTATGACAGTGTAGATATATGCGGATGTTCTGGTTGGCTCTCTCCCAATTTCTGTCAGGGGTCCTTGGAGGTTGGGTCAGGCTGTCTTTTCAACGAGTGATATTTAGTGCAGTGGGAGTGTGGGATAAAGGAACCAGAGGGGAGAAACTCTTTCTAAGTAAATCCAGTATCTTGGGGAAAAAATGTATTTTTAACTATTGGGTCTTTGACAAGGCCCCATCATACTGGTACTGGAGGAATAAGTTGCATGAGCTGATGCTCTGGGAAGCGCGCGGAGCACGGCATACGGCAAAAAGACAACAGTCCTTTATTAAAATATGGGGAGCCTATCTGGAACAAATTTCCTCTAGAGCACGAAGTCAGGTATTGAATGAGTTAGGGTGAGTGTGGTGTGAATGTGTGGGTTCGGGAGGGAGGTTGGAGGGATGGGGAGGGTAGGAGGTGACATACGGAGTAGAGGGGTTGGGAGGTGGAAAGTAAGAAGACATGCTGAATACATGATTAGTTGGTCTTCCATTGTAACCCTGAAGTTTCATAAGGCAAAAGAGTGATTACTACCTCAGTGGCGTAATCAGAGTCTGGGACTGTGTGGTTGAACTGGTATTCTCTAATGGAGAGAGTCCTCACTCTTCCACGGTCAAGGTAGTCTCCGGTGATGGAGAGAGGGTGAGGAGGTGGGAGTTGCTCAATGTTTATATATTGTTCTCTTCAGTTGGAAAAATTACTTTGTTGTTAATGGTTGGAAATATACGGAGTGGGGAGGAGGAGGGGAGCATAGGATGGGGGGATGGGGTGGGGAAGGAAAGGGAGAAAAAGGCTATAGACGCTGTTCGTTTGATGTTAGCTACATAATGTTAGATTTATTGCAGTAGTGTGTTCAATGCCGTTATCGTGTGGCTATTATGTAATTGCCTGAATAAAAAATTGTTTAAACGTAAGATTCATTTGGCAGGATTTTCCTTTTGTAAAGCTATGTTGCCTCAGGTCCTGTAACCCGTTGGCTTCTAGAAAGTTAACTATCCTTTCTTTCAGCAGTGACTCCATTATTTTTCCTACCACCGACGTGAGACTTACCGATCTGTAGTTTCCCACTTCTTCCTTGTCTCCACTTTTGTGAAGAGGGACCACATCTGCTCATCTCCAATCCCGTGGAACCTCTCCCGTTTGTAAAGATCTATTAAATAAGTCTTTAATAGGTCCCACCAGGACCTCTCTGAGCTCCTTCAGTATCCTGGGATGTATCCCATCCAGCCCCATAGCTTTGTCCACCTTCAGATTCTGCAGCTGTTTATAAACTCTTTCTTCCGTAAATGGTGCAGTATCCACTCCATTCCCAGATGTTCCCTCAGCAGCCGACTGTGGTCCTTCTCCAGGATTTTCCTCCGTGAACACCGAAGAGAAATAATTGTTTAGCACGTTCGCTTTATCTTCATCACTCTCCACATAGCCATTCTTATTATTTCAGTCTCGCAATTCCATTCCTATCTCTTCTCCTTTCTCCAATATATCTGAAAAAGGTCTTGTCACCTCTCTTTACTTCTTTAGCCATTTTTTCTTCCACTCGAGCTTTCGCTAGCCGTATTTCCCTCTTCGCTTCTTTGAGTTTAATCCGATAATCTTTTCCGTGATCCTCTCGTGTTCTTTTGTATTTTTTGAACAAAGCCTCTTTTGCTCTTTTTTTTCAGCTACTTGTTTGGAGAACTTTATAGGCTTCCTGCTTCTCTTGTTTTTGTTGACGTTCCTCACTAAAAGATCAGTCGCCATATTTATAGCAGCCTTTAGCTTGGACCACTGTTTTTCCACATCTCCTGCGCCTTCCCACGCCAACAGCTCCTTCTTCAGGTATTCCCCCATTTTGTCAAAATCAGTACGTCTGAAATCCAGTACTTTGAGTTTTGTGCGTCCGCACTCCGCCTTCACCCTTATATCAAACCATACGGTGTGATGATCACTATTACATAGGTGGGCACCCACCTGGATTCGTGAGCACTAGATCCAGCATCGACTCTTCCCTCGTGGATTCCGTCACCATTTGTCTGAGCAAGTCATCCCATCCCCTTTATCATTTTTGTCATCTTGCTCTGTACCTTTTCTAATTCTGCTATGCAGTGTCCAGAACTGCACACAATATTAGAGGTGCGGTTGCACCGTGGAGCGATACAAAGGCATTATAATAATCTTGGGGGGGGGGGGGGGGTCATTCCTTTCCTAATAATTCCTATCACTCTATTTGCTTTCTTAGCCACCGCAGTATACTGAGCAGAGGGTTTCAATGTATCATCAACAATGACAGCTAAATCATTTTCCTGGGCGGTGACTCAGGGGTCTTTTTACAAAGGGACAGCAAGCCCACCATCGGCTTGCCGTGCGCAAATTTGGCACTACCACTGAAGCCCGATAGTAGTGCTTTCCCTCATCACGTTCCATTTCCAGCATTCAAAAAATACCTTTTTTTTTTTTGTAGAGGTGGGGACTTACCCAGCGGTAATTGGGCAGCCCTGCACACTGCCCGGTCACCACCAGGTTAGCGTAGGATTCCTTACCAGCTCCTAGGTGGCAGTAAGGGCTCCCCTGGAAACTTACCACACATCCATTTCCAAAAAAAAAAAGGGAGAGAGACTTTTCCCGCTGCAGTAAAAGAGGACTTTGGCGCATTTAGGGATTCCCGCCAGCCAATGTATTAATTTTTAACAGGGGGAAGAGGGTAGGGAGGAAATGTGTGGGCCCACTCAGAAATTCGCTTCTCATGCACAAATTTACATTTTTGGAACAGGTGTACATTTGTGCAAGAACATTTGGCTTTATTGGGCTTTACCTTGTCACATGCAGCAGATGACTCTAGGAACTGGGTTATGTCTCTCTACCAGCAGGTGGAGATAGAGATCAACAGAACTGAAGGGAGTGATACCAGATGGCCAGCCCCAGGGTTGCCAGATGGGCGGTTTTCCGCAACCCGCCACGGGAAACTTTTGCCCTTGGCGGGTTGCGGTTTTTTGGGCTTGTTTTTTTTTTCTGTGCGGCTTTTGGGCGGTTTTTCGGCCGGCGGGGGGTGGGGCTAATGGCTACAGAGGCGGGGTTTGGTGACGTATTGGGCGGGGCAAGGTGATGTATTGGGTGGGGCGATGACGGTGGGGGCGGGGCTGATGACGGCAGGGGCTGGGGTGATGACGGAAGGAGCGGGGTTGATGACGGAAGGGGCGGGGTGATGACGTCGGGGGTGGGGTGTGTGCGGTTTTTGGGCAGGTTTTGGCCTGTTTTGGGTGG
Source organism: Microcaecilia unicolor (assembly GCF_901765095.1). NCBI lineage: Eukaryota > Metazoa > Chordata > Amphibia > Gymnophiona > Siphonopidae > Microcaecilia > Microcaecilia unicolor. Next base: position 133,618,141 of record NC_044040.1, read on the forward strand.
GAATTTTTTTTTTATGGCATCACTGGCCAGCCCCTGCATTAGTTGGTATATCTCTGTCTCCAGCAGTTGGTGGACAGCTTCTCTCCAGCTCCTGGATTAAAGGCAACTGAGGGTGCTCTTGGGCCGGTGGCCAGTTGAGCTGGGGGGATGTCTGACTGAGGGTATCAGCAGTGTTGCCAGGTGGGCGGTTTTCCCGCCCAATTGGACGGTTTTCTGAGACCCGCCGCGGGAAATTTTTCCCTGCGGTGGGTTGCGGTTTTTGGGCTTGTTTTGGGGTCTTTCGGCGGGTTTTTTTGTGGTTTTTCGGGCCGTTGGGGGCGGGGCTAGTGGCGTTTTGGGCGGGGTTAGTGACATTCTGGGCGGGGCCGATGACGGGGAGGCGGGGCTTGTGACGGAAGAGGTGGGGCCGATGACGGCGGGGGCGGAGTTGATGAGGGCGGGTTTTGGCCTGATTTGGGTGGGGAAAAAATTTTCCACCTGGCAACCCTGGTCAGAGTTGCCAGGTGGGCGGTTTTACCGCCCAATTGGGCGGCTTTCCGCGACCCGCCGCGGGAAATTTTTGCCCGCGGCGGGTTACGGTTTTTTGGGCTTCTTTTTTTTCTTTTCCGCGGTTTTCAGGCGGTTTTTTCGGCCGCGGGGGGCGGGGTTAGTGACATTTTGGGCGGGGTCAATGACGTTCTGGGCGGGGCCAGTGATGGGGGCGGGGCCGATGACGGCGGGGGCGGGGTTGATGACGCGGGGGTGGGGTGTCAGGGGAGGGGTTTGAGTTTGGGTGGGTTTTGGGCTGTTTTTAGGCTGGATTGGGTGTGAAAAAAATTTTCCACCTGGCAACCCTTTGGAGGCATGTTTAATTGTTAGGTCCCTGCCTCACCTCATATCCCTCTTCACAGGCTGCTTTGCTCTTTCTCCTGCCTCCTTACTTAAAAAAAAGCGTAAAATTTATTTTTAAAAGAAAAACCCCAAAACAAAACTTTGAGAACAGTTCGGCGCTTTCTGATTTCTGCCTCTGTCGGAACCAGATCACCTTTCCTCAGCTCCATTCTGACTGGTCCCGCACTTTCACTGACTGCAGCTGGTAAGTGTCGGCTTTGTTATTCTTCTTTCCCGGCTGGTTGATAATGGCGGCAGAGACAGTTAAACACTGTCCCCGCTGAGGGAAACAGCAGTCAGTGGCAGGATTTTGTAGCGCTGAGACTGACGGCGCTGTTAGTTCACTGGAGAGAGTGTTTTCCCGCCCGGCCCCGCCATTTTCAAGAATGCCGCCGAATCGGCTCCGGCGGCGGTTCCTGGCAGCATGGCTTCTCCAGCAGTGGGTGCTCCTTCGGGGGGGGGGGGGGGGGGTCGGAAAAGTCGGCTCTTCTGCTGAGTCTCCAGGGGCTCTTGCTGCTTCGGGGGATTTCTTTTCCCCAGAATTTGTACTTCTCATGCATCAAGCATATATGCTTAAACGGAACCACCCCCTTTCTGGCCCAGCTCAGTGTTGCCAGGTGGAAAATTTTTTTCCCACCCAATCCGGCATAAAACCCGCCCAAAACCCGCCCAAACTCAAACCCCGCCCCTGACACCCCCGCCCCCGCCGTCATCAACCCCGCCTCCCCCGTCACCGGCCCCGCCTCCCCCGTCATCGGCCCCGCCTCCCACGTCACTAACCCCGCCCAAAACGTCACTAACCCCGCCCAAACACGTCACTAACCCCGCCCCCTGCGGCCGAAAAAGCCACCCAAAAAACCGCCCTGAAGCCCAAAAAGCAGCCCAAAAAACCGCAACCCGCCACGGGCAAAAATTTCCCGCGGCGGGTTGCGGAAAACCGCCCATCTGGCAACCTTGGCCCAGCTCCTTCTCTAGAAGTTTCTGTAGGTTCGGGGGGGGGGGGGGGGATACAGGTCTCTTGGGGCTACGTCCGAGGATGGGACTTCTCTGAAAAAGAGACAGGCGTCTTCAGTTCCTGAGGAGGGGTCCTTGGACTGTGTTACAGGTAGAAGGCGGAGTAGCACTGAAGGACATGCAGGACAGACGTCTTGAAGCTTCTTTAAAATATGCCTTTGAGGTGGCCTCCTTGATGCTTCAGGCTTCCGTGTGTAGCTCTTATGCGGCTAGGGCTTGTCTTAGTTGGCTCCATTCGGTACAGGAGTCTGATATGGCTGGAGCTCCTGAGTTTTCTTACATAGATGTAGGTCTTGCCTACTTAGCAGATGCTTTGTATGACTTGGTTTGTTCTTCAGCTAAACTTATGTGTTTAGCAGTGTGCTCTCGGTGACTGTTGTGGCTTTGGCATTGGTCTGCCGATATGGCATCTGATACAATTGATACAATGTCTGATACAATTGCCTTTTCAAGGTAAATTGTTGTTTGGAGAGGATTTGGAAAAAATTGTTAAGGTCTTAGGAGATTCCAAGTCCCAACGCCTTCCCAAGGCTAAACCTAAGCCTACTTCTAGGCAAGGACCTTCAAAATCCCAATTTCAGGAGGCACGCCGGTATCGCCCAGGTCGATCTTCAGGGTCCATTCAGCGTTCTTAATTCCAGCAAAGATCTTCCTTTCACAATGACAAGTGACCGTTTGGAAACCATCAGGGAGCAACTCCTCGCACCTCCCAATGATGGGGCGCTGGCCCATTCTGCCGGGGAGCAGATAGGGGGGTGGCTCTCCCTGCTCCTTTCGGAGTGAGTCAAGATAACTACAGACCAATGGGTCCTCGACGTGGTGAGGGAAGGATACAAATTGGAATTCGACTCGCCCCTCACAGATTTTTTTCTTGTGTAGTGCTGCGGCACGCGCTCCAAGCGCATAGCAGTTCTAAACACTTTACAAGATCTTCTGTGTTTGGGAGCCATCATTCTGGTGCCTCCTCTAGAACAGCTCAAGGGTCGCTATTCCATTTATTTTGTGGTTCCCAAAAGCGGCGGAACCTTTCGGCCTATTCTCGATTTAAGGAAGGTGAACAAATTTTTGCAGGTTTGACACTTTCGCATAGAAATGTTGAGAGCCATTATAGCGGCTGTTCAACCGGGTGAGTTCTTGACTGCTTTCAACCTACAGGAAGCTTATTTGTATATTCCAATTTGGCAGCTTCTTCAGAAGTTCCTCAGGTTTGCGATTCTAGGACGGCACTTCCAGTTTCGAGCCCTTCCTTTTGGATTAACCACTGCCCCGCATACCTTTTCAAAAGTCATGGTAGTGGTGGCGGCCTTTTTACGGAAGGAAGGAATTCGGGTACATCCCTAATTCAACGATTGGTTGATTCGAGCAGATTCACCACAGGAGAGTTGAGCTGCCACTGACTGAGTAATTGCACTCCTAAAGTCGTTGGGCTGGATCATCAACAGAGCCAAGAGTCAACTTTTGCCTACTCAGACCCTGGAATATCTCGGGGTGCACTTCGACAAGAAGCCGGGGAAGGTGTTCCTTCCTTATGGGTGACGAATCAAATTGGTTGCTCAAATCCAGTCCTTGATTTGTCTACCACGCCCTTGCATTTGGGATTTTGTTCAAGTCCTGGGTTCTATGGCAGCCACTCTGGCGGTGCCTTGGGTGAGGGCTCACATGCGGCCCCTTCAGTTGTTTCTTCTGAGCAGATGGTCACTGACTTCCCTGGACTACCAATGACGTCTGTCCTGGACAGACACAGCCAAGATCAGTTTAGCCTGGTGGCTCCTTCCATCCAATTTGCAGACGGTAGTACCGTTGGCCTTCCTGACCTGGGTGGTGGTCATGACAGATGCCAGTCTGTCGGGATGGGATGCTCATTGTATGGACTCCGCTTGAATTGGTTTGGTCCATCAATTGCTTGCAATTGAGGGCAGTCGTAAACGCTTTGGTCAGTTTTCAGGATCTGCTAGAGGGCAAGGCGGTTTGAGTTTTGTGTGACAGCCCTATGACAGTGGCCTACATCAGTCGGCAGGGGGGGGGACCCGTAGTTCACCTCTAGTAGAGGAGGCATCCCGTCTGATGGTGTGGGTGGAGGCTCATATTCTTTGTATATCAGCAGCGCACGTTGCGGTTCAGAGCAATACCCAGGTGGATTTTCTCAGTCGAACAGTCTTGGATGCAGTGAAATGGGAACTGTGTTCGGCATTCCGTCTCATTTATTACCGTTGTGGAATACCAGTGATGGACCTTATGGCCACGTCGAAGAATGCGAAGTGCTCAAATTCTTCTCCTAAAAATGACAGCCCGAATTTGCAGGGCTCGACGCCCTGCTGCAGCTGTGACCAAAGAAAGGACTGCTCTATGTCTTTCCTCCATGGCCACTGATAGGGAAACTTCAGTCTTCATTACGAACTAGTAGTGCTGATCGCTCCAGACTGGGCTTGGCGTCCTTGGTATGCGGATCTGATTCGGCTGCTTGACAGACCACCGCTGTGACTACCGGTGACTCTGGATCGTCTCCAATAGGGTCCAGTCCGGATGGAAAATCCCTCCCACTTTGGTCTTATGGCCTGGCTCAAAAGGCATTTGTTGAGAAAAGGGTTTTTCAGACCCTCTTATTGCCACACTTTTGCAGGCTCGAAAACAGTCTACTTCCTACACTTATGTTCGAGTGTGGAAAGCGTTTTCCGAGTGGTGTGTTCAGCGTACTGGGTCACCCTTCCTTTCTTCCATTTCGATGATCTTAGACTCCCTCCAAGACAGGCTTAAAAAGAGTTTCGCATATAATTCTCTATGGGTTCAAGTAGCGGCCCTGGCGTGTTTCCGAGGGCAAGTAGCCGGTTTGATCCTTGCTGCTCACCTGGATGTAGTTCATTTTCTGCGAGGGGCCCTTCATCTTCGTCCACCCTTGCGTCGGCCGTGTTCTCCTTGGCATTTAAACCTGGTGCTTCGCACTTTTCAGGCGTCTCCGAGCCCTTACACAAGGCTTCAGATAAAGAGCTCACTCTGAAAACGTTTTTTTTTAGTGGCTATTATCTCAGCTTGGCACATTTCTGAACTTCAAGCTTTGTCTTATCGGGATCCCTTTTTGCAGTTTTCAGAAGCCGGGGTCTCTATTTAGACAGTACCATCTTTTTTACCGAAGATGGTGTCAGATTTTCACCTCAATCAAACTTTTGCAGAAGGAGGATTTTCCGAGAGACTTTGCATTGCTTCACCTGTTGGATGTCCAAAGGGTGCTTTTCCGGTACCTGCAGGTAACTAATTTATTTAGATTTTGCTCACACCTTTTTCTCAGTAGTAGCTCAAGGTGAGTTACATTCAGGTACACTGGATATTTCTCTGTCCCAGGAGGGCTCACAATCTAAGTTTGTACCTGAGGCAATGGAGGGTTAAGTGACTTGCCCAAGATCACAAAGAACAGCAGTGAGATTTGAACTGGCCACCTCTGGATTGTAAGCCCAGTGCTTTAACCACTAGGCCACTCCTCCATGAATTTCAACGTTCAGATCACCTCTTTTTCTCCTTTCGGGACCAAGGAGGGGTGAGGCCACCTCCATAGCTTCCATTGCTCGATGGATTAAGGAGGCCATTGAGTCCACATATATTTTACAGGGTTGAGAGCCGCCTGCTCCTCTAAGAGCTCATTCTACTCGAGCGCAGGCAGCTTCTTGGGCAGAAACTTCTATTCTTCATGTGGATGAAATTTGTTGTGCAGCTACTTGGGCTTCCCATCATACTTTCGTTAAACACTACAGACTAGATGTCGCCGCACAGGAAGACACACATTTCGGGGCATATGTGTTAGCGCGGGGGACGTCGGCATCCTGCCATAATTAGGGAATGCTTTGGTACATCCCACCAGTTCCTGGATTCATCTTCTGCATGTGACAAGGCAGGTAAAATTATGTCTTTCCTTTAGTGGCAACAGATGAATCCAGGATCCCACCCTATTAGCCGATGAATTTTCCACCACTGTGTTCCTTTTCCGCTGATGCAGTTTCAGGCAAGTACATGAACTACGTCTGGATGTCGATCTTTGGAGCAAGAGTGCACTGTTTCTGGTTCTGTTATTTGGTTCTGTTTTTTCATTGAAGATGGTTCCTATATTCATATTGTTTATTTTAGTTGGCCTAAATTTACTGCTTAAGAAGGATTTATACTAACTGATGCAGGGTATCACTCCCTTCAGTTCTGTTTATCTCTGTCTCCACCTGCTGGTAGACGGACATAACCCAGTTCCTGGATTCATCTGCTGTCGCTAAAGGAAAGAAAATTATCAGGTAAGACATAATTTTACCTTGTTATAAAGGTGCATTTGTTGTTAGGTGCCTTTGTGGACCTTTCACATAAGCATCCTCTTATAAAATTGGTCCCCCTTATGTGCAATTTATTGGCAAATAGCACTGCTATGTTCTTGTTAGGTGTATTTTCTGCAGGTAGAATATATGCTTAAAATATGTCATACAAATATAAGCATATTTGTTTTGATTTAAGTAGTGAGCAGTGTTCACATTTTTTTGGAGGGAGGAGGTTGACCTGGTAATTTCATTCTGATCCTTTGTACTTCAGCTTAGTGAGAACCAGGGCCAGGGTCTGGCCTCAGGAGTCTTTCATTTGCACCTACCTGTGTGTGTGTGTGTGTGTGTGGGGGGGGGGGGGTTCTATGTCCTCCTCGCCCTTAGCCTTAGCATGCCTAGTCTGGTTATTGCAGTGATGCCATGGACCAAGGCTTCTTCCAGAACACTGAAGTCATGGATCCTGAATCTGGTCACCAGGTGTCATCCTTAAGCAGTAATTGTGACTCCCTCCCACCAGGGGTTATGGATGCTACTTCTTCAGCATCCCTAGCTGTCCCTGGGAGTAGAAGATCTGAATGGGAATTGAATCAGGAATCTTCCTCTTAGTAATGCATAATGCACCACCTTGAGTCACTGGACAAGCCTAGTGTTCCTTTGTAGTAATCTTTCCTCTTCTCTACTCTCCCTGAAATAGGCAATATATACTACTACTACTACTTAGCATTTCTATAGCGCTGCCAGGGTTACGCAGCGCTGTACAAGTTTAAACATGGGGAAGGACGGTCCCTGCTCGAGAGAGCTTACAATCTAAAGGTAACAAACTATGTAGTCAGTGTAGGTATCATGAATGGGGAAGGTGGTTAGGCGCCAAAAGCAAGGGAGAAGAGATGGGCTTTGAGTAAGGACTTGAAAATGGGCAGGGAGGGCGCAAGGCGTATGGGCTCGGGAAGTCTGTTCCAGGCATAAGGTGATGCGAGGCAGAAGGGGCGAGTCTGGAGTTAGCGATGGTGGAGAAGGGTACAGATAGGAGTGATTTGTTCTGAGAGCGGAGGTTACGGGTGGGAACATACGGGGAGAGGAGGGTAGAGAGGTAATGGGGGGCTGCAGATTGAGTGCACTTGAAGGTCAATAGGAGAAGCTTGAACTGTATACGGTAGCGGATCAGGAGCCAGTGAAGCGACTTGAGGAGAGGGGTGATATGAGAGTATCGGTTCACGCGGTAGATAAGACGTGCGGCGGAATTTTGGACAGATTGAAGGGGGAATAGGTGGCTAAGCGGGAGGCCAGCGAGGAGAAGGTTGCAATAGTCAAGATGAGAGGTAACGAGCGAGTGGACGAGGGTTCGGGTGGTCTGTTCAGAGAGGAATGGGCGAATTTTGCTAATATTAAAGAGGAAGAAGCGACAGGTCTTAGCTGTCTGCTGGATATGGGCAGAGAAGGAGAGGGAGGAGTCGAAAATTACTCAGAGATTGCGGGCTGAAGAGACGGGGAGGATGAGGGCGTTGTCAACAGAGACGGAAAGTGGGGGAAGAGGAGAAGAGGGTTTGGGTGGAAAGACAAGGAGCTCAGTCTTTGCC